>NW_027397116.1:13667365-13871919 GCF_003265705.2 Callorhinus ursinus
TTCCTTCCTTCTTCTTTCTTTCTTTCTTTCTTTCTTTCTTTCTTTCTTTCTTTCTTTCTTTCTTTCTTTCTTCTTCCTTTCTTCTTTTTCTTTCTCTCTTTCTCCCTTCCTTCCTTCCTTCCCTTTTCTCAAAGATTTATTTATTTATTTGAGAAAGAGGGAATGTGGGGGGGGCAGAAGGAGAAAATCTTTAGGCAGACTCCCTGCTGAGCACAGAACCCAACATGGGGCATGATCTTACCACCCTGAGATCATGACCTGAGCAGAGACCAACAGTCAGATGCTCAACTGACTAAGCCACCCAGGTGCCCATACTAGGTTTTTTCTAACCATGTTTACAAGCTCCCTTTACAAGAGACTTTCCTGCTTAACCTATGAAACTCTTGCAGGTCTCAGTCTGAATCTTCTCCCTATCACCACCATCGTATACCCCTACTGAATTCATGCCAGTTCCCCTCTTTTACAATAATCCTTTCAAATAAAATATCTCCTTATCTAAGTCCAGATTTGTTTCTTATTTAACAAATCAGATAAAGTGTGATGTAAAACCATAATGAAATTAAATTATAGATTATAACAAAAACAACTGGATATTAAACATCACAATTCTAAATAACACATGTATCAGTGAAATAATCTTAAGTGACATTTAAAAAAACATATATTGAACTAAATGAAAATAAAATGACAACATACCAGAACTTGTGGGTACAGAGAAAGCAGTGCTTAGAGGAAAATGTATGGCATTAACTATGTATAATAAAAATGAGGAAAGATCTTAAATCAGTAACCTAAGCTTCACCTTTGAAAACTACAGAGGGAGAAAAAGCACTTTAAGCCTAAAGATAATAGACTAAAAGAAATAATAAAACTTAGAGCACAAACCAAGAGAAGTGAAAACAGGGAAATAGTAGAGAAAATCAATGAAACTGAAAGATCAATAAAATTGATAAAGCTTTAGCAGACTAAGAGAAAAGACAGAAGACACAAATTATTAATATTGTGAGTTAAAGAGAGGTCATCACTACTGAGCCCATGGATATTAAAATAATAATAACAGAACACTATGAATTTTGAAAACAGATGAAATGGATCAATTATGTGAGATATAAAAACCTGCAAAACTCATACAAAGAGAAATGAATATCCAAAATATGTTTACATTTATGCAAGAAATTGAATCAACAAAAAATTACTCTCCAAAAAGGAAAGCAAGAAGCACAGATAGTTTCACTAGTGAATTCTCCCAACGTTTAAGGTAAAAGTGATATCAGTCTCCCACAGGGAGGATATAAAGCAGAGGGAAAACATGCTAACTCATTTTATCAAACCACCATTATCATAATACTGAAATCAGATAAAGACATTACAATAAAGGAAAACCATAGAATAATATCTCTCATGAACATAGATGCAAAAGTTGACCCAATATTAGTACATAGAGTCCAACAATGTATATGAAAAATTATGCACCATGACCAAGTGAGATTTATTCCAGGTATTCAAGCCTGATTGAACATTTGAAAATCAAGTAACACAATCGACCACATCAACAAGATAAAGAAAAATTACATAATTGTGTCAATGACAGAAACCATTTGACAAAATTCAAAACCTATCCATGATAAAAAAATAAAAAATTCCATTTAAGATTACAGAAATTTCTCAATTTAATAAAGAATATCTACAACAAAAACTATAGCTAACATCATACTTAATCTTGAAGAACTGGATGCTTTCAGCCTAAGATTGGGAATGAGGCAAGGATGTTCTTTCACCACTCCTAATCAACATCTTACTGAAAATTTCTGCTAGTGCAATGGAACAAGGGAAAAAAATGGTATATGGATTGGAAAGGAAGAAATACACTCTTTTATTCATAGCTGACATAACTGTCCATGTAAAAATCCCCCAAATCAACACATAAGCTCCTTGAAATAAACAGAAAATATAACCAAGTCATAGGATCCAAGGTTAAAAATCAAAGGGTAATTGCTTTTCTATATGCCAGCAATGAACAATTTACACTTCAAAAATTTTTAAATGTCATTTGTAATAGCACCAAAAATTATATAAGGTGGGCCTGAAGCATCTGGTAGTCCCAGAAGGTAAAGGGGTGGTAAACAAAAAATGGTCGACATGTCAATGAGACATAGTGACCAACTGAAAAAGCTCCAATACTGATATAAATACATGCTGTATGAATAAATAAATAGGTGGGGGGAAACAGACAAAATCTCATGCAGAAGAATTTCAAATAATCACAATTAGATACTCCACTCTTAAGGAGGGGAAGTAAAACTCCCTACTCCTTGGGTGTGGGCTGTGCAAAGTGATTTCTTTCCAAAGTGTACAGAGGGTAAAGAAAGAAAAAAGTGAATTTATAGTGGAGAAACACAATAAACACTACTTTAGCCCAGTGATCAAGAATAACATCAACAGTGATAAGTCCTTTTGATATTAATTATCTGTGGTATAATTAGAAGTGTATTTGGTCTTCCTTCTTCCTGGTTCCTGCCACAAAGATCCTAAAACCCTTAGAATTTTCTAAGTGTTAAGAGTACCTTTTGTTATTCATGTGGAGCCCCTTTTGACAGCACCTGAGTTTATTCTACTGAAGTGACTTAGGGTGAAGCCCCTAGTTACTTTGATGGTGGAGCTTTCATCAGAAAAACAGTGATTAGCGGGTTGGAAATTTGAGTTCCACCCATTGACTTCTGGGAAGTGGAGAGGCAGAGTTGGAATTAAACTCTATAAAGACCTCTGAACTAGGAGATTTGATGAGCTTCCAGGTTGATGAATGAATATTGAATAGGGTAATACACCCCAACTTTGGGAGATAAACATTCCTACACTAGGACCGTTCTAGACCTCACCCTAAGAAACTTTTTATCTGATTGTTCATTTGTATTATTTATAATAAATATCCTTTATAATAAGTCAAGAAAAGTAAAATATTTCCCTGGTTTCTGTGATATGATTTAACAAATTATCAAAATTTAGGAGGACGTTGTAAACCTCCTGATTGTGTGTGTATCTGTGTGTGTGTGGTCTTGAGGGACCCTTTAACCAGTGGCGTTTACACTAACTCTGAGTAGTTAGTATTAGGTTGAATTTGAATTAAATTGAATTGTGGGACACCCAGTTGGTGACCTTAGAGAATTAGAGAATTGTTCAGTGTGGAAACCCCATATACATTTAGTATCAGAATGTGGGTGTGAGTACAAACAGCATTTCATAGTACCCTTGATATTATGAAATGAAAATGGAACTTTACATCTCTGGTCTTCCCACCACAAAACCTAAACCCCATTTTAATTAGGGGGAAAAATCAGCCAAATTCTGATTGAGTGATATTGTATAAAATACCTGATCAATAATCCTCAAAACTATCAATGTTATTTTTTAAAAAAATCCAAGAGGAGTCTACAGAGACATGTTAACTAAATGTAATGTGTGGTAGTATACCAGATAGGATCCTGGCGTAGATAAAGTAAATTAGGTGGAAACTGAGAAAAAAATCAAAAAGTGCATATGCTAATTGATTATAATGTATGAATACTGGTTTATTATCACAAATGTATTGGCTAATATAAGAGATTAATGATAGGGAAAACTGTGTACAAGTTACATGAAAACACTCTCTACTACATTGGCAATTTTTCTATAAATCTAAAACTTCTAAAACCATTTTGTTACACTGCAATTTTTCACATTATAGGTCCATAGCTTTCTCCTCTGTCTTCAGCCATTCTTATTTCTAAACATTTTAAGGTAATTCTTATATACAATGTGGAAAAAGAAGAAGGATAATCACTAGACATAGTGACTGCCTTGATTACAGTATAATAAAATATATTCATCAAGAATTATATCAAGAATTTAAGCACTATATTACAATAGCTACAGCTGATCATTTTTGATTACTATTCATTTCTAAATCTTTTATAGACAATAACCATATAGATATAACAGATATATATGAGAGATGATAAATAGATAGATGATAGACAAATGATAGAGATAGAGATATTCTTCCCAGAACCTAGAACAGTGTCTTCCATATACATACTTGTGAATAAGTAAAAGCATCCTGTATTCTATAGTAATTATTAGAAGATGTTACTAACCATGATATTATTACTCTCATCATATATATAGAGCCATTTCTAGAGATTTCATTTCTAGATATAAGGTCTTTTATCATCTTCTTATTTTATTTTCTTCATATCACAGTGCTTTATTCAATTATCTCATAATAAAACAGATCTCACGAGAAAACAATAAACTAGAAATACTATTCTTGTAGCAACACACTTGTAAACAGAATCATCTCTATGAAAAGACATGCTCTTTAAATTGCTACAAGAATTTCTATGAGGAGTCCAAGGTTATTTTCTCAAGAGGAGGCAAATACTTTTATCCTTTTAGTGACTACTTGATATTTTCACAGAGGGTTATTATAATGATCACAGGTAATGCAACACCAGGCTCTTATATGCTGTAAAATTTATGAGAGAGATGTACTTGTCAAACTCTGTGAAGGCATTCTGTGGTTGCTTATGCAGGATTAGTTTTGCTGGAAGTCCAGCAGACAGAGGCCATTTAATAAACACTTTGCTGCTAGTCAAAATGATATCCTACTGATACCATCTGGATGTCTGCTGGAATCAAGTTTAGCTCTATTGGTAGGAGTCAGAGTTGAGTCAGTAAATAACTTCCTGTACAGATATGTTTAAACAAAGGTGTTTAATCAGTATGCTGGTTGACTGGTTATATTATAATCTTATGATTTCATAGGATAAGGACTTTAATAATATAGACAAAAGATTTTGATAATAATTTATTTTTAAAAAACTCTTGTAAAGTAAAATAAGTATTTAAACTTTTTCATTTTACCTAATAAACAGTCATTCTAACAATTACCTTTCTTGTTTCACATAGATTACAGTTCTATAATTTCATCAATTTAAATCCACAGGCATAGGGTCATTTGTGTAATCATTCAGTCTTTGTTTCCTAGGAAACAGACTAGTCAAGAGATGAAAGATGGCCATCTACTTTCTTTACAACCATTATTTGATCCTGTGCTAATCCATGTAATTCAGAAGTTTCTTTTTCTTATTGCTCAGAATCTGCTGTGGTTTTAAGGCCATTTTAGAACTTCATTTAATATTTTATACAATCCTGAAATTGAGTTGTTAGTGACATTCAAAATTGTAAAATTATTCACTGCTATAATTTATATTGAAATTGTAAATTCCACTCTAACAGAAATGAACAATGCTATCTCATATTTTGTGAAAATTGAACTGTAATAAAAAATTATATCTGGAGAGACAGGTATAGAATATTACATCTTACAAAAGATATTATATTAATTTTCATACAAAATAATGTGTTTTAAAAATATATAATTGAAATTACATTGTGTGGTTAAAAAGTATCACAAAAGAACTTTTCTAGAATTAAGATGTATGTAATATGTTATGGCTTACAATCATTGTTGTAATTCATCTGGGAAAACAGCAAAAAAAAATTGCTCGACTTCAATATGTCATTTTTCATATTTTCTGGAATTTAGTCTTTGCAGATACTCTTGATTATCTTGAAAAGACAGTGTGTGCATAAACCAACTGTATTTTGGTAAATGGTTATGCAATAATAAGTACACTTAAAAAACTTGTTCTCAAAACTTTAACTTATGACTCTACTATTGGCTTTATCCAACACACTGCAGGTCATGTACTTTTTTGTGATTGTTTACCAGTTTCAAAATATGGTAGAAATAACTGGTTTCTTACAAAATAATATATGGAGGCTACAAATTGGTAATTTGAAAAGTTATCCTGGTTTCTGGATCTGGGGCAAACAATGTTCTGTCCAAGAAGACAAGGTTTGATTTCTAGCTAGATGATAGCTAATAGAATTTGAGCAAACTGCTTGCTATTCAGATATTATCTATTTAATTTGTCTTAAAATTGCAGGCTTTGAATAATTGTTAAAACTTCCTTAAGCCTTTAAGAAAATATACTATTTAAAATTGTGGGTTATGTTATGTGGAATTAATAACTTGCATTATTAGGTTACAAGACAGATGATTCGCAATTCATCATTTGGAACCTGTATTCCTCTTGGATTTTTTCCCTATAACTGTACTGATAACTTTATCTATCTATCATCTATCTATTATCTATCTACCTATCTATCTATCTATCTATCTATCATCTATCATCATCTATAGCTTTATATAGTATTATATATAATGGTTTTATTTTGTTTTACACTCTCTGCTTCCTCCTACTAAGTGTCAAACCTCTACCAACTATGTCCAATAAAGGACTGTTGGTTTTACTTCTAAGTGTGTGTTATTCACATCCTTTGGTCAGGTGGGCTTATTAGATGTTTTGATCATACCTGAGTGAGCATCTTCAATTAGCCCTTTCCACAGTCTTCTTTGGAAGACATTGCATGTTATACTCCTTTCTGACATATTGTACTTCAGGTTATAGATGTCTCCTCATTTTGTTCAAATGTAATATTAATGATTGTTTTTCATTTTTTTATTAACTTATCATAGTATGGGAGAGGAGATAATCCAGTGATATTTTCCATATATCATTTAAATATAAATATCTCATACTATTTACCTTTTTGTGTACTTCTCTTATGTTTTGTAATCTAGTATAAGACTTTATTAGATGTCCCAATCAAGCTAAATTTTGTCTAGTTTTGAGAAGTTTTTTCAATGGAATCACATAAACAAAGGTTTAAAATATTTTGCATGACAAATTATTAAATTTGTACCTAAGTCTGTCATCAATTTGAGTCTGATATGGTATTGAATGGTGTCCTGAAAAATCACTGTAGATAGCATAAGTGGGGAGAAAGAATAAATTTGGGCATTCTTCACTCTAATTTAGAATACTTGTTAATATTAGGTGACCAAATTTCCTGAATAAAATGACAATTAGGATCAAATAAAATTATTTGGAAAGGGAATTCTTTTGGGTTCCTGGACCCAATTGCAATGTGTGTTTTGGGGCGCTTTCATACAATATCAAGCAATTCTCAACCACAGATTAAGAGTTTAGTCCTACAAGACTTTATCCCCACACATACTTCAGATGTTGGAGTGCTTCCGGGACAAGCCCTTGTTTGTTACTGTGCTTCTGACCAGTGAGCTACAGACTGAATGTTCCTATGATGCCCTCTTTGGACTTTAGATGCCATCACAAGCCCAGGCTGTGTACCTGTACTTCTGACCAATTGGTTATAAATCAGACATTCTACAACCTCCTCCTTGGGTTTGATTAATTTGCTAGAGTGGCCCACAAAACTGAGAGAAACATTTTATTTACTAGATTACCAGTTTATTATAAAATGATATAACTCAGGAACAGCCAGATGGAAGAGATGCATAGGGCAAGGACTGGGGAGGAGGCATGGAGTATCCATGCTCTTCCTGAGCATGCAACTCTCCCCAAATCTCCCTGTGTTCACCAACCTAGAAGCTCTCTCCACCCTGTCCTTAGGGTTTTTATGGAGGCTTCATTACATAGGTATGTTTGAGTAAACCATTAGCTATTGTTGATTGATTCTGTTGCCAGGTGAACTGGGGAGACCCTGGGCCCTGAGGCCTCAACCTAGCCCAGGGATGTCGCTGAAGGTTCTTGGTCTCATAATGAGAAAGACTCAAGGACAGACCCAAGAAAGCAAACAAGCGACACAAGTGGGAAAATTTATTAAAGCAAAAGTACACTCTCAAGATGTGAGAGGGGGGAAGAGAGAGAGAGAGAGTTGCATGCCTTGGGATTTGGGTTTCTATCTTTTACTGACAGTGGCTAACAGGAGGTGGAATATTCATTACTTGGGGTGGGGATTTCTTGGAAGCAAGGTTTTTTGCCTTTTCTTCCTTACTGGGTCAGAGGTTTCTGGCCAACTTTGTCAACCATGATGGGTCTGTTTTGATCCAGCTTCTTGAGGCTTTGCTTTGGAGTGCTGCCAGGACAGCACTTTCCCGATAGCTGGCCATGACTTCCTTTTTGCTGGTCTCCAGCCCTCCTGTTAGAACTTAACTAATGGCCTCTAATAATTCTACCTCCTACCTTTCTCTCTCTCCCCTCTCCAAAGGCCAGGAAATGGGACTGAAAGTTCCAATCTTCTAATCAATTGGTTGGCTCCACTGACAACCAGGCCCCAGCCTTGGGTGGTTTCCTAGTCATCTCATTGATCCAATAAAAGATAACCTTCATCATTCTCTACACTTAGGAAATTCCAAGGGCTTGAGAGCCTTGACCAGGAACCATAGTTGGAGAACAAATACATATTTATTATAAATCACAGTATCACAGGTATATACAATGGTAGGATTTGCAAACAAAATTTATAATTTTTATATACAAATTAGTTTGGAAATACGTATGGGAAGTAGGTTTTGGACAGAAATTAAGGCAGGTATTTTTTCTGGGGAGGGAAAAGAAATTCTGAATCATCCACATATAATGACAATTAAATTCTAGTGAATATAATTAGAATTAAACTTGATGATGTGCAGTGTGTTTCTTTGGTCTGTAAGTCCTCTAGGATACTCTTAATTGTTGCTACTGCCTTCCTCAAAGTAATTTCTTTTGCCATCTGATCATTTAAATATAAACAACAACAACAGCAAAAACAAAAAACTAATGAATGTGACTGAAGGAAAAATAACTTTTTTCCCTCCACAGTATTAGAGTTTACTGCATACTGTCTCAATGCATTTTTCTTTTTTTTTAAACTTGTGGCGAATATTTCTAGTGATGTATTCACTTCAACTAACTTTCAAACTAGCAGGTGCTACCTGGTTATTAAAGAGAAGCTACTTATGTTGTCATGGATTAATCCTTTACTTAAAAAAAAAAGTAGGGAAAAGAGTGGTCACTAAGAGTGTAGATTTTGAGGTCTAAGTGTTTAATATCTAATTCCAGTTTTGTTAATAAGTAGTTGTGTGACCTTGGGTAAGTCACTTAATCTCTGTTTAGCAGTTTATTCATCTCACTATAAGATTGTATATAATTAGTTTCTACCTAGAAGGACTATTATTAGAATTATGGGAGTTAAAATACATCAGTACATAGTGCAGTGCTTCATACATTGTAGTAAATATGTTTGTCTTTGTTATATACCTTATACCCTATTTATTCAATATAATATGAGAACAGAATCAATCCTGTAATGCTTTGAAATAATAAATTAATATCATCCTCTATGAAGTATTAATAAGTAGTAAATACATATATCTGGTGTTCTGTCCAACATTTTAGTATTATAGACAGACATGCAGCTGATGGAAATGGAGACAGGGCAAAGGACTTTTATAATGTTTGGCTCCTAATAAGGAGCTTTCTAGTAACTTCTAAACCAAAACTTCACATGCATATCATTCACCTTCTCTAAATGTAAGAGAGGATGGAAAGCCCATGGTTTTAGCTATTTCCACACATAATAAAAATCAGTCACATGAGTTTTTCTCCACATAGCTAATACTATCTTGAAAGAATTATTTCCCATGGTAGGTAAGGAATATTCTCCTGAAACAATGCACCACCCATGATGAACATGATTTTAATTTCCTCTGAGAAAATGATACCTCTTTTTCACATCTTCCTTTAATTATTTTTTTGCTTATTGTTATATATGCTTTTTAAATATTATTGTGCATGATTAACAAAATGCATCATATGAGAGCTTAAATATTTTAGGTAAAATAATGAAAAAACTTTCTCCCCACAAAGGAGAGTAAGTAAATATTAAGGCTGTTAGACATTCAGTACATATTTATTGAAATTAAAGTGACCAATTAAGGCTAACATTTTATAATAAAAATCTAAGATTTTTTCAAGAAAGAATTTTGAGCTCTTACAGGTCAGAAATATACATTTATTTCTAAATTGATACTGAATGTGGGGACAGTGTTCTACCTAAAAAAATTTCCAAATATGCATTAAGCAATTAACCAATTCTGACCAATTCCTTTTTCCCCATGATTGAATTGTATTTTAGATTTTATTTTGAGTTCCTTTTAAATGTGGTTGAAGTAAGGAGTTTGAAACTAAATAGAATGCATTCTTCAAAACAAGGACACATTTATATGTCCTTTACAGTGATGAATATCTTTAAAAAAAACATTTGTCATAAGTAGGCTCAATTATTATATTCCATCTTAGAGAAATGTCATGCTGAGGTTATGTTTTAAAAATGAAGTCATTCCTTAGCTATCTTGGCTGAACTTATTTTCAATGACTAAAACTTAAAGAGTATTCATTCCAGGAATGAACAAAATTCCTTCAAATAAAATTACTGAACTCTCACTATCTGGGAACATGCATTTATTTCAAAATCTATCACAAATGTGTTAGGCAGTTTTCCATCTGACAGGAGACAAAAATGGAGGAGTGAGCAGAGAACAGATCATGCAGGGTATTGTAAGCAATATTAAGGACTTTTTCACTTTAGCCAAAAGAGAATGGGAAGCTTCTAAAGAGTTTGATAAGGAAGAATGACACAATCAGAATACTCATTTTAAAACTATAACTCAAGGTGCAGTTTGAAGAATAGATTAGAAGTAAAGAAAAGTGGATTTGGGATTATACAGTTAGGAACATGTTGCAATAATCCAGAAAGTAAATGATTATGCTATGGACTAGGGTAGGGCAGTGGGGATGGAAAGGGGTTTATTTTTATTTTTAAGATTTTTTAAAATTTATTCATTTGAGAGAGAAAAAGAACAGGAGCACTAGCAGGAGGGAGGGTCAGAAGGAGAGGGAGAAGCCGACTCCCCGCTGAGCAGGGAGCCTGAGGTGAAGCTCAATCCCAGGGTTCTGGGATCATGACATGAGCCAAAGGCAGACGCTTAACTGACTGAGCCACCTAGGTGCCCTGGAAAGGGGTTTATACATAGGTAAAATAAATATGACCTATGATTGATTGAGAGGGAAGAAAAGTGACTTTCAGATTTCTCATTTGAGAAAATGCAAGTTGGTTGTTGCCATTTAATGAGATGCCCAGAACTAAAGAAGATGAAGCTTGGAAGGTGTTGTGTGTGTATTTTAAATATTCTGAATCTGAGATGTTTGGAAATATTCAAGTGAAACTATCCATTGTAATGTGGCTAAACATTTCTATAACTCAAGAAAGGAGACTGGGAAAACAGGTCAAACATTGCCTGAATATAGCTTAAGTAAAAAATTCCCATGTATGAGATCACTTTTTGGACCAAAAGAGGGCCTTTGACAAAATTCTGAAAATCGCCCATATTCTGGAGTCAAAGCCAGCATAGAAGACTGATAAATAGCATCCATAAATAGAAATGGCAGACACAGAAAGAGTGTTGTTTTGGAAGACATGAGGAAAGAGTCATTGTTAAAGGGCAGTCATTTCAGAGATTTCTGTGTATTTATTTGAGACTTAAAAGTATTCACCAAATTATGCAAGGGTGAGCTTGGCATGAGCAATTTCAGGAGAGTGTTAGGAGGGAAAAGACCAGAATGTAAATGGCTGAAGAAGTAGAAAGTGAAAAAAAAAAAATGTGGACAGCAGTTGTGGACAATTTATTCTGGAAATTTAGTTCTGAAAGGGAGGGGAAAATAAGAGAAGTGATTAAAAAGTGACCTGAATATAAAGCAAAGTATTTTAAAGAGATCAAAACTTCAGTTTTTTAAATACTAGTAAGATGGAGTCAGCAGAGAGGGAATATAGTATGAGGCAAAGTTGGGGGAAATTACAATTTACCACAAAATTTTCCTAAAATGTGGATGTCAATAAGCTCTAGAAGAGACTGATTGATTATTTCCTTTTTTTTTTTTTAGGAGAGAGGTTTTAGATTGTAAAAAACATGACTTGAGGGGCACCTGGGTGCCTCAGTAGGTTAAGCAGCCAGCTCTTGGTTTCAGCTCAGGTCATGATCCCAGGGTCTGGGGATGGAGTCCTGTGTGGGGCTCTACACTCAGCATGGAATCTCTATCTCCCTCTCCCTCTGCCCCTCCCCCCCCACTGGCACATGCATTCTTTCTGTCTCTCAAATAAATAAATGAATAGATAGATAAATAAATCTTTTTAAAAAATATTACTTGAAAAATAAATATCTAAGAAAGATATGGAATAAAGTACATTGTTAGATTTTTGTTGAGTAAAGTTGAAGGAGGAAGTAAATCCTCAGGAAGTTACGTATAAAAGAACTGAAGAGAGAAGAAATATATTGAAAATATCTAAAGAAAGACTCGGAAAATGTTTTGCTTATGTTCATGAATTACAATGGTATAGCAATTGAAAGAGTTCCATTGATGATGTTATTAATTTATA
Source organism: Callorhinus ursinus (assembly GCF_003265705.2). NCBI lineage: Eukaryota > Metazoa > Chordata > Mammalia > Carnivora > Otariidae > Callorhinus > Callorhinus ursinus. The sequence goes on from NW_027397116.1 coordinate 13,679,705, forward strand.
GTGGTCCAAATATCCCTGGTTCTGAGATATTCTTCAGATATCTTTATTAACGGGCTGAATGTTTGGGGGCAGTCTGGTGAAATTTACTCATACATTAGATAAAAATGAAACATGGAATATTGTCATTATAGCAGGAGCCATGAAGACAAATTGATAGTGGATGCATATGAGAAAACAGAAAGGAACCAAAAGGTTATTTTAAAGAACAGTTTTTAGAACAATTACAAAAGTGTGATGAGGGAAATAGCTGATTTTGGAAGTAAGAATATCTCATATACTAAGTTCAAGGTGTGATTATGGAAATGTGTATTTTAGGACCCTGGAGGAGAAGATATTGGAGGTGAACAGATATGGAACTGAGAGGATGGCTTACTGGAATGGCTACCTACTTATACTCAAAGCAGTAACCAAGAATAAGAGTTCCATGACTGTAGAGAGGAAAGCTATAAGCCAGTTACCCAAACTTTCAGTTAATTAAGAAGAATGATCAAGAATTCCGTAAAAAAACAGACGCTTTAAGAAAATCGCATTACTTTGTAACAGAAGCAAGGGTTTACTGATTCATCCATTAGTTAAAAAATGTTTATAAGGGGCGCCTGGGTGGCTCAGTCATTAAGCGTCTGCCTTCGGCTCAGGTCATGATCCCTGGGATCGAGCCCCACATCGGGCTCTCTGCTCGGCTGGAAGCCTGCTTCTCCCTCTCCCACTCCCCCGGCTTGTGTTCCCTCTCTCACTGTCTCTCTTTCTTTCAAATAAATAAATAAAATCTTTAAAAAAATAGAAAGACTTCAGGAACATGATAGTGTTTAACTTCCAAGGGAAGGCTTTTCATGGGGAAAATATGTTTTTAAAAAATCGAATAACACCAAGAATCCCTGAATTTTCTTTACTTACAACATTTGTTACACCTAGAATTTTTCATAGTAACTGTCCTTGACCATTCTTATGAGGTTTAACTATTAAACTATTATCATATACTTGAAATTTTTATATCTTTCTATCTATTGATCTATCTATATATCATCTATGTATCTATAATCTCTGACAACACACAATACCTGGTGCTCTCATTGATATTTTATCTGTATCCATGATTATTTCAAATACAGTATTCCACTGTATAAATATAAACATAGAAAATATGTTTGTTTAATCTTTGAACACTGAAAGCACTGAAGTTGTTTATTTAGACTAATAGAGGCATACTATCCTGAGTGCTTTGGTAACGAAGGATGACATCAAAACTCATGGGTCCTTTGGGATGACACAATGTAAATAATTTTGTAAGAATGCCATTATTGAGAAATAGCAGTAGAGGATAGATTTTAGAGATTTCTTAATGCAGAACATCTAAATTCCATGAGGTCAATAGAGTATATAGAATGTAAAAGTATTTTTACATCAAACCTTTCAAAAAGCACATGGTAACATTAGCAGATACTGGTGTTTGATGAAACACAGGTTGATAATGTTGTATCTGAGGAATCTGGGAAATAAAATTGTGATTAAAATCCAGGGAATGTTAAGAGTTTAGAGATTATCTAGTTCAGTATTCCTCAACATTTCCTCCATTGCTGCATTCCTCACACCTACCACACATTCCCTTAAGTAACCTGTTTCATTACCCATCAGGATTCTCCATTGTTTGTCTGAAGGAAAACCAATGATCTCTCTAAACCTCATTTTACAGAGGCTCAAGGTTAAGTGACTTCTCCAAAGTCACATGATTATTTTGTGACACAATTTAGAATAGAACACTGGCATCCTGAATTGTAATTCAGAACTCTTAATATTACACCTTTCTTTCTGTCACTCAACACAACTACTATACAATTTGATTCTTTTAGCCTTATTTCATAACTTAATTTTCTCTTATTAGTGTAACTCTTATGACTGCCTCTGATGGGGGCTTAAAAGGGGTCTCTGTATGAACCAACAGGTAAATGTAGCACCACCTTATATGTAGATATAAATAATTTAGAATAGGAAGAAAATAGTTACTATTCTCTGAAAATTTGAAAATTCATGGGTATTGTTTGAGATTTCAAATGCAACAACACTGCTTAGAGAAAAAGTAAAATATATTCAGAGTAGTATTCCAGAATGGGAAAGAGATTAGGAAACACTGAATAGTTGAAGGATTTGAGGATCTTCAACCTGAAAAGAAAATATTTGAAAGGAATATGCTAACTGCTTTATAACACCAGGACTTTCATAGGATTCCTGGAATTCCTAAATTTTGATGAGATTTGATAATGTGGATTTAGGTTTGAAATCAGTGTTCATTTACTCAGTGGGTAGGATTAAGATCAGAATGTGGAAGCTACAAAGAAAAAAGATTTTTACTGACTGACCTTGGATTGCATATTTATAGAACTGCCTCCAAAATACAAATTGACTTTAGAAAGAGACTTCTCTATCACTGAAATATAAAACTAGGTCAAAGTAGAGCTGAATTACATTTGTGAGTCTGGTGATTCAGACTAAGACAATAACGTCCCTCAAATTTCTGGGATCTGCTATCGCATCCTTAAAGATATTTTGTCATATCAATCTATTTAAGCAAGAACTCTTGAAATCTATTTCTAAGCTAAGAAGTTAAACTGTACTCATTTTGAAGTCTATCTTGTAATGCTTTTACCCAATAGTTTCCAATATACTTCTTCCAATATCACTTGAGCTCTCACTTTACTGGGAATTGTTCCCTATTTGAAAAGCTTCCACCAAATGAAATTCTTCTCAATTAAAAATAGTAATCATCTTGGGGTCCCTGGGGGGCTCAGTCAGTAAAGTCTGCTTTCAACTCAGGTTGGTTCTCTGCTCAGCAGGGGTCTGCTTCTCCCTCTGTCTCTCCCCCTCCTCGTGCATGCTCCCTCTCTCCCAAATAAATAAATGAAACCTTAAAAAATAGTAATCATCTTATCTTGTACTAAATTTAATTTTAAACATTTTCTCTGCTAATTTCTGTTCACAAAGTTACCTAATTCCACTCTGAAATTATTTGGGATATAATTATCATTCACTTTTGGTTATCTCCTTGTTAAATATTCTCCACAAAAAAATGGAATAGGCTAAGAAACTCATAAATTGCCCCTTGACATAAGGTTTTGTGGGTGAACCATACCTTTAATCAGAATAACTGTAAAACCTCAAATCCTGACCAAAACTAACAGATCAATATCATTTGATCGTAGTGGAATATATTGGCAAATGAATTAAATTTAGATTCAGGAGACATTCTTTGATGATAACTAACTTTGTTACTGTATGCTAACTCTAAATTTAGGCTTTATATCTGCAAAATAAAGGCAATATGTGCTGTTTTATTATTCAAAAAGTATTTTTTAAAAAGTAATACTCAATTAAAAAAAAGTAATACCTAATAAAAGCTAGTTCCTTGCTAGACTTCTGGAAAGAAGGAACTGTTGGAGCAAATGCAGGATTTAAGGTCATTTTTTACAAAGACCTTGAATTTTTTTAATTTTATAACTTTGAGAACTTTTCTTATACATGAATAAAGAGGGAAAACAAATTTTGTATTAAAAAGTTGTGGTTTTAGTACATTGCTATCATTTAACAACAAATGTGTTTTCTTATTTATTAACTGTAAAGAAAGAATGAGGAATAAAGAAGAATCTATATCTCAAGAGAATCAGAAAGTGTTAACTGACATCTTGGCTAAGAAAACCCCTTTTGATAGAGTGTGGGAATCATAATTCACACAGATATTAAAATAAAATATAACAAATTAGTAGAATGTTTCCCACAATACTATAAAAGTTTAGGAAAATGTAACTGGCTATCCTGATAATGGTGTGCAGCGGTCATTTTAAAAAGCTGTACAATGATGCTCTATCACCTTGATAGAAATAGATTAATTGCAAAAATCAATTAGAATTTGAGAGGAAAGTATGATTGCTGTTGGGATGTTTGTATCTTAGTAGAATTGTGCTATAGTGTTTATAGTTAATGAACTGGTATAAGAGATTCTTGCAAGTTGTGTTTATGTCTAATTCTTTATTGTTTCAGCTATTAAGAGAAGGGAATGAGTGGAGTATAAAATAAAGCAATGAAAAGAGCAAATATATCTGGTGGTTTTAATGTGCCTGGTGGCTTTTTTGAGAATTTTTTGTTGAGGCGGGGGGGGGGGGAGAGAGAGAGAGAGAGAGAGAGAGAGGTGAATATTATGAACTGATGCTTGGTTATTATTAATTGCATCTATCCACCACATGGCTAATGCCTTAACTCAAACTGCTTATCATCATCATCTTCTTCTTCTTCTTCTTCTCCTTCTTTTCTTCTTCTTCTTCTTCTTCTTCTTCTTCTTCTTCTTCTTCTTCTTCTTCTTTTCTTCTTCAAGATTTTATTTTTAAGTATTCTCTACATCCAACATGGGGCTTAAACTCACAACCTTGAGATCAAGAGTTGCATGCTCTACTATCTGAGCCAACTAGGCACCCCCCTCTTATGTTCTTGTTTCTATCAACACAATATTTTATATTCCAAGTACCTTCCAGTCTTCCACATGACCTAAGAAAAGCCATTTTCTTACATTCCATAAAACCACCCGGAATGTTTCCAGAACCCAAGTATCACATAATACGATTAAAATCCCCCAGTTGATGCACATATTTGTAGAGAGCACCAAAAATACCTTAAGAAAATTTAAACACTGCAAATGAATAAGTCACAGGAATAAAAGGTACAGCATAGGGAATATACTCAATGGTATTGTAATAGAGTTGTATGGTAACAGATGATAACTATACTTGTGAACATATTGTAATATATAAACTTGTTGAACCACTATGTTGTACACTTGAAACTAACATAACATTTTGTGTCAGTTATGCCTTCAATAAAAAAGAAAATATCTAACACTGATCCAACTAGTCACTTCAATGTGAGCACTCATGAGTCTCATTACTTCCTGTTCCTTTCTCCCTGCATACCACTCATTGTGACCTATTACAGATCATAAATGTTCCACTATGCTCAAGATGCCTATTATAAAAGGTGCCCCTCTACCTGCAGTATTTTTAATCACTTTAATTTTACTACCACCTATCATTACACATATGGTGTATATGTCAATCACATGGTATTGCATCCATTTTTATGGCCATATTCTCTAGTAGACTGAATTCCCTAAATGGGTCCCATAGTGCACTCAATTATGTCCTCTAATACTGCCTACGATATCTCTTACATAGTAGGTAATCAGGTGTTGCCCAACAGATGAAGAAATGATGAATGGGTACCTTTGGTTCTCAAAAAGAAGGAAAACACTTGGTATTCTCACTTTAACCAAGTTAGCATAGAGGGGCTCCCCCTCCTTCTCCCAATTATACTCTCAGCTAGCTATTAAAACTTCTAAAGGAGATTTCCTTAGAGAAAGAAAATGTTTTCAACTCTGTTTGATTTGCTCAAATACTTCAAAACAAAAATTTTTGAGCTGAGAAACAGGCATATAAAGGATAGATAGATATGAAAACTTAATATTTGAGTGGTAAATAATATTTTTATCAGAATTATTAGAAAATTGGTATTTCCATGTCTTACTACTTTATTAAAAAGGCAGACAGAGCTATGAGATATTGGAAAGTAATTTGATGGCATTCTTTCATTATGTTAGTTCACAAAAGTTTCTTGAGAATTTAGTGTCTGAACTGCTGATTGTTATGTCAAATTTCAACAAGTGGGAATCTAAATTCCAATGATAATTTACTATTTAACCACTTTTCTATTGGTGATTCCTTAACAACTTACAAAAATAGTTTTCCAAACAGACTCATAAAGAATTTAATAATGCTAAATGGATTCTGTAGATTATATATCAAAAGAATTAAACTTGCCCACCTAACCAAGGATCAGAATAATTGACCCTTAATACTTATTTGTTATTTCCTAAGCCTGAAACCATGAGAGGAATATTTTATTTTGCTATTTTCAGGTAACTTGCATTTTTAGATTTTCTACAAAGAGCATTTAAAACTTTGTATTTTTTTATTAACATATGATGTATTATTTGTTTCAGGGGTACAAGTCTGTGATTCATCAGTCTTACACAATTCACAGCGCTCACCATAGCACATACCCTCCCCAATGTCCATCACCCAGCCACCCATCCCTCACATCCCCCTCCACTCCAGCAACCATCAGTTTGTTTTCTGAGATTAAGAGACTTTAATGGTTTGTCTCCCTCTCTGGTTCCGTCTTGTAAAACTTTGTATTTTTAAAAGAAAAAAAATGTTAAAAACTAACCCCAAAATAAAAAAAAAAAAAAAAAAGCCACTTCATTTTTCTATTTGTTTGAAACTAACCAGTTGATACTGTGTTGTACTCTAAGCATATAATTTAGAGTGTTCAGAAAAGAGTTTTCCAGGTTATTTCAGCACATAAAAATATTCTATTTGAGTGAATTTGATCTTTTGCATAGGCATTCCTGGTTTCTCCAGTATGGAAAGTAAGACTGGCCTTTTGCTGACTGAGAATTGTCAATAATTTTCAAGCATATCCTAAATATATTTTGTAGTCAATACAAGTGTCTGTGTTGTGAGCATGTGCATGTATGAATGCTTTTATTTAAGCCAAATATAAGGAATATTGAACAATTCATACATTAATAGACTATGAAGTAGTACATAATAAGTTTGATTGAAATCTGTTATTGGATATAGTCCAAGGAAAAATTAACTATTAACCTGTATCCTTAAGCTCTACCTGTTACTGACTGATTTACTATCACCACGAATAACATCTTGCAGGACTTTTTTTTTTTTTTTCTTTCCCTGCAGGACTTCAGACATTAAATTAATATTATGCATTATGTCTCCTTCTCTATAATGTTTCTATCAGAAAATTAAATTTGAACAATATATAGGTATATATTAAGAAGTTCACATTGTAAGTTTATATACTATTCAACTATGGCTACTAAAATTAAAATTAAATTGATTAAACAAGTTAAAAATTCAGTTCCTCAGTAGCACTAATCATTTTTCAAGTGTTCAATAATCATAGGTGATGAGTAGCTACCATTTATTACAGAAATTTCTATCATCAGAGAAAGTTTTATTAGATAGCACCACTCTAAAACATAATGTTATGCACTGGATTTCATAAGGTGTTACATAAGAAAGATTACCCCATTTCTTGTAAAAACTGAGCTAAATATTTTAATTAGATTTATTTACTTTCTTTAAAAAAATTGGAGAAATTCTTAAACAGTGGTAAATATTTTGAATACCAAGAAAATTTCCCCAAATATTTGTTTGAGTGAAAAATTCCCCTTGTATTCAAGAATGTACATGTATCACAGAGAAAGATGGCAGAGGAGTAGGAGACCTGGATTTCGTCTGGTCTCAGGAATTCAGCTGAATAGGGATCAAGCAATTCTGAACACCTATGAACTCAACAGGAGATCGAAGAAAAGAATAGCAAGAACTCTCTGAACAAAAAAGTGACCACTTAGGGGAAGGTAGGACGTGCAGAGAAGTGAATCCGAGGTGATATTCGGGAGGATAGATGGCGGGGGAGTGGGCCTCCATCCCCGGCTTCCGGCAAGTGATTGAGCCGCAGAGCACAAAATCAGAACTTTTAGAAGTCAGCTCTGCTGAGGGACGTCACTCCAGTGGCTAAGCTGGGGTTGGAACCCTTGTGGGACAGTGTGGTCTCAGGACCATCGGGGTCACAGAAAGACCGGAGATGACTGAGTGCGGCAGAGCTCCCAGGTATCGGAGCGGGGAAGCCAGCTGCAGAGATGGAGCTGAGGCACGAGTTCTCAGCTCGGGGTGGCCATAAACTGTGATCTGCTGCCCAGTCGGGCCACTGCTCCTCCAGCAGGGACCCAACAAGCGGCAAAGCCAGGGAGACTCCCCTTCCTCCCCAAGGAGGAGCAGCGCGGGAGCACACCACAAGGATCTGCTGGGTTTGGAGACTCCACACGGGGTCAGGTGCCAGAGATAGAAACACTTGGTCACAGGCCGGGTGAGTACGGAGTGCGGCCGGAGACCGGGGAGATGGCAGTGACTGACTGCTTTTCTCTGGGGGCGCACTGAGGAGCGGGGCTGCGAGTTCTCGGGTCCTCCGGGCAGAGATTGGGAGCCCACCATTTTCACTCTGGTCATCCAAAGCTGTACGGAGAGCTTGCAGGGAGCAAAAGCTCCCAAGGGCAAACCCAAGCAGATTGCTTAGCCCGGACTCAAAAGGGCGGGGCAATTCCGGCTCCAGCAAAGACATTTGGGAACCAAAGCAACAGGCCCCTCCCCCAGAAGATCAGCAAAAATAGTCAACCAAGACCAAGTTTACCAATCAATGACAACGGCAGAACTCCAGCACTAGGGGAATACTTGCACATAGAATTAATGGCTTTTTACCATGATTCATTAGTTTTTCAAAGTTAATTTTTTTAACTTTTTTTTTAATTTTTCTTTTTCCCTTCTTAAACCAACATCTTAATCAATCCTTTTAAAAAAAAACAATTTTATTTTTCATTTTTAGAGTCATATTCTATCCCTTCATAGTAGTTACCCTTATTTATGGCATATATATATAAGTTGTTCTCTCTTTAAAATTTTGAGATACAGTTTCTTCTAACAGATCAAAATATACCCTAAATCACTAGTGTATGGCTTTGTTTTAGTCTCCTGCCTGATCACACTCTCTGCCTTTTTTTTTCTAATCTTTCTTTTTTCAAACAACTTCTTATCTTAACAATTCCTTTTATAAAATCTTTTATAATTTTCATCTTTACATTCATCTTCCATCCTTTCTTGTATCAAACCTTATTTTGTACATATATAAGACTTCCTTTCTTTAAAATTTTAGGAGGCATTTTTTATAACAGACCAAAATACACCCAAAATCTATTGTGTAGCACTGATCTATGCACTAGCCTGATCATATTTGATCATATTCTGTTTTTTTTGTTTTGTTCTGTTTTTGTTTGTTATTATCTTTTTCTTTTCTTTTCTTTTTTCTCTTTCTTTTTTCTTTCTCTCCCTTTCTCTTCCCCTGGTTTCAGGTCTTTTCTGGTTTGTATAGAATATATTTGCTGGGGACATTGTTAACCTGTTAGCATTTTGTTCTCTTATTCATCTATTCTCCCATGGACAAAATGACAAAATGAAAAAAATCACCTCAGCAAAAAGAACAAGAGGTAGTACCATCTGCCAGGGACCTACTCAATACGGACATTAGCATGATATCAGACCTAGAGTTCAGAATCATGATCTTAAAGATACTAGCTGGGCTTGAAAAAAGCATGGAAGTTATTAGAGACACCTTCCTGGAGAAATAAAAGAACTAAAATCTAACCAAATCGAAATCAAAAAGGCTATTAATGAGGCAAATAAAAAAATGGAGGAACTAACTGCTAGGATAAATGAGGCAGAAGAGAGAATTAGCTATATAGAAGACCAAATGATGGAAAATAAAGAAGTTGTGAAAAAGAGATAAACAACTGTTGGATCATGAGGGCAGAATTCGAGAGATAAGTGATATGATAAGGTGAAACAACATTAGAATAATTGGGATCCCAGAAGAAAAAGAAAGAGAGAGAGGGGCAGAATGTATATTGGAGCAAATTATAGCAGAGAACGTCCCTAATGTGGGGAAGGAAGCAGGCATCCAAATCCAGGAGGCAGAGAACCCCTCTCAAAAACAATAAAAATAGGTCAACACCCCGACATCTAATAATAAAACTTACGAGTCTCAGAGACAAAGAGAAAATCTTGAAAGCAGACGGAGAAGAGGTATGTAACCTATAATGGTAGAAACATTAGATTGGCATCAGACCTAGCCACAGAGACCTGGAAGGCCAGAAGGGACTGGCATGATATCTTCAGAGCACTAAACAAGAAAAGTATGCAGCCAAGAATACTATATCCAGCTAGGCTCTCATTGAAAATAGAAGGAGAGATAAAAAGCTTCCAGGACAAACAAAAAATTAAAGGAATTTGCAAACACGAAACCAGTCCTCCAAGAAATATTGAAAGGGGTCCTCTAAACAAAGAGAGAGCCTAAAAGCAGCATAGACCAGAAAGGAATACAGACAATATACAGTAACAGTCATCTTACAGGCAATACAATGGCACTAAATTCATATTTTTCAATAGTTGCCCTGAATGTAAATGAGCTGAATGTCCCAATCAAAAGACACAGGCTATCAGATTGAATCAAAAATCAGGACCCATCAATATGCTGTCTGCAAGAGACTCATTTTAGACCCAAAGACACCCCAGATTGAAAGTGAGGGGGTGGAAAACCATTTACCATGCTAATGGACACCAAAAGAAAGCTGGGGTGGCAATCCTTATATCAGACAAATTAGATTTTAAAACAAAGACTGTAATAAGGGATGAGGAAGGACAACATATCCTAGTTAAAGGGTCTATCCACCAAGAAGATCTAACAATTGTAAATATCTAGGCCCCTAACATGGGAGCAGCCAATTATATAAGGCAATTAAACAAAAGCAAAGAAACACACTGACAACAATAAAATAATAGTGGGGGCCTTTAACACCCCCCTGACTGAAATGGACAGATCATCTAAGCAAAAGATCAACAAGGAAATAAAGACTTTCAATGAAACACTGGACCAAATGGACTTCACAGACATATTCAGAACATTCCATCCCAAAGCAACAGAATACACAATCTTCCCTAGTGCCCATGGAACATTCTAGAATAGATCACATCCTAGGTCACAAATCAGGTCTCAACTGGTACCAAAAGATTGGGATCATTCCCTGCATATTTTCAGACGACAATGCTTTGAAACTAGAACTCAATCACAAGAGGAAAGTCGGAAAGAACTCAAATACACGGAGGCTAAAGAGCATCCTACTAAAGAATGAATGGGTCAACCCAGAAATTAAAGAAGAATATAAAAATTCATGGAAACCAATGAAAATGAAAACAAACTGTTCAAAATCTTTGGGATGCAGCAAAGGCAGTCCTAAGAGGAAAGTATATAGCACTACAAGACTTCCTCAAGAAACAAGAAAGGTCTCAAATACACAACCTAACCCTACACCTACAGGAGCTGGAGAAAGAACAGCAAATAAAGCCTAAACCCAGCAGGAGAAGAGAAATAATAAAGATCAGAGCAGAAATCAATGAACTAGAAACCAAAAGAACAGTAGAACAGATCAATGAAACTAGGAGCTAGTTCTTTGAAAGAATTAACAAGATTCATAAACCCCTGGCCAAACTTATCAAAAAGAAAAGAGAATGACCCAAATCAACAAAATCATGAATGATAGAGGGGAGATCACAACCAACACCAAAGAAACACAAACAATTATAAACACATATTATGAGCAACTCTATGCCAGCAAATGAGATAACCTGGAAGAAATGGGTGCATTCCTAGAGATGTATCAACTACCAAAACTGAACCAGGAAGAAATAGAAAACCTGAACAGACCTATAACCACTAAGGAAATTGAAGCAGTCATCCAAAATCTCCCAACAAAAAAAGCCCAGGGCCAGATGGCTTCCCAGAGGAATTCTACCAAACATTTAAAGAAGAATTAATCCCTATTCTCCTGAAATTGTTCCAAAAAATAGAAATGGAAGGAAAACTTCCAAACTCATTTTATGAGGCCACCATTACCTTGATCCCAAAACCAGACAAAGACCCCAACCAAAAGGAGAATTACAGACCAATATCCTTGATGAACTTGGATGCAAAAATTCTCACCAAAATACTAGCCAATAGCATCCAACAGTACATTAAAAGGATTATTCACCACGACCAAGTGGGATTTATCCCTGGGCTGCAAGATTGGTTCAACATCTGCAAATCAATCAATGTGACACAATACGTTAAGAAAGGAAAGAACAAGAATCATATGATCCTCTCAATAGATGCAAAAAAAGCATTTGACAAAGTACAGCATCTTTTCTTGATCAAAACTCTTCAGAGTATAGGGATAGAGGGTACATACCTCAATATCATAAAAGCCATCTATGAAAAACCTACAGCGAATATCATTCTCAATGGGGAAAAGCTGAGAGCTTTCCCCCTAAGGTCAGGAAGGTGGCAGGGATGTCCACTATCAGCACTGCTATTAAACATAGTATTAGAAGTCTTAGCCACAGAAATAAGACAACAAAAAGAAATCAAAGGCATCCAAATTGGTAAAGACGAAGTCAAACTCTCACTCTTTGCAGATGATATGATACTGTACGTGGAAAACCCAAAAGACTCCACCCCAAAACTGCTAGAACTCATAAAGGAATTCAGTAAAGTAGCAGAATATAAAATCAATGCACAGAAATCAGTGGCATTCCTATACACCAACAAGACAGAAGAGAGAGAAATTAAGGAGTTGATCCCATTTACAATTGCACCCAAAACCATAAGATACCTAGGAATAAATTTAACCAGAGAGGCAAAGGATCTGTACTCAGAAAACTATAAAATACTCATGAAAGAAATTGAGGAAAACACAAAGAAATGGAAAAATGTTCCATGCTTATGGATTGGAAGAACAAACACTGTGAAGATGTCAATGCTACCTAGAGCAATCTACATATTCAGTGCAATTCCCATCAAAATATCATCCACTTTTTTCAAAAGAAATGGAACAAAGAATCCTAAATTTTGTATGGACCCAGAAAAGACCCCGAATAGCCAGAGGAATCTTGAAAAAGAAAAACAAAGCTCGTGGCATCACAGTTCCCAACTTCCAGCTCTACTACAAAACTGTCATCATCAAGACAGTATGGCACTGCCACAAAAACAGACACATAGATCAATGGAACAGAATTGAGAGCCCAAAAATGGACCCTCAACTCTATGGTCAACTAATCTTTGACAAAGCAGGAAAGAATGTCCAATGGAAAAAAGACAGCCTCTTCAACAAATGGTGTTGGGAAAATTGGACAGCCCCATGCAGAAGAGTGAAACTGGACCATTTCCTTACACCACACACAAAAATAGACTCCAAATGGTTGAAAGACCTAAATGCGAGACAGGAGTCCATCAAAATCCTAAAGAGAACACAGGCAGCAACCTCTTCGACCTCAGCCGCAGCAACTTCTTCCTAGAAACATCGCCAAGGGCAAGGGAAGCAAGGGCAAAATGAACTCTTGGGATTTTCATCAAGATAAAAAGCTTTTGCACAAAACCAAAAGACAACCAACAGAATGGAAGAAGATATTTGCAAATGACATATCAGATAAAGGGCTAGTATCCAAAATCTATAAAGAACTTATCAAACTCAACACCCAAAGAACTAATAATCCAATCAAGACATGGGCAGAAGACATGAACAGACATTTTTCCAAAGAAGACATCCAAATGGCCAACAGACACATGAAAATGTGCTCAACATCGCTCAGCATCAGGGAAATCCAAATCAAAACCTCAATGAGTTACCACCTCACACTAGTCAGAATGGCTAAAATTAACAAGTCAGGAAGCGACAGATGTTGGGGGATGTGGAGAAAGGGGAACCCTCCTACACTGTTGGTGGGAATGCAGCTGATGCAACCACTCTGGAAAACAGTATGGAGGTTCCTCAAATAGTTGAAAATAGAGCTACCATATGACCCAGCATTTGCACTACTGGGTATTTACCACAAAGATACAAATGTAGGGATCCGAAGGGGTACATGCACCCCAATGTTTATAGCAGCAATATCCACACTAGCCAAACTGTGGAAAGAACCAAGATGTCCATTGATAGATGACTGGATAAAGAAGATGTGGTATATATACACAATGGAATATTATGCAGCCATCAAAAGGAATGAGATCTTGCCATTTGCAACACGTGGATGGAACTGGAGGGTGTTATGCTGAGGGAAATAAGTCAATCAGAGAAAGACATGTATCATATGACCTCGCTAATATGAGGAATTCTTAATCTCAGGAATCAAACTGAGGGTTGCTGGAGTGTTGCGGGGGTGGGAGGGATGGGGTGGCTGGGTGATAGACATTGGGGAGGGTGTATGCTATGGTGAGTGCTGTGACTTGTGCAAGACTTTTGAATCACAGATCTGTACTTCTGAAACAAGTAATGCAGTATATGTCAAGAAAAAAAAAAGAAGAAGAAGAAGATAGCAGGAAGGGAAGAATGAAGTGGAATAAATCGGAGGGGGAGATGAACCATGAGAGACGATGGACTCTGAAAAACAAACTGAGGGTTCTAGAGGGGAGGAGGCTGGGGGGATGGTTTAGCCTCGTGATGGGTATTAAAGAGGGCACGTTCTATGTGGAGCGCTGGATGTTACGCACAAACAATGAATCATGGAACACTACATCAAAAACTAATGATGTAATGTATGGTGATTAACATAAAAAAAGACCAAAAAAAAAGAATGCACATGTATTTATTTTTCTAGAACTATTGCATTAAGCTGACTGTTTTGGAAGCAAAGTAAGTAGTTAGAAGGAATAAAGGGGTAAAGTTAAATAAGAGCAAAATTTTAAATGTACCAGTAGCAGAATACCATAAACAGAGAAATTTGATTGATTCAATCTCTTTATCTAAAGTTAAACAAAAACAACAACATAAAAAACAACATACACTCCCAGAAATATAGGGAAATTGTGGTACAAGACAATATTTATTACGATAACAAATATTTTAGGAACCTTATATCCTTATAGAATAGCATACTACCAAAAATACTTTGTTACCCAGGTAAGGGCATTTCTTTATTTCCTTTGAAGAACAGCTTTACAAACATTGGGATTTATATAAAGTACAAATACCCAAAGAAAAAATAGAATAAATAAAAATATGTCATCTTAACCCCTCCAAATGTAATTTATGAAGCATTTATTTTCATTCAAATACCAAATATTTTCAAAATATGAAACATATCTTAATCTGCAAGATTATTTTCTCATTACTTTACATACAGTTATAAAATATAAATAGTAATATATTTAATTAATATACATAATAACAGATTGATTATTTAGATCCTAAAAAATACCACAAATTCTGGACAAAATTTTCTAATCTCTATTTTGACACTCATTGACTTGCAAAAATAAAATATAAATTTACATTGGATTTAAATAATCACACAGGATAAATGTATGTAGCATTAAAATGTCAATTACTAAATTGGCTATGAACACATCACAAGCATTGGAAAGATAAAGTCTAAAGCTAGAATAATTTCTGAAACAAGAGGTTTTCAGTTTGTGTGGATAAAAACATGGTCCTTGATATTTTTCCTATGGCAACTTACATAGTAATTATTCACTTAATTTTTCTTCTATGAAGTTATAATTATTTTTCAATACAAAATGTTTCAAAATTAGAAACAGAACATTCACCAGATGTTTGGCAATGTATAAGACACTTAATCACTCTGGGCAACACTATTTGTAAAATTAGGCTGTTGCAATAAGTTATCTCAAAGGACCCTAGGCTTGTATGTTGTATGCCTATCTCAGTGTCTTAACTATAGTGTTGCTTTAAAAACTCCTTCGTTAAGATAAAGATAGGGGGGTGCCTGGGTTGCTCAGTCGGTTGATCATCTGACTCTTGATTTCGACTCAGGTCATGATCTCAGGATCCTGGTATCCAGTCTGGTGTCCCACTCTATGCTCAGCAGGGAGTCTGCTTTAGGGTTCTGTCTCCCTCTGCCCCTCCCCCCACTCATGTACACTCTCCTTCTCTAAAATAAATGAATAAATCTTAAAAAAATATAAAGATAATATATCAGCATAGATTTATTTATACATGGAATTCACTTTGGAGAGACTTAATATTTATAGATTAGACAATTATTATGAATAAGATGCGAAAATATTTGTGGAGAACTCTGGGATGCAAAAATGAAAACCTTCCTTTGGTGAAGTTAATAAATTGTAATAATAAAAATATCACTCAGGGAAAATGTAATCATTTTACTGTGATTCTATGTTGTGTGACAAAAATTTTCCTCTTAAAATTACTGTTGCTTTCCCCCTCTTTTTTGTTATACTTGATGATAACATATTTATTTATTAAAATTTCTTGCTATCTTAGCATCTGACTTCTTTTTTTTTTTTTTTTAAAGATTTTTATTATGTACTGAGAGAATGGTAGAGAGAGAGCATGAGAGGGAAGAAGGTCAGAGGGAGAGGCAGACTCCCTGCTGAGCAGGGAGCCCGATGTGGGGCTCGATCCCGGGACTCCAGGATCATGACCTGAGCCGAAGGCAGTCACTTAACCAACTGAGCCACCCAGGCACCCAGCATCTGACTTCTTTCTAGATATTTTACTGACTATACATCTGGAAACCTGCAGAAAACCAGTGATTACTTACATCGAGTCTTCTTTGAATATGAAAGCTTTGATTCATTGTTTTGGCAATATGGTTAAAAAATTGCAATTAGTTTTTGGGTGGCAGAAACTTGTTCAATCAATGAGTGTAAAAAGACTTATGTATTAAAACTTTCTTTGTGGGGCATATCAGTGGTTACATCAGTTGAGCGTCTGACTCTTGGTTTTAGCTCAGGTCATGATCTTCTGGTTGGGAGATACAGGCTCTCTGCTCAGCAGGAGTCTGTTTCCCCTCTTCCTCTGCTCCTCCCCCAACTCACACACACACACACACACACACACACACTCTCAAATAAATCAATAAATCTTTAAAAAAAAAACAAACAACTTTCCTCCTGAATTCATTAATTTGTATTATGGGTACAAATTTAAAGATTTAAAAAAAAAATAAAGATTTAAGCACCCATTTCCATTTTTTCTGAATTTTCAACTATTAGTTTAACATTTTTAATCTTTAAAATATAGTTTTTCAATATATAAAAAATAATTTTAGTAAATGATATAATTTAGCATGAACCACATATACATACTTTGTAAACCATGGACATTGAGTTCTTGTTAGTTTACTTCCTCATTTACGTTTTTAATCAGTTTATTTTTTTTAGGAAATCAATGAGGAATACAATAAAAACTCAAAGAAAAATTTCATTACATCTTGAAAATAAAATCAGAAAATAAAAATGTGGGTTAAATAACCATTGAATTTAAATATTATATTTAATTTTAATCTATTTTCCAAAGTGAAGTTTTACTTCTTAAAGATTTATTTATTTATTTGAGAGAGAGAGAGAGAGAGAGCCAAGGGACAGAGGGTGAGGGAGAGAGAATCCCAAGCCAACTCCATGGTGAGTGTGGAGCTCAAGGCAGGGCTGGATTCTACAACCTCCCCAGATCAAGACTGGAGCTGAAACCAAGAGTTGGAGGTCCGACCAGCTGAACCACCCAGGCACCCCTGAAATCTTATTTCTGATAAATGAAAGCATTCCTAATTTTGGGAGAATTCTGCATTTTGATCACATATGCTTGTTACTAATAAATACATTTATTAATGTAATATGATATATAACAAACATTGAATGTTGGAATAAATTCTAGTCAATACAGACTCTAGTAGTAAGATATGCAAAAGAACTGATTCAAGCTATTACAAATGAACGTTTGGCATTTGCGTTAGTTTGCCAACTCAGTAGAATACCCCTAATAATTGTAGAATCTTCAAACGTTTACTAATAAAACAATTTAAATAATCTTCACATATAATTTGTTAGCCTGACTCTATAATAAACATGAAAAAATAAAATATAACATAAAATTTATTTCATATTCAATAACATCAAGACATATAATTACCATTTAGTTAAATGTTTCCACTGAATAGAGAACACATATGCATGGACAAAAATGGGATTTACTGGATACAACAGCACTAGGGAAGTAGCTGAGTAAAATAAATAAAACTTGTTGTAATAAAAATGATACAGCAAGTGTTAACTTCCAAAGTTATAAATTAAAAAGTATTGTATTTAATCATTGCTAAAATGTAACCATTATTATACCTGTTTTACGTTTAATCTCTGATTCTTAGGTTTCTCATTATAAAATGCAGATTAAGAAGTAGTTTGGTAATCAGTAGACAATTTTTTTTAAATAAAAAATAAACCAAACAGAAAAAAATGGTTTAATGGAATTCATATTTCTATTTTGTTTAGTTGATTCTCTGTATCCCATTTTAGTCATAAAGGGCCAACTCTTACTATGAAGTGTGATTATCACAGTTTTCATGATTTTTTAATAATATTGTCAGTCTAATTTTTAAGTTATGAAGCTGGAACTGATTTCCAATGTTCTAACTCAATTTAGGAAGGAGATGAAATTAGGTCTCAGTACTTCAACTGATTATTTTTTCATATGAAGCCTACATATAATTTTGTTTCCTAGCTGCATATACTCTCATATATTGCCAAGTATTCATTTACCAAATCATACTTATGAGTTATTCTATACTTTCCAAACTTAATTAATGCTAACAATTTTTAAATCCTCTTTATTAAGTCATTCAAAACAGTAAAGTGCTAACCAAGAAAGCACACTTAAGTTTGAATATAATGAATTTTTGGCTTACCTACAGCAACATTATTATCATGAATATTATGTGGTTGTTTGGATACTATGAAGAATAAAATACTTTATTTTTTCTTTGTTACAATATTGAAAAAAATATCATTCCAAACACTGTTTGAGATTATTTACAGAAACACACACACACAAAATTATATGAAATAAATGAATGGAGATCATGGTGTAAGTTTTAAAAATATTGCAATAATAGCCTGTTGTGTCCACCAAATTATTGAAACTTTTCTGTTTTTGACTTATTCTAGAGTTATGAATTCAAGTTTTAAAATGTTAGTGGAAGCTGTTTTATTTTACAAACTGAAAGATTAATGGTTTTCCTCATTAAAAGTTCCAACCAAACAAGGTATTTTTTTCTTTGCCTTTTTTATATATTATAATCTTCTCCATAAATATTATGTCATTCAAACTATAAGTTACTATTATGTCTTATCTTTTAACATCTCTTTAAATATAAGTTATGTGAGTGACTTTATTTCTATTATTTTATTACTTTATGTTTCAAAACATGAAATCATGCTATATAACTTCAAAATAATTTTCTGAATTGAGTTTTAAAGTTCTTTTCCTATTAAAATATAGAATCAAATAAAGCAGTAGCAGTTGAAAAAACAAAAAAAAACAAAAGGTTTTCAGAAAACTGAATACACCCCCTGATAATTTGCTTTGATTGCTTAATGAACATCAAATTTAGTGTCTCCATTTCTTTACTTCCTGGTCACTTCCCAATTTACATTAATCTGACTTCACCCAGGACTCTAATAAAATGATGCTCATAAGGTTGCTAAGAAACCTTAATGTCACAAAATCTAGTAAGTATTTTTCCATTTAACCACTTTTTTAGAGATTTTATTTAATAGACATAGAGAGAGCGAGCAGGAGCAGTGGGGAGAGGCAGAGGGAGAAGCAGAAACCCTGCTGAGCGGGCGCTAGTCTTGATCCCAGGACCCCTAGGATCATGACCCGCGCTGAAGGCAAACACTAAACCAACTGAGCCACCCAGGCACTCCAGTATTTTTGGCATTTTCAACTAGTAGCATTAAATATTCTTGACCTCTCCTTGTTTCTTTAGTGTCTGTGATACTATGTTCCCACTGTTGTCTTTGTCCCAAATCAGATTATTTTGCTGATTTATCATTTACTGCTTTCTTGTACATAAATTGTTCTAACAAGAAAATATAAACCAAATACAGTAGTAGTTTGTACAGGGAAAACAATATAATGTACACTATGAGATCTCTCTCTTACTTTTTTGAATTTTATTGGCTTTAGTAATTATCTCTGCAATGAACATGGTACAGAGAAATACATCTTCACCAAAAGTAATGATGCAAGAATGATGGAAAATGATAGTTGGAATTATCCTTAGGGTTAATGAGAACGTAGGTAATAATGGACATGGTTGTAAACAGAAGGGCATGCACTTTCAGGTAGCCCTTATCTATATAGTTCTGTCCTATTTCCACTACACTGGAATGTGGTTTCAGTGTTATAAGAATTTTCTCATTGTTTTAAATATTTACCTTTTTTAAAAAAATATTTTATTTATTTTTTTTTGAGAGAGAGAGTGAGCATGAACAGGGGAAGGAGCAGAGGGAGAGAGACAAGCAGACTCCCGGCTGAGCAGGGAGCCCGATGCAGGGCTCAATCCCAGGACCCTGGAATCATGACCTGAGCTGAAGGCAGACGCTTCGCTGATTAACCACCCAGGTGCCCCTCTCATTGTTTTAAAGTAAATCTGAAAGCCTAGATTGAAATCCCATTCTTTAAAATGGTGTCTGAAATATAACAAAACAAAACATACTGTTAGAGAAACAAATATATCTATAGAACATATTGAATCATTGGAGACCATTATTAAAATAACAAAGAAAGACAGAAAGAGAGAGAAATGCCATTGGGCCTTCATAGAGACATGGCCTAGCACAGGATAAGGGAAGAGAAGACAATGTCAATCCTGTGATCATCCAAATATGTCTCATAAAATGATCAATGAGAGCCTATTTATAACTTGAGATTAAAAAAAAATGCAAACCAGGAAAATTAAGTTGAGCCATCTGGGTTGCTTTCTCCTTGAGAGCATACAGATAGAGCATATGTCCCAACAGAAATAGCTTAGAATCTTTGTTATGAGTGGCCTAAGGAGAATAAAATACAAGTTAGTTCTGTAAAGGGCTACAGGCTGGGATTGTAGGAATAAAGGTGAAACATAAGTATTATCCCTTACTCAGTATACAATCCAACTAACAGTGTTTCTATGTAAATGACAGTTTGTAGCCACTTTGTAATTTCTGTAGGTATGAGGTAAAGCCCAAGTTTCACTCTCCATTATTGGACTTTTCATAGTTTTCCAGAATAGCAGTCTCAGTGCCAATCTCGACAAATTTAGGGAGTTTGCTAGGGTTGGACTATATGGCCCAAATTTCTTAGGTAGGTAATAAATGATAACTAAGAAATCATAGGTCAGAATTCTATTGTGTTTTCTATGCTATGGGTAAGAAAATACTATTAAATCCTCAGATTCTGTCACTAAGAGTTACTTGGCACTGAAAAGTAACTTCTTGACATTATAATATAATTGATTAGTAGAGTATTAAATGAACCACTGCGGAAATCCTCAGATCACTTCAGCATGATCAGAATGATAGTTATATGTATTAACATTCAAAACTGTATCATTTTTCCTATTCAGCTTTTTCCCCTCTGTTAGTTGTCAACGTGTCTGTCAATAAACTTTAAGTCTCATATTATAGATAGAAAATGATGACTTTCCTAATTACCATGAGGATAGGGAGCATTAAACAAAAGTACACTAAGACAACTTCTAATACCTTTCTGAGGTGTGCACTGTTTTCATAAAGCATGGGATGCACCTAAATCACATACCAACTCCTGAATTTCATAAAGTAGAAGTTCTTAGTGCTAATAACATTTTATAGGTGACATATTTCAAGCAACACGTGTGATACTGGTATAATTATTAAACTGTAAAGATGTAAGATTTTTTAGCTAACTGAAATCCTAATTTTACAATTAACATAATTTTAACATCTGTCAAAATACTCTAACCCTTTGCATAAAAATGTTTTTATATGACCCACTTAATTTTTAATCTGCTTAATATATGGATCAATTTTTGCATGCAAAAATACTTTATTACTTTTACTTTTACTCATTTCATTAAAAAATAGTTATTTGGATGGTAAAATCCAATTTAACCTTGTGTCCCTAGGGGACATGGAACAACTTTGCTTCATGTTAATTAATGTTTAAATGAAAAGTATAAAAAGATGGAATAGAACATTTTTAATTTTGAAAAAGTTAAGTTTTTTAAAGCTCTGATCCATCCATTTTATTTAGACTTTCTGTTTGCTTTTATGAGGTATTATAAGAAAGGTTTTACTTGTATTTCCAGCTTTAAACTTTTTGTCTTTTACTTTTGTCTTTATATTTACATATATTAAAGATTCATGCAATTTACTTTATGTAGTTCATGTTTCACAAAACTGTTACATATAATGCTACACACAGAAACACAGCCAAAGGCGCTTATATCTACGTATATATAGACACTATATATATATATATACACAAATATGTGTGTAAATATACATACACACCCTATATAATTTTTGTGAAAGACATTCTAGATTCATCCCATTGGTTTGCTTTGCATACCAGTATATTAAAATATATTTTATCTCATATAGTGTGACACTGTTAAATGTTAAACTACTTTTATTATTATGTTTCAATTAAACATTCCCATCAATACAGCACATTGGAAAGTAAATAGAAAATTTTGAGCCAATCTATGTAATCTATTCATATGTGAGAAAATGAATTAACATATTGTTACTACCTCAGTTGAGTACTAAACGTCCAATTTTCTGATTGCAATTTTCTTCCCTTTGGGGAAGCCTATGTCTCTTTCTTCACTCATATGGGCGAAGTATTTAATATACAACAATGAAGGTGATAAAGTGCTTATGTTCTGATGTCAGAGGCAACTTCTTAAGTTTGACATAAAATACTTTTTCAATAATAAGTACAATGGTAAGAGAAGTGCTAGAGTATATGAGAATACAAAGCAAAGACACTAAGCAAATTAAGTTATAAGGCAATTACAGACATAGCAGGATAGTCACCAGATGGAAAGAGAAGATGTGAGAAAGAATAATTATCTGCAAAAGCCCAAAGAAAAGGTAGCATAGGTTGTATTACTGAGGAGGTTAAGAAGGGACAAGCCATAAAAGGACTAGTAAACCATAGTAATGATGAGTAATAGCTAAGTATGTAAGTTTAGGAGGCATATTGTTCTGAATATGCCACCAAGTTTGTTACCTATTAACTGTGTGACTGAACCAGTTACTAATTTCATTTCAAATATGTTTTCTCACGTGTAAAATTATAATAATAATAACCCTACCATCCATGACTTTTTGTGAGTGTGATATAGCCTATAAATATATTAGCACAATGCCAGGAAGAATTTAAAACCCTGTATCTCATATTTATTAATATTATAAACACATTTTAACACTATTATTTGGGAGTTGGGCTGAAAACGTGCTCCTCTAACTAAACATCTGCATCTTTCTTTCATTTTTTTTTTTTTATCTTTATCTCAAACAGAGAAAGCATTTTTCCTTCCCACAGGTTTCCCTATCTCTCATGGGTGGAACAGTGTTAACTTTGCTATTTTACCTGCAAAGGAGACTGGGAATCCTAATGTTTAATGATGCAGATTCTATAATAAAGACAAGCAAGATCATGTTTTGTATGATCCCATCTACAGCATGTGTGACAAACCTGTAACCACAATAAGACACAATTGAAGCATTTTTAATCAAGGTTATTACTTGATTATTTTCAATTTAGGAAGATGTCTTTAGTAATAGGTTAGTGAAAGGAAGTTACAGGTACCCAAGGCATCTATTTTCCCTGTGAAATGGGGGGGGGAACATGAGTAAATGAAAAGAGTTTTTAAGAAAGGGATGTTTTGACAGTTACCATGGAGAAAATGAGCAAGAAGTGACTGGAGAGACATGGAACTATTTCTAGAATCTACTGATGCTTGGGATTATATGATAACATCGCACCCCAATATATTAATAATTTTTATGGAAATTTTGTATGATACTTAAAATTTTAATTTTAGAGTTTAGAAAAAAATGGTAACTAATAGTGCGTTCAACACATAAATTCACTTAATTTATATTATGCATAGCTGAAAATGGCTAAGATATTATTTATCCTATTTATACTCTATGAATTTAAAATCTGATTCAAGGTAAAGAACTTAAGAAATTATTTGAAATAATTTTACATAATTTATATTAAAGAGAATGAGTAGAATATGTTAGAAATTTAGTATAGAAATTGGCCTGGCAGAAGCAAATTATTTTCATTGGATTGTAGTAGGAAATTCTCATTGAGACTAAATTTTGTAAGATTTTGACTGACAGTGAACTAATTTTGTCTTTATCCTATGGTCAACTAAAGAAATACAAATTATCACCATTCTCGAAGAAGTAGGTCATTTATGAAAAATGAGCATTTTGTCTAAAATTTAGCATCTGATAAATATCATATCTAGGGAACATTTTAACTCCGGACAGTCTCCAAAAGACTTTAAAAATAAAACATAGTAAGTAAACTTATACACAAAATGCAACTTATCTGTTGAATTATTTGAGATCATTCTTGTATGTCTCAAATCAAATAACAGGACATTAGGAGAAGGAAGGGAAAAATGGGGGGGGGGATTGGAGGGAGAGATGAACCATGAGAGACTATGGACTCTGAGAGACAAACAGGGTTTTAGAGGGGAGGGGGGAATTGCTTAGCCCGGTGATGGGTGTTAAGGAGGGCACGTACTGCATGGAGCACTGGGTGTTATACGAAAACAATGGATCGTAGATCACCACATCAAAAACTAATGATATATCATATGGTGACTAACATAACATAATAAAATTTAAAAAAAAATGGTAACTTGGGAAGAGTTAAGAGATGATGAATAAAATAAAAATCGCTAGACTTTTATATTTTACTGAAAGCTTTAGGAAAACATGGGATAGAAAAGTGTTATTATCCTGTTACCAAAACAAGCTTTCTCCTGATACTTCTAATATTTAGTTTCCACTTTGTTTTGATAAAATATGATGTGCTTGAAAGAGAATTTCTTACAATATGACAACAAAATAACATTACAAATAACATGCAAAATTTTTGCCATCTGTCATTTTTCTCTTGGTCTTCTGTGTTTACAGTTATTTAAATGATAATTGGGTCAGCAGTTTTTCCTCTTAATTATGCTCATTTATTTTTATAAAAATTAAACTTTTCAAAAAAACCATTAAAGATGAAGCTGAATATGAAATTAACCCTCCATAATAACACATATTCATCAACAAGAATGACATCATTAATCAGACATATATACTGTTGGTATTAAGGAGGAAAGTAGTTGTAATATATATAATAACTTAGAGTAAGAAGAAATTATTTAAATTGTTCACCAGTTACATAATGTAAAGTAAGAAACTTAATGACTCTGACCTTGGGTTCATCATAGATAAAATAGGACAAATATTATCTAACCTTCTATGTAGTTATATTGTTTTTCATAGATGGATTTTATGAATTTGAGGAATATTCCCTCTATCTCTATACTCTGAAGAGTCTTAATCAGGAAAGGATGTTGTATTTTGTCAAATGCTTTTTCTGCATCAATTGAGAGGACCATATGGTTCTTCTCCCTCCTCTTATTAATGTGTTCTATCACATTGATCAATTCGCGAATGTTGAACCACCCTTGCATCCCAGGGATAAATCCCACTTGGTCATGGTGGATGATCCTTTTAATGTATTATTGGATCCTATTAGCTAGGATTTTGTTGAGGATTTTGGAATCCATATTCATCAGGGATATTGGTCTGAAATTTTCCTTTTTGATGGGGTCTGTGCCTGGTTTGGGGATTAAGGTAATGCTGGCCTCATAGAATGAGTTTGGAAGTTTTTCTTCTGTTTTTGTTTTTTGAAACAGCTTCAGTAGAATAGGTATTATTTCTTCTTTGAATGTTTGGTAGAATTCCCCAGGGAATCCATCAGGCCCTGGACTCTTGTTTTTTTGGGGAGGTTTTTGATGACTACTTCAATCTCGTTACTGGTTATTGGCCTATGCAGGTTGTCAGTTTCTTCCTGTTTCAGTCTTGGCAGCTTATAGGTTTCCAGGAAGGCCTCCATTTCATCCAGATTGTTCAGTTTATTGGCATATAGTTGTTGATAATAATTTCTAATAATTGTTTCTATTTCCTTGGTGTTAGTCGTGATCTCTCCCCTTTCATTCATAATTTTATTAATTTGGGTCCTTTCTCTTTTCTTTTGGATAAGTCTGGCCAGTGGTTTATTGATCTTATTAATTCTTTCAAAGAATGAACCTCTAGTTTCATTGATCTGATCTACTGTGTTTCTGGTTTCTAATTCATTGATTTCTGCTCTAATTTTAATTATTTCTCTTCTAATGCGTGGCTTAGGCATCGTTTGTTGCTTTTACTCTAGTTCTTTAAGGTGTAGAGGTAGTTGGTGAATTCAGGATTTTTCTATTTTTTTGAGTGAGGCTTGGATGGCTATGTATTTCCCCCTTAGGACCGCCTTTGCAGTATATCATAAGTTTTGGACCGATGTGTTTTCATTCTCATTGATTTCCATGAATTGTTTAAGTTCCTCTTTGATTTCCAGGTTGACCCAAACATTCTTGAGCAGAGTGGTCTTTAGCTTCCAAGTGTTTGAATTTCTGCTAAATTTTTTCTTGTGATTGAGGTCCAGTTTTAAAGCATTGTGGTCTGAGAATATGCAGGGAATAATCTTAATCTTTTGGTATTGGTTGAGACCTGATTTGTGACCCAGTATGTGGTCTATTCTGGAGAAAGTTCCATGTGCCCTCGAGAGAATGAGTATTCTATTGTTTTAGGGTGGAATGTTCTGTATATATCTATGAGGTCCATCTGGTCCAGTGTGTCATTCAAAGCTCTTGTTTCCTTGTTGATTTTCTGCTTAGATGATCTGTCCATTGCTGAGAGTGGAGTATTGAGGTCTCCTACAATTAACCTATTGTTATCAATATGATTCTTTATTTTGGTTAACAGTTGGCTTATGTAGATGGCTGCTCCCATGTTGGGGGCATAGATATTTACAATTGTTAGATCTTCTTGTTGGATAGACCCTTTAAGAATGATATAGTGTCCTTCTGTGTCTCTAATTACAGACTTTAGTTTAAAATCTAATTTGTCTGATATAAGAATTGCTACCCCAGCTTTCTTTTGAGGTCTGCCGGCATGGAAGATGGATCTCCATCCCTTCACTTTCAGTCTGGATGCATCTTTAGGTTCAAAATGAGTCTCTTGTAGGCAGCATATGGATGGGTCCTGACTTTTTATCCAATCTGCAACCCTGTGCCATTTTATTTAGGCCATTCACGTTGAGAGTGATTATTGAAAGATATGAATTAATTGTCATCATGTTGCCTGTGAAGACGTTGTTTTTATAGATTGTCCCTGTAAATTTCTGTTGTAGATCACTCTTGGGGTCTTTCTCCTTTTATAGATACCCCCTCAGTATTTCTTGCAGGGCCGGCTTAGTGGTCACATATTCTTTCAGTTTCTGCCGGTCGTGGAAGCTCTGCATCTCTCCATCCATTCTAAATGACAGCCTTGCCTGATAAAGTATTCTTCGCTGCATGTTCTTTTCATTTAGTACCCTGAATATGTCTTGCCAGGCCTTTCTGGCCTGCCAGGTCTCTGTGGATAGGTCTGATGTTATTGTGATGTTCCTCCCTCTGTACGTAAGGAATATCTTCCCCTTAACTGCCCTTAAGATGGTTTCCTTGGTTCTAAGATTTGCAAGTTTTACTATTACATGCTGGGGTGTTGGCCTGTTTTCCATGATCTTGGGAGTGGTCCTCTCTGCCTCTAGGATGCAAATGTTTGTTTCATTCCCCAGATTAGGGAAGTTCTCAGCTATGATTTGCTCAAATACATCTTCTAGTCCTCTCTCTCCACTCCCTCCGGGATTCCAATTATTCTGACATTGGAATGCTTCATGGTGTCACTTATTTCTCTGATTCTATTTTCATGGATCCTGAGTTGTTTTTCCCTGGCCTCCTCTTTTCCCTTTTTATCGATTATATTGTCTTCCAGGTTGCTTATTCATCCTTCTGCCTCAGTTACCCTAGCTGTTAGATTATCTAGATTGGATTGGATCTCATTGATAGCATTTCTAAGTTCTGCCAGTTCAGCTTTCATTTCTGCCCTTAGAGACTTTATATTGCCATTACTTGATTTCTCCATTCTAGCCATTGTCTTCACAATTGCTAGCCTGAATTCCATCTCTGACATCTTGGTTATATCTGCATCCATTTGTAAATCTGCAGCATAAGTCATGATCTCTAAGTCTTTTCTATTTTGGGGGTTCCTCCTCTTAGTCATTCTGTTGATGGGTGTTTGAGGGAATGTATGGAGTCCAAATTATTGACCAGAACCTAAGCAAGATGCACCCGTTTTCTTGGACCTTAGAGTTGCTGGCCTCTTGTTTTCCCAATCTGTCTTCTGCGGGAGGGGCCTGCCGCGCTGTTACTCAGGCAACCCTGTTTGGGCTGAGTTGCCCTGCCCCCCTGTGGCGGGGGCTGGGCTCAGCAGGAATCAGTTTTAGGGGCTTGTGTGTTCTCTGGTGGCTTTCTGCATCTCTTCCTGGAGTCAGAGCAGAAGGGACCATTTCCAACCCTCTGCCTCAGAGCAGAGAGACCACAATCTGTTCTTCAGTGAGCTCTCCAGGCCACACCGTCTCCGTTTCTGTCCGTGCTGCTATAAACTACACTGGCCTTGGTTGTGTGCCCCTCCACAGTGCCCCCTGTCCTGCTTCCAGGTGGGAGCACATCTCTGCCCTTTGTGATTCTAAAGCCACCAGCCGACCCCAGTTTGCACATGCAACCCCACCGCTCCTGGTTTCAGCCCCGGGGGCTGCCCTAAAATCCTTTCCCTGCTGCTACTGGTCTGCAAGTCTGTGCCCCGTCCCCAGCGCCTGAGGCTGTTGCTCACTGGCGGTGTAGGATCCCCACGGCCAGGCACTCTCCCGCTGCTGTTTATCCTCCAATATCTGCCTGCAGAATCATGGCTCCCTGCTTCGTACCTCAAAACCAACCACCTGTGATATTCTGTTTGTAGAGATCCAGATCTTCTTACATCTTCTGGTTTTGTGGGTGCTCAGAGTGGTCTGATAGATATCCAGCTCAATTCCGGGGACCAGCTGAAATAGGGTCCCCCACTCCTCCACGATCTTTCCTCTCTCCATACCCTAAGCTATCTTTAAAAAATATTTGTTAAAGCATATAGGGGCACAATTTTAAAGTAGAGTTGTAGGGCGCCTGGGTGGCTCAGTTAGTTAAGTGATGCCTTCGGCTCAGGTCATGATCCTGGAGTCCCGGGATCGAGTCCCACATCAGGCTCCCCGCTCAGCGGGGAGTCTGCTTCTTCCTCTGACCCTCCCCCCTCTCATGTTCTCTCTCTTTCTCATTCTCTCTCTCAAATAAATAAATAAACAAATCTTAAAAAAAATAAGAGTTGTAATGCTCTAATAAAGTACCGATTTTTCCTACCACTTTGAGCCCATCATGTGAAAGCCCTTGATTTCTGTTAAGTATCATTAATTAGCATTTTAATGCCATTAAACTATTGTTAAATACTTTATATATTTTAGGGGAATATGAATCATGTAAAAATGTATCCTTTAGAGAGCATTTGCAAAATTTAAATGTATGCAAGGATTTATAAGTGCTTTACAGCACATTGTAGCACTTTTTGCATTAATTAATTCAGAAGATAATAGTTTCTACTAATTATTCCCAATGTAGTAACTGGTGAATATTACAGAATAAAAGACAATTTATCTTGTATGCTTCAAGGAAAACAAAACAAACAACAAAGAACAAAACAATAAATGGTCTCACAGGATTTTTCTTTCAATATCGCCTAATATATGTATTTATTTATTTTATTTTTTTAAGATGAGCTTTGTTTAATTTGCTTGATAAACTCCAGTTCCTTTAGTAAATTCTGAGAATAAAACAGAACGCTTGGAGCTGCTGTGCAGATTTATGTGGTCATCAGAAACACTCTTGGAAACAACTCATTGGTCTCCTGGGATGTCTTCATTGTCCTTTTGAAGTTACTTGAAATGCAATGTGGAGTCTTAAATGAGATATACTAGGTGCCAATAAGTTTAAAGGAATAAAAGAGAACTATAGATATGATTTTTGTATATGTTTATGGTAGGATTATGCTCTTTCTCATTTGCATATTTGGTCATGATTACAATTCTGGACTATTTTGTTTCATGTTTCTTCACATTTTAAACCAAAATTTAATTCAGATAAAATAATTCTAAATATAAGGAAGTATTCAATATTATATATTCTAGACAAAGAATGAATAATGAGAACATTTAATATATAATTCCACTTTCCCCAAAAATTCAGCATAGCATCTCTTTTGAAGACTGAAAAATCTCTAAATGTATAAGACATATTTGGGGCTACTGAAGTTACGTTGTATTGTAATAGATATTTGAGGGGTTAATTTTTTTGTTGTTTTAATTGAGGAACTAATTGAGAAGAATATCATTGTTCTTGAAAGGCTTCATAAAATAACCATTAGATCATTGCCTCTTTATTTCATATCTAAACTCTTAATTTATAAATATGCCTTTTAAAGGTTTTTTTTATCAAATTTCTTCAACTACCAACTTCATGTTTCTGTACAAATAAAAATTAAACCACTGAGGCATAAATGGATGTTTATTAGGCCCCATGTTCTAAGAAATTTCACATCACTCATATCCCTAGAAAAACAAAAATTACAAAAATATTGATACATTTTAAGGGCATAATCATTAGCCCTAAAGGTGGAAAAGACCACCAATTATAAATTATCAAGGTATCTGTGTACAAAACACATGACAAGTAATTATCCCATACTCATTGATGTTCAGTGAAAAATACAGAATTAAACACACATATAGATAACATGCACACACATTACAGAATTCGACTTCATGAGGAGAGGAAATAAGGAGCAATTAGGTAACCAGGATTCTGGTCTAGATCTCTCATTAGCTAAACTTTGACAGATATAATTTTATTTAACATTGACAAATAATCTCATAAGGACAAATTCCTCAGGTATAATCTATGCACCAGTGCAACTAAATTAATTTGTGCTTGGTTACAATTTAAATAGCCCCTTTCCACTATATATATCTTCCTTCTCTGAAATTTTGTGATCTAGCATGTCCCTTATTTAAAACTAAATACATGAAAATCTCAAGGTAACTGGTGAAGTTGCTTCAAATATTAAATTTATCTTTATTAATTTATGTAACTATTTCTTAAGTGAATAATATATGTCAAGTTCAATCCCTAAGGCTTGTGTAACAGAGAGAGAAGAAATTTGCTCTCCTGTTGCTTATATTTTACTGGGGAAGGAAAAACAATAACCCACTAAATTAAAAATATTTAATTATGCTGCTGTTCAATTCAATAAATATTTGTTAAGTATCTGCTCTTTTTGAAATGTCATAAAGAGAGTGGATGATAAGAATGCAGAAAAGACCCATCTGCTGTCAAGGAAACCAAAATTTAGGCAGAGTGGCAGAAACTGATGTCTCTGTGGGCAAGATCATTTCAAATGGTTCTGTGGTAAAAGATTAGTAGTGATATTTATTGAGAGCTAAAAAAAAGGCTTCATATGTGAAATATTGCCTTTAAAAATAGGTAGGTTAATCG
Source organism: Callorhinus ursinus (assembly GCF_003265705.2). Lineage (NCBI taxonomy): Eukaryota > Metazoa > Chordata > Mammalia > Carnivora > Otariidae > Callorhinus > Callorhinus ursinus. The sequence continues at coordinate 13,710,982 of NW_027397116.1, forward strand.
CCTCTCAGCCTTTTGGCTAAGATCAAGTGTAGTATCTGTTCTTATCAGTTTAAAAATAGGTAGGTTACTGTGGACATTGCTGCTATAAACATTGGGGTGCATGTACCCCTTTGGATCCCTACATTTGTATTTTTGTGGTAAATACCCAGTAGTGCAATTGCTGGATCATATGGATAAAGAAGATGTGGTATATATACACAATGGAATATTATGCAGCCATCAAAAGGAATGAGATCTTGCCATTTGCAATGACGTGGATGGAACTGGAGGGTGTTATGCTGAGTGAAATAAGTCAATCAGAGAAAGACATGTATCATATGACCTCACTGATATGAGGAATTCTTAATCTTAGGAAACAAACCGAGGGTTGTTGGAGTGGGGGTGGGTGGGAGGGATGGGGTGGCTGGGTGATAGACAGTGGGGAGGGTATGTGTTATGGTGAGCACTGTGAATTGTACAAGACTGTTGAATCACAGATCTGTACCTCTGAAACAAATAATGCAATATATGTTAAGAAAAAAAAAACGAAGAAGAAGATAGCAGGAGGGGAAGAATGAAGGGGAGTAAGTCGGACAGGGAGATGAACCATGAGAGATGATGGACTCTGAAAAACAAACTGAGGGTTCTAGAGGGGAGGGGGGTGGGGGGATGGGTTAGCCTGGTGATGGGTATTAAAGAGGGCACGTTCTGCGTGGAGCACTGGGTGTTATGCACAATGAATCATGGAACACTACATCAAAAACTAAAGATGTAATGCATGGTGATTAACATAACAATAAAAAATTTAAAGTGAAAAAAATAGGTAGGTTACTAGCATTAGAATGCAACACAAGTTAGGTAAAACTGTCCTTGTTAAGGAAAAGAAAAATAATGATGATAATGTTAAAAAAATTTAACCTGCAGAGGCCTAAAACCAAAGAGGACAATGTGCCTGGGATGGGACTCTGGGGAAGCAATCTTCCAAATTCTCAAAATCAGTAAAGCACTCCAAAAAAAATCCTGGTATGTTACAGGTAGTGGCTCCTGGCATGCAGATACAATATTCTGCAAAAGCAAAAGGAGTCAGGTGGGTATTACAAAAGAGGGGGAAAAAAAAGAGAATGGACAAGGGAGCTTTCTTAACAGATGTGGCCAAATCCTCACCCCAAAAGGAGAGATTGTGAGCAGTAGGCCACACTGGTATGAAATTTTGATCTCCTAGTAAGGGAAATTTTACTAGGAAAATTTAACATTTTACAAGTATAAGTAAAAAGCTTTCATTATTATAGATACAATGGAAGTTACTTCAAATATTTTTTTTTCAAAAATGCAAGAGGTAAATGAAAAGAGTATTTTGCTGAGATTGATTTTAAAATTTGTATGTTTCATTTAAATTTAATTTATTTTGTATTAAATGTTAGGATCTTTGTCTAAAGTGAAACATACAGCTTTTCCCTATCATCAAAATTATAAGGAAAGAAGCCATTATCATCTGAGTGAAATGATGAATATTTTAAATCCATTTTAAATAACACATTGCTTAGCCCAAAAATTAATATTGAAAGTTTTTAAATTTGGAAAACACTGTCTTCAAAAGAGAATAAAACCATGCCAAAGATGTTAGAAAAATGCACACATTTCAACATTCCTTCCATAACCAAAAGGACAACTTAACATTAATATGTGTTAGATAGCAGACTGCTATATTTTAATTTATATCTGAGAGAATGATCATAACTAAATTAAATAATCTGTGGAACAAATATTTAAATGGTGTGAACTACTAAATGAAGCAACAGCTAAATGTATGAAAGAATGTCACAGATTCTAAGCAGTTATGACACATACACTTACTCAATTTTATTGCGACTCAGGAAACTCCTCCTGTGTCTACATTCATTTCAATTCAAATAGTCCTGCTTGCTTTTTTTTATTGAGCATGATGTTTGAAGTGATGCTCCACGCAAGAGTTATTAAATATATTTTGCATGTTGTTTTACTATCAAGAGAGCAGAATACATCTTTTCTACTCCTTTTAATATAAAAGGATAAAAAAAGTCCATCATTTACACCAAAGCTAAGAATTATGGGATGACAATGAAAGGTTTCCAGTAGGAATTTTAAGCAGACCGAGCCTAGGAAGTTTCCCACGTCAGTTTAAAGAGGAGAGATAATTTTTAACTTTATTTATTACTTTTTGTAGGTCTTTTTTTTGTTATTAATGAAACACCAGTAAGTATGCATACATACAGTCAGCATTTTTTATTGCTGTAAGAGTCAATATTTGTATGGATTATCTATGAGTAGTTGCTATAATAATTCTCAGAGGAATAAGTAAGGGTGTATTTTAAATATTTGTCACCTTTATCTTAAGAATTTGCTCTATTACCTGATCATTTTGAATGAATCTTTTGCTTTAGAGAACAGAGAGACAAATGGTATCTTATTGTCTATAGTAGGGGAAAACATGATCCATTCACATTTTCTTCCACCTCTGGAATTATCAGGTACAAAATAGGTCATCTTATTCTGTAACTATCAGTGGAATAACACATAAATTAAAATGCCTTACACCTGGGTAATCTTCAGCATTTATCTCACTTGGTATTTTCTTTTCTTGTCTATTGCCTAGCAGAATTTCTTAAAGTTGGTGATTATCACTGTTTCAGAAGTTAGCAAAGGACAGCAAGTGTTCATTCTGTGTTACCTGTGCTCCACATATAATGACAAGATTTCATTTCTAAATTTAAATCCTTCACAAATACTTAACAGGAAATGTACTTATTTTTTTTAGTTTTGTTTGCTAAATTTGGGGAATTAAATAATTTGGGCCAATCAGAAGTAAGCCCATTTAAATATGAAATCTCTTAGCAGTGATACAGCAACATTAAGAACAAATTATTCTCCTTTGGAGGAGCTGAACCTGGAACCCCACTTCTCGTGAGGAAATCAAGGATAAAGAGAAACCACTGATATATGGATAAGTCATAGTAAGAGGGATAAGCTGTGGTCACATGGTAGGACTCTTAATGACATCTCTCTTGATGGTTCTGATTATTTTCTGATCTAAATCAATTACTTCTTCCCTCTTAAAATATAAATAAAACTAGAAGTCCAAGCTATATTAGTGCAATAATGTAGTTCCACAATAATTGGCTTATCTAAGAGAATAGAGTTTCTCTTTTACATATAACACTCCTGAAGCATGGATGAACCACTCCAGGAGCAGTGGACTCTGGTATATACAATATGTGTCTTCCATTTTGGCAGTTCTTTTGCCATTTTCTAGCCGATGCAAGAAGTTTTAACTTTTATGGAATGAGTCTGAAGCTGTATATATTACCTCTGCTCTTATTCTAAGTTCAAGACATTGACATAAATATAGGTAGCCATTGCCTGATTTAATATGAGGGTAAGGTTGCAAGGAGAAGGAATGTGGGGAGACAGTTTATCAGTTTCAGCCATAAGAACTTATTGGGGACTCAGTAAATGTGTAGTATATACTTCATCTTATCATCATTATTATTAACTATTGTGGTTATTTCTGGTTAGGGGAGTTGACATTTTTTATAATAGTGAGGGTTTCCACATAAGTTACAGTACATGTTTCAATTTATTTTATGTTTAATATCACTAAGTAAGTGGATGCGTGTGTATGTGCCCCACCAATATGTTTAGCTATTATTTGCTAGTATTGTAATATTATGAATGTGTTTTTCCCCCTATAGCTCTTAAATAAGTACTTTTTGTATATAGGAAAGGATACTGGTTATTTTATATGACATTTTTTAAATGAAGTGTTAGCATAATTTCTAATCATTTCCCCATGGCTTATCTTGGGCTTTCCAAGTTGGCAACTATTTCATATGAAATAATGGCAATTAAGTCTATGTCTTAGGCATCTTGGACTGCATAGCAAGATAGCACAGAGTGGCTGGGTTCAACAACAAACATTTGTCATAGTTGGAGAGGCTGATAAGTCCAAAATCGAGGCACCAACAGATTCCAGTGTCTGGTGAGAACCCTCTTCCTACAGGACAAATATTTAAATGGTGTTAACTATTACATGAAGCTATAGCTATATGTATGAAATAATTTTTATTAAATATTTCAGTGTCTTCTGGTCAGACCTTTAAAACATATTAGACTTTATTAGAAGGAATGTGAGACAGAAATTATTATTCCATAAATTCTATTAACAGGTTTCTTTAGCAAAACATCTTAGACCTTGTTTGATCTGAATGTAATTTGCAGAATAAATGTTTTTGGCTACGGTTTATTGGAAGTTTTCTCATACACTTTTCTCATAGTGTCCTCATTGTAACACAAAATATACTGAACGTAATGTAATGTACAAAATCTATACAGATGAATAATTTACATGGTCAATTCACTTAAAATATATAAATTCTCCCTAATATGATGCTATACAATAAAAAATATCCTCCAGGAGCCCCAGACATAAGAGCTTGCCTTGAGGGCCTACAGACTGAGCATTGTTTAGTCTTTTCTCTTTGATCTCCAGGTTTACTCCAGATTCTTTTTTTTTCTTTCAAAATACTTTATTCCACATACATATAAATGTTAATTGTCCTATGTGGTGATAGGCTAGACCTGGCTTGAACTGGATATATTCAGGTATATTACACTGGCATCTTGGGATTGATTGGTCATGGCAGCAATACTTACATTATGGAAAATGGCAGCTGTGACAAATTAAGGCTATTCTTCCCACCAGAGGGCTGGTTTCCAAATACTTATCAGCATATCAGTGCTATGTCCTCTGGCCCCTATCTTCAATAGTATTAATCAGTTAAGTCTCTTTTTAATTAGCTGTTCCAACTATTTAGAAATAAAATTATAGTAACTCTTTCAAATCCATGCTTATTCAAATGCATTTCCCCCATATAAATAAATTGGTACCCGGTTTTTGACCAATCCTATATTTATCTCAAATTAGATAGATGCACATGGTTTTCTGGTCCTGGAGTTCTCTTCTGGTGCTGCCTTTCTGTTAACCAAGTAACACCTTACATGTAGTAGGAATACTGTATTTATGCATTCTGCATAGGTTCCTTTCTTACCGACTGAACAGTTCTCACATGAAAAATTTTATTTGAATCTTTTGCATTATATTGTATTGCCCCCCCAAAATATATATATATACACACACACATATATATATATTTAAAATAATAAAGTATTAATATATTTCTTGCAGGAGCTTCAGATCAGTTTCTGGCCTTTTGTTTTCTTCATGATAATATTTCTATTTTATGGCACTATTTTTTTCTCACTTACATCATGGAAAAATTATTGAAGCTTACACCAAAGTACTTCATATGTCTATATGCCAATCTCTACTGCACTTTCACCAGGGAAATGAAATAAATCTATTATATAATACATTTGCAAAAATGTATGGCTGTGTGGAAATAGAGTGTGATGCTTTAGAATGAACAGCACAAGATAATTCTTAAATACTTCAGTGGGAGTTATCATTATTATTACCATTATCTCAAATTTGATCATTGTGTCCTCTTAGCTGTTGGCTTTATCACCAGAATCAATTGTGAAAGTACTTCCAGGAACGTAATTAGATAAAATTACATTGGCTGAAACATGAGTATCATTAATATCTTCTAAGCAATATATTTTTTAAAAGACACAAGACCTTTTCATTCCATGTTAACTTTCAATGTGTTGAAATGCAAGACTATATGCATATAGTCTCAAAAATATTGACTGCACTATTAATTAAAATATTTAACTAGATGATATAATTAGTACATACACTGATCACATAACAAAAGCATAATTAATAATATAAATTAATTATACCAATTTAGAGACAGCAGTCTCTAAAATTATGGCAAGTTATATATATTCACTACTACATGATATAAATGATTTGTAATCTGCATATTGTCAGATTTCAAAAATATATGTAATAGTCATATGTACAATTAAGCCAGAAAAACAAAATCAAAATGGAAAATTTATCTGAGAAGATACATTAGAGTTTAATGTTAATGATGTTGCTTAGTGTTTTACAGGAAATATGTTGCAAATAATATAACATAGAAAGTGACCATTTTCAACAGAAAACTAAGCAGAGTGACTCCAGTTGATTATGAAGCACTAGGATCAGGTGCCATTTGTTTCTAACAGCAGTTCTCAGCACAGTGGATGGTTAAATCATCAAGATGTATAGTTCAAAAAAACGTTAGTGTAATGATTTGGCAACAAAATATTCATCATGTTTTCCAAGAAGGAAATTAAAATTATTTGGAAATCTCATTAAACTATAAGAATAAAAAAATGAAATATCTACTGTTTATTTTTTTCCTTTTTTTAAAATTTTTTATTGTTACGTTAATCACCATACATCATTAGTTTTTGATGTAGTGTTCCATGATTCATTGTTTGTGCATAACACCCAGTGCTCCACGCTGAATGTGCCCTCTTTAATACCCATCACCAGGCTAACTCATCCCCCCAACCCCCTCCCCTCTAGAAACCCCAGTTTGTTTTTCAGAGTCCATCATCTCTCATGCTTCATCTCCCCCTCCGACTTACTCCCCTTCATCTTCCCCTCCTGCTATCTTCTTTTTTTTTTTCTTAACATATATTGCATTATTTGTTTCAGAAGTACTGATCTGTGATTCAACAGTCTTGCACAATTCACAGCGCTCACCATAGCACATACCCTCCCCAATGTCTATCACACAGCCACCCCATCCCCCCCACCCACCACCACTCCAGCAACCCTCAGTTTGTTTCCTGAGGTTAAGAATTCCTCAGATCAGCGAGGCCATATGATACATGTCTTTCTCTGATTGACTTATTTCACTCAGCATAACACCCTCCAGTTCCATCCATGTCGTTGCAAATGGCAAGATCTCATTCCTTTTGATGGCTGCATAATATTCCATTGTGTATATATACCACATCTTCTTTATCCATTCATCTGTTGATGGACATCTTGGCTTTTTCCACAGTTTGGCTATTGTGGACATTGCTGCTATAAACATTGGGGTGCACATACCCCTTCGGATGCCTACATTTGTATCTTTGGGGTAAATACCCAGTGAAATATCTACTGTTTATTAAGATGTACTTCCACTCTGTTTATTAAGATGTAATTCATAAACCTAGATTTTTATCATAAAAAGATTTGTTTAAAACTCTATAAATTTTATGAAAGGCATTTTAGAAAAAATGATGCCTGTGATACAGACTCATATTAACTTTTGCCTAAACCAAGTATCTCCAGTGATAAATATTTTGAAAACACATAATCTGAAAAAAAGATAAAAGTATACCCCCCCCCCTTTTTTAATGTGCTTGGGAAGTGTGCTTCCTGAGTCTGTCAATTTGTGGTTTTAATTGATCAGGAAATGTTTTATCCATTATCTCTTCAGGATTCAAATTTCAGGAATTTCATTCTTTTTTTAATGGGACTCTACACATGTTTCAGAGGTTCTTATTGTAGCTTACATATCGTGTTAGAAAAAAATTGCACTGGAAGGAGCTAAACAAGCAAGGAAGACTTTATTCAAGACTATTACAATGGGAAAAAAAAAAGACTATTACAATGGGGCCCAAAACTTGCAATAGAGGGAGAGATTCAACTCAATCCTACCGAAACAAAAGGCAGGAAGATTGTTAAACACAGGTGAGCTAATGGAAGAAGTTTTGGGGGAGGTTAGTCATTGTGATTAGGCCATCAGTATCTTCTAACTGATGCTTTTTGACATTAGGCTCCTACCCTCTCACAGAGACCCAGAGATAGGGTGATGATTACATTAAAGCTATGGCTCCCAGGTCCTTGAGAAAGATATTTCTGAGGTGTAAAACTGACAAGGGTCTGGGAGAAGGTTTACAACGCAGAAGAGCAGAGAAACAATTTGCAATTACAAATTTTCTAAAGCAAATAATTTAAGAAATGGTAAGTCAAGGGCTTGTAGTCTGGAAGAACTTGTCTAAATTTTACATCTAGGGGAATGCTGAGGCCATTTCAGTCAATCTCCTCTCACTAATATTTTCTCTGACCTTTTCTATGTCATTCTGTAATAAACTCTATAATTCCTTCAGCTGTATCTTCTATTGTCTTCATTCTCTTTTTATTTGTATTCCACCTCCTGGTTTAACTGTTTACTGAATGTGTGATATCAACAATTAGGTATTTTTTCTCATCTATAAAAGCTCCATTTATATCCATTTATATATTCTTGTTTATTCCAGAGAGTAATCTTTTGGTTGACATTTTTTAATTCAAATACTTTAAAGATACCTACTTTATGATCTATACCTGAAAATTTAAATATCCACGGAATTTGGGATAGTACTGAGTCCTATAGAAAAGAATAGCAAACCGAAGGGTTAAGGTATGCAGTATTGAATTGTGTGTGTGTGTGTGTGTGTGTGTGAAGGTGTGTGTGCATACATGTGCATGTACTTGTATGAGCACTCTATTTTAAATACAGGGGTAAGGCAAGGCTTCACTGTCAAGTAATTTTTGAGGATAAAGATGAAAGAAGGGTGGGTTTTACCTGTGTAGTCATTTAGAGGAAGAGTGACTCCAGATTGTAGAGTGGCTAGTGAAAATGTCCAAGATTGAAGTATGCTTGATGGATTTCAAGAGCATCAAGAATCTCACCATAGTCAAATTGGAATAAAAAAGTTCAGGTAATAAAAGATGAGGTCAAAAGGAAGTGAGTGATGTGTAAAGTTAGTCTTTATTGCAATTGAAAGGAGTGTACTGAGGAAAGGAGTAATGTGACCTGATAAGAATTTCAAAGTTTACCGTCATTTCTTTAAGAATGGACAATACATATGTGTTTATATATTTTATCAGACAGTGAAAGGTGTTGAATGAATATATTGTGGGTGGGTGTCTGGGTTAGTAAAGATATATATGTGGACAAGTTAATTTTGAGATGCCTATTGTATATCCAAATGTTGATGTCAAATAGGCAACTGCAGATCCGGGCTAGAATTCAGGGGATTTTAGATTTCAGACTGAAAATATAATTTGGAAATTTTCAGTATATTGATGAAATTTAAAGCAATGCATCTGAAAAAATATATCACGCAGCCATTCCAACATTTGAAGTCCAAAAAGATAAGGATAAAACATAAACAAGAAAGGTAAGGGGCAGCCCATGAGTTAAGAAGAGATGAGTTAAGAAGAGTATGTAGTGCCCCATCTCTCTCTCTCTCTCTCTCTGCCTTTATATATATGCACCTGCATGCGTGAGTACACACACACATCTTTTGACAAAGGGAATGAAAAACTATGTCAAATGTTAATATTGGATCAAGTAAACTAACTAAATATTGGCTCTGAATTTAACAAAGATGACTTTAACCATCTAATTAAAGAGGGTTCAAGAGAAATGAGAGGACTTCCTTTTCTGTCAATTTAACCACCATGAGGAAGAATCTGTTTGCTATTTTTTTTTAATAGCACTTAACTCTACCTGGCAAGCTATATGTGTAATTTTTACCTTTTTAGTGTGTTTCTAGTTCACTGAGATTTAAGATACACAGGAGAGGACTTTTTCTTCTTTTATTCTGTACTTTCTTCAATTCAAATTTTTCTTCATGCATTTTAAGGCCTAATACCTAATAGGTGCTCAACAAATAAGTTATTGAAAGAATCTTGTGTGTGTGTGTGTGTATATATATATATATATATATATACATACATACATACATATATATAATTCTTTGACAAAAATGTGTGTATGCAAATGAACAGAAATATCAGAAAAATAATATAAAATGTAGACTAGGAGTTACCTCTGGAGAGGTAGATGATAAATTCTGACTTCTAAATTGTTTTGTTTAGTTGCAAATGCATTACATTATGAAAAGTAAAAATATAATGGAAACTATGCAAATTATATATGCCCACTTAAATAAACTTGTAAAAATGAAATAAAAAGTAAAATTTGAATTTAAAATCACCTATAATCATATTACCCACAGATAATTCTTGTTAATCTCTTTTCTGTCCATCCTTTTAGTATAACCAGCTTTTCCTAGCCCTGTGTATATTTATGTGTCTTCCTAGCTGTTATCATAGATAAGAAGCCTTTTTAGTGACTTCACATTATTAGAAAATATAAATGTACTATTATAAGTTTAATCTAAATACTATCCTAGGTATTTTCATACTTGTCAATATCACTTATTAAAAAATAAATTTTAACTATTTCACATAAATCTTGGCCCAGTGACTGTTTTGTTTTGTTTTTCTCTCTTTTTTTTAAGAATGCTAAAAGCAGTTTTAACATTTATATAATAAATATTAAATACAATATAAAAGTGACCCAAAAAACCCATAAAGTTTATGGTAAATATCAATTTTTTTTGTGGCAGTTATTCCTCTATTTTTCCATTATGTTCTGTTAGCCAACAAATAGTACATTGTTAGTTGTGTATAACACCCAGTGCTCATCACAACACGTGCCCTCCTTAATAATACCCATTACCTGGTTACCCCCTCCCACACCACCCTCCCCTCTGTAGCTCTCCGTTTGTTTCCTGGAGTCCAGAGTCTCTCATGGTTTGTCTCCCTCTCTGATTTCTTCCCATTCAGTTTTGTTTTTCTTTAGTGTAGCTTTCTCAAAGTGATATTTTAATTACCATAGAAACACCCATCATTAGTGTTTGTGATCATTGTTTGAATTGTTTTCCCACCAGGAGTCCTACTTTGTCACACCTTTCTGAACACCCAATCATTTTACATTTTTCAATACTACTTATAAAAATTATCTTTTTATTGTAGTTTAATACATCTACAATTTAACATTGGTTTAAATCTCATTATTTGTTTTTCAATATTTACATTTGTTATTTCATAATATTCTTTATTTCATTTGAAAACAAAAAAGTGCTCTTCATATAGATGAATGCTTATTATATATGTTCTAATGTTTCTAAGTTTGGTAAGATCATATATACCCTGTTTATATTTTTTATTAGTTTATTTTTATTATGAAGAATCTTTAGGTTATAATATCAGATATGTCCATTTTTATTGATTTTAAATTTAGAATCATTTTTAATTGAAAAAGTAATCCACCTTTAAAAAATAAGCCATATTTTTTCTTACATTTATGATTAAATGTTTACTTTTACATTTTTATCTGTTTATATTTTCCCCAAATGTTAGTCTATCATCTCAACATTATTTTAGGGGAAAAAAGATGCCTTTCTCACTGATTTTGAATGCTGCATTTGTTTTGTATTAAATAACATATGTGAATCCGTTTATAGACCTTCTCTCCATTGCTTTTTTCAAACACTAACTTCCAAGTCAAATTCAAGATGATCCCATTGCTTTCGGAGTAATCCTTAAAATGCCTTCTTACCAATGGATTAGCATGAATGGTTTTTACAATGTCTCTTCATAAACACTGTTTCCTCCCACAGTCTATATTAAAAACAAGTTAATGTCATTTAATGTTCCTTCATAATTTCATATCTCATTTACACATTGATTATAAATCAGAACAAACTATTATCACTGAGTAACACCTTCAATGTTACTGAAACTTAAAAATTCATAAAGCTCTCACAATTCTAGTTTGTTTTCGGAACCATAATATCTAAAATATAAAATGATACTGTTTTCCTTGTTCCACTGAAGAAAATCCAGCACCAATTGCTTTTTTGTACATTGGCACCCTGAGTAAACAGCAGGTCCAGCTTACTGTATTGGGCACCCAAAGCCAGGCAGAAAACATTTTATGTTGTGATTAAAGGTTCTTTAAATGCATTTCCTGTAATACCAATTCCTCAAAACTACACCTATAACTTCAACCAGATACTAATTCTTTGAACTGTAATTAACAGTGTGACATTTATGAAGTAATTTTTAGAATGATTACAGTCACTATACTTTCATTCTCTGAAGTGCTAAGTACTGTAATCATCATCTGTTCACAGTGAGCCTTACTGCACCACAGGCTATTAACAATGTATGGCTCCATTTAACCAAAGCTTGGTTTCTAATGAATTATCAGTAACTGAATTTTTATGTTCAAAAAATGAACTGATAGGCACAGCTCCTCTTTTTATTAACACAATATTTTTCTCATATGTAAAATGTGCTTTAAAAACTTAAGAATTTTTTTTGTTAGCGTTATTCTTTAAAACTATTCTAGATTTATACAAATAACTTTTAAAAATGCACAAAAAGTCTTAGAAATATTCTTAATTCTGCCTAAAAATTTATTCTGTAGATTTAAATATATATATAATTTATATTGAATTACCATAAGGTAACAATGTTGTTGTTGATGAGGTCTGTCCTTTATGTGCATTTATGTAGCCATATCAATAAACTCTGCTTCTGAAAGGTTCTGCTACTCCCTTTTCCCCAAAAAAGTAAAATAAGATAGTAAAATGTTGAATAACTTGTCCAATTTCATGCCTCATTATTAGCAGAACTAGAAAAAGAACTCAGAAAGTCTGAACATAAATTGCTGACAACTTCCAAAGAGGCTGTGGAATCCTTCTGTGGAAGAGTTTTGTTGTTGTTGTTGTTGTTGTTGTTGATTAACTTAAATATGTGATCACTAGAGCTCTATGCTGACCTCACATTCTTCATTTCTCGTAACAGAGGACCAGGATGCCACAGTAAACACAGTACAGCCCAGCAGCCATGAGCTAGTATTGGAAGACACCGACCGACAAGGTTCAAAGCTTGCACTGCTGCGTGTTCATGGAAAAGCTACACTGGTGAAGAGGCCAGTTCTGATTGTTCATCTCGCTTCCCCATGTCAAGAACCATATCCAGCAAACAGTAGGACCTCAGTAAATGTTCACAGACCGGCTGAATGAAACTTGGGTAACTTTTTCTTTCTGTGTCTTATTCTCCACTTTTATGATGGTGGTAATGATACTAAATGTCTCCTAAGATTGCTATAAGTGATGGTTGAGGTGATATTTCAGAACGTTTAGCACATCATAATCAGCAATGATTATTTAACTCAGAAAAAGTTGATTATTTTCATTAGTTTACTAGGTCATTGGAGAGGTAAGGACTCAACCAGTTCATTAAATTTCAAGGACATTTATAGTTGAGAAAGCATTTTCTCTTTTAATTATGCATTTATCAAAGCAAACCTATAGAGAGACCATCTTCAATGGTCTCATTACACTCAAGAAAGAAGGGTGCACCTAGGGCTGGAGACCTCAGGCCACAGGTGTTCTGGGAGATTTTGATACACTGAGTTAGGTAAGCAGACAGATAGTATCCAGTATTAGGGGCCACAGTAGTCACCTAACAGTAGTATGACCTCACCTACAAGGAGCCAAGTAAACCAGGGGTGCAGATATATCATATATGCTGAAAAGCACAGACTTCTTTCTTTGGTTTTCCTTTTCTGTCTGATGATAGGGTTTTTTTGAGTGTTTGAATTACACATGAGGAATATTTGAGCCCCAGACGAGATAATGTAGGTCAGAGTGGCAGAAGGGGAACATCACAACCCCTGTTCTGGGAAACCAGAAAAGGAGTGGTTAATTGTGTTTAAAGTTGCTTACTCAAGTTACCTAAAGTGGGTGTCTACCATGAAGTTTCTGAGGTAAACAAGATCCCTCATTCTTCTGTTTGGGGATGGTGGAGTTTGGACAGTGCTTTGAAATAACTGGAAGTCCTGTATCCAAAAAGCAAAGCATTGGGACAGGGGAAAGAACTCCCATGCCTCCAGGGAACTTTCATTCTGGAGAAGTGGAAAAGTTGAATTTAGGCAAGAGAAGAAAAACTTCCTAAATAAAGAATTAAAATAATTATTTCTATTTTTAACCACAGTAAATTCGTCAAAGTATAACCTCAGAAACAGATATAAACCCAAAAATCACCCTAAAAAGTCATAGTAAATCTGTATGGACAAAAATTTTGCTAACTCAAATATTTTTATCAAATGTTTATGTTATAAAAATTTGTATATAATATAACTCAATAAAATAAATGTAGAGAAGTGACTTGATTGCAAGTCAGCCTTGTACTTCAGAGGAGCCTATATAATTCTTATAATTTTCATTTGATTTGTACAATGTGTACACATTCTCTAATACTTAATTGACCTTACCTTGTGTATTGTTTAAATTATTACCTCTCCATTAGAGTTCCTATGTCTTTTAAAGACAAAAATCATGTTTTATTTGTCTAGGACATAGCATTACTTTGGATGCATTGCAGATACTTTGTAAGTCTTTGAAACATCAGTAAATTATTGTGTAATATGACGTTCTTGATCAAATCCTAAAATTTTATGGAACCACAAAAGAATAGCCAAAGCAATCTTGAGAAAGAACAAAGCTGGAAGTATCATGCTTCTGATTTCAAGCTATATTACAAGTTATAGTAATCATAACAATATGGAATTAGTATAAAAATAGAAATAGATCAATACATCAAAATAAAGAGCCTGGACATAAACCCATACATATATGGACAATTAATTTATGACAGAGGAGTCAAGAATATACTATGGAGAAAAAACATCTCTTCAGTAAATGGTACTGGGAAAAGTGAACAGCCACAAACAAAATAATGAAACTGGACTACTATCCTACACCATACACAAAAGTTAACTCAAAATGGATTAAAGGCCTGAATGTAATAACTGAAATGATAAAACCTCTGGAAGAAAACATAGGCAGTTAGATCCATGACATTGGTCTTTGTGATTATTTTTTGGATTTAACATCAAAAGAAAAGGCAAGAGGAGCAAAAATAAACAGGTGGGGCTACATAAAACTGAAAAGCTTTTGCACAGAAAAGGGAATCATCAATAAAATGAAAGGGCAACCTACTGAATGGGAGAAAATATTTGCAAACCATAAAGTCAAAAAGGGGTTAATATCTAAAATATATAAAGAATTCATACAACCCAGTAACAAAAAAAAAAAAAAACCCACACAAAAACAAGCCCAAACCAGTTAAGAAAATGGGCAGAGAAAATGAACAGACATTTTTTCCAAAGAAAACATACAGATGGACAACAGGTACATGAGAAGATGCTCAACAATCTCATCATCAGAGAAATGAAAATCAAAACCACAATGAGATAACACCTCATACTGCTAGGATAGCTCTTATAAAAATGACAAGAAATAACACAGATTGGCAAGTATATGGAGAAAAGAGAATCCCTGTGAACTATTGGTGGGAATGTAAACTGGTGCAATCACTATGAAAAACGGTATGAAGTTTCTTCAAAAAATAAAAAATAGAACTACCTTATGTTTCAACAATTCTATCTCTGGATATTTACCCAAAAGAAAACACTAACTCAAAAATCACAGCATTACTTACAATATCCAAGACATAGGAACAACCTACGTGTCCATCAATGGATGGATGAATAAAGAAGATGTGATATATATATATCATATATATATATGTATCTATGTATATGTATATCATATATACACAATGGGATATTTTCAGCCATAAAAAAGGAAATCTTGCCATTTGCAACAATATGAATGAAACTTGAGTGTATGCTACATGAAATAAGTCAGAAAAAGACAAATGCCATATGATATCACTTATATTTGGAATTGAAGGAAGGAAGGAAGAAGGAAGGATGGGAGGGAGGGAGGGAGGAAGGAAGGAAGAATTCATAGATATAGAAAACATATTGGGGTTGTTGCCAGTGGTGGGGCTAGGTGAAATGGATGAAGATGATCAAAGGAACAAACTTCCGGTTATAAAATAAATAAATCCTGGAGGTGTAATGTACAGCAGCAGCATGGTGACTATAGTTAATAATACTGTGTTGGGTATTATGAAAGTTTCTTATAGAGCAAATTTGAAAAGTTCTAATCACAAGAAAAAAGATTGTAAATATGTATGGTGGCAGATGTTAACTAGACTTAAGTGGTGATCATTTTGCCACACATACAAATATCAAATCATTTTGTTACACATCAGAAACTAATATAATGTCATATGTCAATTACATATGAATAAAAAAAGAAAAAAAAGAGAAGGAATTATTGAGCTTTTCTACATTTGCCCAGATGTTTTTAGTGTTCTTAAGAAAACTTTGCTCTCATCCTGTACCTTTTACATGTTTTAATTTAATTTCTAAGACATTATCCACCATAACTTGAAACAATTATAAATAGTGTAATTGGTGAATCATTTCATATATTGTATTTTTAAATAAAATAGTACAATTACACACTTAAATACATTCAATAGATTCTAAATACCAAATAAATCTGATACCAATAACCATCAATCTAAAAATTTATGCATAAATAAAGTCTCCTTTCTGACAGACATTTCACATGGCTTCTTTTACCGTTTAATTCTTTCTCCAGATAATTTTTACCTTGTACTTTTGGGCTTAAAAAAAAATCTCTCGGTGAGCCTGAGTGGCTCAGTCAGTTAAGCGTCTGCCTTCGGTTCAGGTCATGATTCCAGGGTTCTGGGATTGAGTCCCGTGTCTTGGCTCCCTGCTCAGTGGGGAGCCTGCTTCTCCCTCTTCCTCTGCCTCTCCTACCCACTCATGTTCTCTCTCTGTCTCTAAGTACATTAAAAAAAATCTCTTTTTTAAAGTTTTTATTTTAATTCCAGTTACTTAACATACAGTATTATATTAGTTTATTAGTATTATATTTATTATATACTATATATATTAGTATATAGAGTTTATCAGTATTATATTATTATATTAGTTTCAGGTGTATGGTATAGTTATTCATCACTTACATATTAACACCTAGTGCGCATCACAAGTGCATGCCTTAACCCCCATCACCTATTTAACCCAACCCCCCACCCACCTCCCCTCTGGTAACTATCAGTTTGTTCTCTATAGTTAGGAGTCTGTTTCTTGGTTTGTCCCTCTCTCTCTCTTTTTTTCCTTTTGCTCATTTGTTTTGTTTCTTAAATTCCACATATGAGCGAAATCATATGGTATTTGTCTTTCTTTGACTGACTTATTGATCATACTTCTCTGAAAAAAATTTGTTATTAAAAATAATGTTAATATTCTGTTACCATGATGCTTTATGTGTTAACATTTTTTCCTTCAGGAGTTAATAACCGTTAAAATTACTAATAGTACAAAATTGATCAAAATAAACATATTAAAAATTTTAATTGATATTTATTATAAAAAGTAAACTTACTGAAAATTTTCAGTAAACTTACTGAAAAACTTAACATTAATTAAATAGAATTGGTATGTTTATTTATATTTATTATTATGTATCATTTATTTGTTTATTATCATTACTTTTTGTCAGAGTAAAAAAGTAACAAAATAAATTTTATTTTTATTTTTGTATTTTATGTAGATATAGAGAATTGTGTTCATATTAATAGGTGAATGGCAATATACTTTTAGTAATATCATTTAATTTCTTGAGCTTATCTGGAATAATAAGCCAAAGTCATATAGTGATCTAGTTAGCCAAAAAAATATCTTTTTATCATTTTTAAATTTGCTGAAAACTAAGAGTCATAAAGTGCCTGGATGCTTAAAAGATTCCCTCTCTGTTTCTTAAGGTCATTCACTTTCTCCTTACTACACTAAATTACAAATTATGTCATAATTTGGAGTTCTGGAGGTTTCCTCAACT
The DNA here is from genome assembly GCF_003265705.2 of Callorhinus ursinus. NCBI lineage: Eukaryota > Metazoa > Chordata > Mammalia > Carnivora > Otariidae > Callorhinus > Callorhinus ursinus. Next base: position 13,728,583 of record NW_027397116.1, read on the forward strand.
CAGGAAAATGCACTATGTTAAGCATAGTGATAGGTTGGGCTGTGTGTGTGACTGTGGAAACAGAATGGCTGACTGCATAATGGAAGATAGAGGAGTAGAATCTTCATGATGGTACACCATAGGCTCTTTGGTTTTGTGACAAAAAATTTAGAAAAGAACATACAACAATTTAATGAAATTAATTCTTCTAAAGATATCTGAGGGTTCCAAGTAGCTCAGTTGACGATCACCATTAATAAGAAACTTAATATAATAAAAATAAGTTCGTGGTAAGGTCATTAACTGCATATTAGATACCAATAAGCAATAAAGTCTGTCTCATTTTTTCTCTGCCTAGGCTGAGTTATTTTTATTGGCAAACACTTTAGATCCTCTGTATTTTTTTTTAAGAGAGAATGGGGGAGAGAGTATGTGCATGCATGTGCTTGCTTGTGAGGAGGGAGGGGCAAAGGAGGAGGGAGCAAGTTCCATCCCCAGTGGTAGCCCAACAAGGGGCTCAACCTCATGACCCTGAGATCATGACCTGAGTGAAATCAAGAGTCAGACTCTTAACCAACTGAACTACCCTGGTGCTCCTCCTCTGTATCTTCTGACAATCAACATGAGATATATTTGGCTACAGAAATCTCACTTTCTAGTCTTGTTCCCCTACTTTCAGGTACCCCCCCACATGCCCCATCATTCTCATGCTACCCTTTGATTGCCCAAATGCTCCTAAAATGACTTCCCCATCAAAACCTTACCTTACATAACTTATTTCAAGCTTAGCTATTTTTTTTAATTGTAAAATACCTAACTCACAGGAGTTTATCTATATAGAGTTATGCAGTGCCTAGTTTGCTCTACAAGCAATTTGGTTCTGGCTTCAGATTGAAAATTCTGAATACTGCCATCTATAGCAATATCAGCATAGAAGTCCCTGATTTTTAATCCCAGCCCCAGTTATTCTACACTTGGGCCAGGCACAATGAAAAGTTAAGAGTGTACAGAAACCTCAGACCAGGGGAGTCATCAAATCTCGGGCTCCAGCATGTTTATTACCTAGTTAACTATGTGCCCCACTCACATACGTGTGACTAGACCCTATTATCCAGATCAGCTGCTTCTTATCCATACTAGTTATTAATTACACTATAAAAACCTTAAAATCTAGTTACAGGTACATAGCTCAGTGCATAGTACAGGGTGGATTTTTATTTATCTTGCTGCAGTTATGGGTAACCTCTTAACAATTCCTTGACTTATAGACAATATTAGTTTCCTAGGGCTGCCACAGGAAAGTAACACAAATTATGTGATTTGAAAGAACAGAAATTTATTATCTAAGTTTTGGAGTCCAAAATCTGGAAATTAGGGTATGGCAAGGTTGATTTTTTCCTAAAGGCTCTACGGGAGACTCTATTCCATGATGATTTTAACTAAACAGACTTGGATCAACAACAGTTGCCTATTTATTATTGAAAACATTTTTATATAATTATTAGTTTTTCACAACAAAAAATAATTTTCCTCACAATCTGTTTACTCTTCTTTTTCCTTTTAAAGAGTATATTGGCAAAATATCAATCTTCTCTAAAACTTAAAAATATATTCACCTTACTGAACCTTTCCTCTCTTTTGTTGTGAATTTTTTTCTTAATATTTCTTTATAACTTCAAAGTCTGAACATTGAACTATTATACCTATGAAGAACAATTATTCCCTTGAAATACAACATGATAGGATGCCAGATGCAGTGTGGTAAAGGAGATCTAACTGCTATGGAATTATTACAGTGCCCTGTGATTTATTTTGAATCTCAACCATCATTTCACCATCCTGCTGTCTTCTTTATTGTTAGAGTGAATGCTTTCAATGACATCTTATAAATCATTGCTTTGGCCAATATTTTTGCAGTGTCTTAACATAGAAGAGGTATGCCTAGCTTTCACTACCTCCAAGATTTAGAGGTATAATTTCAATTTAATGTGAAAAGTTTTACCTGGGTAAGTTCCATTAGCCTCTTTTGTCAAGAAGGGAATATACCTATTCATTTTCATGTTCAGTTTATATATTGAGCTCCATCAACACATGAGAGGTATTATGTAGTGTTTGCAAAGATGGGAGTTTATTGCCTTTAACTGAGTTTTCCACATGCACAAAAGTCTTCTAATAACATTGATCTATATTTCACTTACTAAGCAAATGTCAGAGACATAAAAGTTTATGAAATAGGGAGCTTTTTCTCTCTGAGAACTCCTGTTATCCAGGTATTGGTACTTATTCCACTTGATCCAGGCAGTTATGATCCTCTAGCCTCTTCCTCAGATCCTCTCCAAAAATTGGGGAAGTATCTAAGAAAGCAATTTATACTAAGATCAAATTGACCTCTAAAACTCAGTGTATTATAAAAAAAAATTAAAAAAATAAAACTCAGTGTATTATAGAAATGAAAGAATAGTTTGTAAGTTAGATGTACAGTATCATATATATTTCAGTTTTCCAGTGTATATATAGACATATATGTAGGCTGAAAGGAGATGTGCAAAAATGTTGATAATGATGTTTTTTGGGGGGAGACAAACAATGAGAGACTATGGACTCTGAGATAATGATGATTTTTGAGTGATACTTTGCTAAATGCTTTTTTTTTCCCCCAAGTTTTCTACATTGAACCTATAATGCACAAATGGAGCCAGGGTGAAGGAAAGCTGACTTTCCCTGAATAAAACTTGGGCTGATATTGATGATTGTTTGCATCGGGGTTCAGTAAGTGTTCTCATAGAACTTCACTAAAAGCTTTCAGAGTGTCCAGGATGGCCTGTGAGAGCCCATTTTTTAATAACACTGTGTTGTCATTGTTGTACTCCATCAGGACACATATTTTAGAAATACTGGTTTATAATTTTATTAAGTCACAATCTTAGGTTGCCCAAAGAAACAATGACATTTTTTAGAAAATGGAGTACATTTGGAACTTTTGAGGGGATATTTATATCCAATGTTAAGAAAATAAAGCTGATATCTCTCCCATAACCCACAATAAAATAGTAATTGAGCTGCTCTATATTTCTTTAAAATCTATTCATACGTAACAAATTGTTTTCTTACTCCCAAGAGAGTTATGATGGACCACTCTATTTGAGATTCTGTTTTTCCAACTGAAAATGCTTATAAATGGACGAAATAATGGCAATCAAAAATGGCTGACAAAATAACTCAAAAGTCAAAGGACAGTTCAAAAGACATTATAAAAATATCATGAAGTCTTTTACTTTGTAATCTTCAATATAAGTACTGATATGCCTTTCAGAAATAATGTTTAATTCAACAGCAGCAATAAGACTTTGTCCACCTTCCAAAATTAGCTGAACTATTCACTGTTTTGACTCTCCTGCGCCAAATTAAGCAACTTCCAACAGATGGTCATTTCTGTTCTATTCTATTCTATTCTATTCTATTCTATTATTTCTATTCTATCCGATTCATTCCATCTTACTCCTTCTCATTCCATTCTTTCCTTTTCCTTTTATTTCTTTTCTTTCTTGTTTCCTCCCTTTACTGTAGATTTAATGTTTAAGGATGAAAAAATCCTATTAAATATTGAGAATGAAGAAAATATTAACCCATGTGATGTTTTCCATTTTTTTCTGCTCACCTCCATTTTTTCATTTTATATGTCATCAAGCTTTCTTCTAAACATTGTACCACTACATAATTTTTTTATTTGATATGATAAAGGCACACACCTATATATAGTTACATATGTATATTCTGCTTTCTAATGTTAAACATTTTCAGTGACATTCTGTCACTGAATGTTCTGTAATATGCTTTTTTTCCCCTTAGATTTAAAGTCTATAGGTTATTGATAAACATGGTGAATGAAGAAATAAATTATAAGGCCTAGAATATAAGTATGATATGCAATGATAGATCCATGTAGATTTAAAATTTTATAAGAAAATTTTGTCATTAGAATCCCTTTGGGATTGTAATACTAAAATATAAAGATAATACTAAAATATAAAGACAATGTAATACTAAAAATATAAAGACAATATTAAAATATAAAACATAAATACTAGATACTAAAATATAAAGACAATACTAAAATATAAAGACGATACTAAAATATAAAGACATTTCCAACATTTCATATTTTATTTTCATAGGTCTAAGCTAAACTTTTAGATATGCTATGGGAAATAAAGATGGTAATTATTCAAATTTTTAAATCAAAACAACAAAAGATAAAATTTTGGTATTTTACATCTATTCTTCAAATCTATTCTTCAAATAATTCAATATTTGTGACTTCCTAATTGCTTATTGTCAAGTTGTATAAGTAGTACTATATACTTGTAATATGTATATCCTTGTGAGTACTGCATTAATGTCATCAAGTAGCCTAAGCCAAATACTTAGGGCATACCTGTCTTTGTGACTGGATGAAAGTTATTTTATGGTAAGTATTATAGTATATGACATTATTTTAAAATCCTACCAAATTCTGTCAATGAAACTATTCAAGGAATTTTCTTACTCATTGCATACAATTTCTCTTCAAGAAGTGTCAAGCAAATAAATTATATGTTCTTCAACAGGAAGAAATACATGCAGAAGAATGAAACTGGACCACTTCTTTTCACCATAGACAAAAATAAATGCAAAATGGGTGAAAGAACTAAATGTGGGACAGGAAACCATCAAAATCCTAGAGGAAAACATAGGCAGTAACTTCTTTGGCCTTGGCCACAGCAACTTCTTACTAGATATGTTTCTGGAGGCAAGGAAAACATAAGCAAAAATGAACTATTGGGACTTAAGATAAAAAACTTCTGCACAGCAAAGGAAACAGTGAACAAAACAAAGAGCAACCAACAGAATGGAAGAAGATATTTGTAAATGGCATATCTGATAAAAGGTTAGTATCCAAAATCTGTGAGGAACCTATCAAACTCAATACCCTCAAAATAAATAATCCAATTAAGATATGGGCAGAAAGCATAAATAGACATTTTTCCATCGAAGTCATCCAGATGGCCAATAGACACATGAAAAGATTCTGAACATCACTCATCACCAGGGAAATATAAATCAAAACCATGATGAGATACCACTTCACATGTGTCAGAATGGCTAAAATTAGCAAAACAGGAAACAATAGATGTTGGTGAGAATGTGGAGAAAAGGGAAACTTCTTACCCTGTTGGTGGGAAAGCAAACTGGTGCAGCCACTCTGGGAGAACAGTATGGGGGTTTCTCAAAAAGTTAATAGAACTACCCTATGATCCAGCAATTGCACTACTAGGTATTTACACAAAGGATACAAAAAAAAAAAATACTGATTTGGAGGGATATACACATCCTGATGATGTTTATAGCAGCAATATCAACAATAGCTAAATCATAGAAAGAGCCCAAATGTCCGTGGATTGATGAATAGATAAAGTAGATGTGGCAGAGATATAGACATATGTTTATGGATGTGGTATAGATATGTATATCTATCTATCTACACACACACACACAATGGAATATTACTCAGCCATCAGAAAGAATGAATTCTTGCCATTTGCAATGACGTGGATGGAGCTACAGAGTATTATGCTAAGCAAAGTCAGTCAGAGCAAGACAAATACTAAATGATTTCACTCATATGTGGAACTTAGGAAACAAAACAGATGAACATAGGGGAAGGGAAAAAAAGAGGTGGAAACAAATCATAAGAGACTCTTAGTGATAGAGAACAAAGTGAGGGTTGATGGAGGAGAGATGGGTGGGAGATGGGCTAAATGGGTATTAAGGAGGGCACTTGTGTTGAGCACTGGGTGTTACATGTAAGTGATGAATCACTAAATTCTTCTCCTGAAACCAGTATCACACTATATGTTAACTAACTAAAATTTAAATAAAAATTTGGGGAAGAAAAGGAAAAAAGAAGTATCTTGAATGAACTCTGTGAATTCTGACTCAAATGTTAATCATACAAATAGCTTATCAATAATGAAATAAGTGCATCTTGGATTGAATATTTTTTTGTGAGTCTCAATATTGCATAGTCCTCATAAGATTATCAGTAATTCAAACTCTATCACCTACAGTGGTACACATGGCTGTCCCTAACCATCAGATAAAAATTATGCAGGTAATTTAATGATTTACAGAATGACATTAATATCACCAAACAAATGTCAACATAAGTGACACTTAAACATATTAAAATACTAGATTAACTCAGTTCTTTAAAAAATATTTTTCCAAGCACTTAAAAAAAACTTTATGAGAGACTTGTTAAGGAATTGTTATACTAGAAGAATTCTCACAAATATAAAGGATTGATTCCCATGCATGTTTACCTCACTGTGGTGTGCAGGGTTCTATCTTGTAAATGTAAACTTTTACTCTTAGACATCCACTCAGCTAAGGAAAACACCCTGAATTCTCATACTTGCCAAGTATAGCAACATCTGCTATTTATCTTCACAAATTCATTCTTCCACAGTCCTTGCAGCAACAAAACTCCTAATTTTATGTGGTTAGACGGTGATCTAGCAAGTGAGTACATCACTCTAGAATTTCTACTTGCCTCATCAGGAGTGACAACAAAGAGTTGGAGAAAAATGTTCACAGAGAAAAGTCCGTGGACCACATTTTGAGTTGCTCCTTTACATACTAACTACTCTTCCATTTGACCATCACGGGAGATACACCTTCTGCAAGCATATCCAAAACCGTTGCTTCTTTTTTATCTTCTTTCATCTGATTTTTTTTTCCTAAGTTAGATGAGGAAAGCTCAGATTTGTTTAACCACCACATCTGTTTGATACTTATGAAAAAAGTATCTGATAGAGTTATGCTGACTAATAGGACATGTACTCATATTCAGGATACTTTCTAAATGCAAATATATTCAGTATGTACACCTTGAATCTTAGCTGTTAAATGACTTATAATGCTTTCTAAGTTCAAGCAAGAATAGGGAAAACATTCTTCAGTGATAAATCCTCAAGCACTTATGTATATACCTGCTTAACATTTCCGAGTCCAAACAAGGATGGATAATCATAAGTAGAATATTGTTAACCCCAAATTAAAGCAACGTTCAAAAACAAAAACAAATATTTTGTCTTTTCATTTAATGGTCAAACTCCAAAATCCATATCAGTTTACATAATAGTTTGCATGTCATTTGATAGGGATTGCTTAATTCATTCAATAACCAAGGACAAACATTGTGTGATACTTGAATAATTTTATTTGTAACTTTCTCAATCCAATCAAGTTTGGATTTCATATAGGGGTATTCAGAAATATAAACGTAAAAGTGAAATTGAATGGAAAACTCTAAAAAGAAAATTATTTCATAAATAATTATAACACTGATAATTAAAATGCTATTTTCTTCTTGAGTGAATCTATGCATACAGTACCATTATCTACTAAAAAGCTTGTATTTTTAATTCATTTCTCTTTACTTTAAACATTTCCTTATACTTTTTCATCAAAGAGCAAGATATTTAAATATAATTCTTATATATAGCTGTTTGATGCTACAGAGGTCCTTTGTTGCTAAACTAAGATCATCTATGAATATCTTACTTCTTTTCCTGATATATAAAAGTTTCAATATATATATATAGATTGAAGCTTCAGAAGATATAGAAATGAGTTCTTTCATGAATCAAATGACATTATATTGCTTAAGCAGACATTATCAAAGAGATAAGCCTCTGAAGTATCACTGCATTAACTTGCTGGTAACATTTTATCTTCTGCTTAACCTGAACTTTCTCTAAGAAAATTCAGTGAAGTCAAAGTATGTTTTAGTACTGATCATATCTTTTCTTTCCTTGTAATGACTGACTCATCAAATACTCAACTAGTAAATAAGTAAATAAGATAGATAAAGAGCAAACTTGTACTTTATTGCACAAGTACACAAATAGGCATAAATCAAAACTTCTATTTTTCTACAGCAAAATCTAGATATTATATTCACTAAAATTCTCTTTCAAAGGAAGGGCCTGATCCTACACCTTTGATTTAATGTTATTACATACAAGGCCTATTTTTCTTTGAAGTTTGTATCTCTCATATCTCTCTAAGTACTTGTTTAATCTCTAAATTAATGTTTCTGGTTAATGACATATAATCAGTTTTCAGTGATTATAACTAATGATGAGCATTGGACGGTTTTTGAAAAATTACAGCCAAATACTTCATTTCTGAGCCTCCTCTTTGTAGACTACAGGGAACCAATCTTCTTGAGATATGGGAATGCAAAGTTTCCAGGGAGAGGAAAAAGATTTGCCAAGGGTTGTTATGTCATTCATTAAAGAGTGAGATTAGGATTTATTTAGGTTGATAGTGACAGCCATAGGAGTGATAACAATAGCCATAGTCAGAAACATTTTCCCTTAGAAATAACCTGAAATCTTCAAAAGCACTTAACCTCAAGGCCACAGCAACTAATTGTTCATTAAATTGCTAGCATCTGCCTCAGGGGACTTTTTTGTTTGAGCCTTGACCTACTGGGCAGAGTGAATGGTCATAAATTGCTTGAGAAAAAGTTTATCTAGGAGGGCAAGACACCACTCTTTCTGAGAAAGAAAAGAGTTTACCTAGAGAGGTCTCAGAATGCCAAAAGGCACTCCCTAGGTGGAAGATAAAAGTGTTCAGGGACAAAGCAGGTTGTTTTCTTGTAATTTCTCAGAGGTAGGCTGGACTAGGCACCATGCTTCTGCTAGTGAATAAATCCTGAATAAAGCATTATTTGATTTTGAATCATGAAAATAAAACTGAATTCCAATCAGCTTTGATAAGGGTGGAATTATAGACTGTCTGATTGGAGTCATTTCTTGGAATTTTACAGCTTTAGATGGCTGGTTGAGTTCTGGGGCTTCCAGTTTTTAACCCCCAGTTTCACCAGACCAGCTTTAATTTAAGTAGTGTAAGTACTGGAACTTAAAAATGTCTGATTTTGTTAAAAATAAACTTTTACTAGAAAAAAAATGATTTTTGAAAACCATTGATCTGCTATATCCTTACCCTTTGAAAAATAAGGAAAATGAGGCGTAGAAATGTGACTGTCTCAAAGACCACTCAACCCGCTACCAGCAGAACCAGAGTATTTTCTTCCCCCACAGCATTCTGGAGACTCTCACCCTCCTATCAGGAGGGCCTCATAAATCTATAGCTCCTAAAGCTGAAGCTTAAGGGACTCTGCTCTTCCTTTATGAAGACAATTGATTTCTAGCCTCACGATAAAAATTAGATAATCAAGCCTTGAAATTTAAGTGTTTTTCCATGTTTACATTACATGACATTTCATTTCAGAGAGGGTGACAAAGACCTTAATGCAGTGCTTCCACCAGCAAGCCCCTCTCCTGCCCCATACAGGCCCCCCGTCCCTTCATGTCTTCATGTTTTCAGTTATTAGTAACTCCTGTCTCTTCAGCTTGCATTTTCTCAGGCCTCTGAGTTTTATTTATTTATTTGAGAGAGAGAGAGCAGAGCAAGAGAGAGAGAGAGCATAAACTGGGGGGAGGAGTAGATGGAGAGGGAGACGCAGACTCCCAGCTGAGCAGGGAGCCTGACAAGATCCCAGGACCCTGGGATCACAACCAGAGCCGAAGGCAAACACTTAACCGACTGAACCACCCCGGTGCCCCTCTAAGTCTTTCTTCAAAGCAAGCCAAGTCCCTTTTCAAAGGGAACACTGAAAGTGTTTTTCTCCTCTGCACTTTCCACAAAGAAAATTCAGATGCTAAATTTTTATGTGGATCTTGGACATGCTAAAGAGGCAAAACAGTACTAGTTCTTTGGAAAAGCCATCCTTTAAAATAATAATTTTCATTGCATGAGTCTTGACTTATTTTATGGTTCCATTTATATTTTCTAAACACATATCCATCATCATGAATTGACTGCTTACTCCCCACCCATTTTATAAATCTATGTGATTATTTTAATTGACTGGACCTAAACCGACTTGTTGCTTTAGTGCAATGGCACTGATCTGTACATAGAATAAAGTGATGTAATGGTTGCTTTAGTTCTTGATAATTGTGTGGATATTGGATATATTAAAAAATGGCACAGCTATAGGCTATCCCGTGTGTGTGTGTGTGTGTGTGTGTGTGTGTGTATTCAGTTTCTCTGCCCATTTTTAAATCAGGTTCATCCATCCTTCCTCCCTCCCTCCTTCCTTCCTTTCTTATTTTTGGTTTTTAGTCATATGAGTTCTTCATATATTTTGAATATTAACCCTTATTTGATATATGGTTTACAAATATTTTCTCCCATTCCATAGGTTGCCTTTTTATTTTTTGGATTGTTTCTTTTCCTTTACTGAAGGTTTTTTTTTTTTTTTGATGCGGTCCCACTTGTTGATTTATGCTTTTCTTGCTTATGTTTTTAAAACTATCAACCAAGAATTGCATTGCAATTAAACACAAAGCCATGATTTCTTGTACTGATATGTGTGACCACTAATTTCAGGTGAGACATTAATGAGGCAATCATACTATAGTTTAGTCAGTTTTTTTTCCTTTTTCCCAGATGACTCTTTTATCCAACTTCTAACATGTGCTTCCCCTTCTTCATTCTTACCATTTTCTTGAGTAAGTTGTCAGAAGGCTGGAAATCTGAACACAGAGATGTACCTTAATGACGACTACTCCTGAGAGTTCTGATCTCTCTCCTACTATCCATTAATGTCACTGTGGTTCCAAAGGTACAAAGAAGGGAACTTTCTCTAATAGTAGTATGTTTAATTAGCAATAGCTCACAGCCATTTTATAGAGACCACAGTTGTTAGTATTCTTTATTGGTACAGTTCACTTAGCTCTTTTATGAAAACACATATGGTAATAGGGTGTCTGAGTCAGGCAATATAAGATATGTCTGAAAACAGCACTCCCATATTGTCTTATATTTTTTCAGGTCATTTGCTAGATTTGTCCTCTTTTCAGGATGAGACTATCCACTAAGGCTGCAATTAGTTTAATTTGTACTGCCCGGTTTATTGAAGACATTTTAATAAATTTAATCCTTGAAGGTTTATGTAAAATGCATGCAGGTATACACACACATATATATATATATATATATATATTTTTTTTAAAGATTTTATTTATTTATTTGAGAGAGAGAGAGTAAAAGAGAGAGAGAGATGGGGGAAGAGGCAGAGGGAAAAGGAGAAGCAGACTCCCCACTGGGCAGGGACCCCGACCCTGAGATCATGACCTGAGGAGACGGCAGATATTAACCGACTGAGCCACTTGGGTGTCCTCTTATGTGTATATATATTCTTATATTATGCTTATCCCACAGCTTTCAGGTATACAAAGTTCTAATCCACCCATCTCTAAATGAAGAAAATAAATTACCTTCTATGTTTTCTCCTAGTTTATGCTTTTAATGGCCTTATTATTATATATTTAGTTAAATGTATAATAAATATTTATCAATATTTATTTATTAATACTCATTAATAAACAATATAAGTATAAATCTGTATATATTTAATGATAAACACAAGTTATTAATACTTATTAACATTATAAATATGTATTAATATTAATAATGAATCTATAATTCCCATACACACATCATCTTCCATGTATGTCTATATACATATGTACATGTGTATATATAATATATACAATACATATGTATGTATATTATATATAATATATATCTTATATATAACATATGTTTACTATATATATATATTTCTCTTATGCCATCCTTACAATATTGCAAAAAGACTGGGGAAGCTGAAGGGCAAAAGACAAAGTGGTGACTGTCAGACAAGCCCACTCCTTTTAAGAAAAGCTTTGTGGGGAACCTGCTTACTACTTATTGGCCACATCTGTGTCATATGATCTCCATCAACTACAATGTTTACATCCAACTTATATCCACTATTTGTAAAGAAATTAATCAGATCAATGATTATGAAAATACTGGTTCAAGGTGTCAGAACAACAAGTCCATGTTTTATCTTTTTCCTCCTAAATTCATCCCAAACTAATAAATATCTAGAACTTAAAATAAATAAAATTTCAATCATCCTTTAACAGATTTATACTAAACTTTAGAACAATTAAAATAAAATTAACCTTTTTAAAATATATAAGAAAAGATTTATCAGGAAAATTTTGCATTTTAGTCTTATGGAAATCTCGATAAAATATAATGAAAAAGGACATATGAAGGATTTTTGGACAAAACTGCCACAAACCTACAAACATATAATAAATGAAAAAGAACTGGACAAAATGAAAAGCTGTCAGCCCTTTGGATTTTTTTCTAAGTTTTTCTCAATTACTCAGGAATTAAATGACTCTGTATTCAAAGAAAAATGCATTAGCATTAAATGTTCTTTATATTCAACTCAAAACATTAAATGAATGAATAAATAAACAAATAAATAAATAAAATATGCCCAAAAAGTAGTTAATAAATAATAAAATTTAGTGACTTAGATTACTGAACAAAAATGTAAGATGATAAATAGTAAATTTTTTTTAAATACAAAAATCTATATTTTAGGGAGAAAAATAAAGATATTTAATTCTGGTGTGGTCACTGAAGAACCAAAATGAACTATACAAATGCATTATTTTAATTCTGAGTATGTGAATAATACAGATGAAGGTGATACTTTAAAATATTTTAATAAAATGTCATATTCTATGCTAATAAATACCATAGTGATAGTTTGATAAAACTGTAACTAGTGAAATATGCAGTAACAATTAACAGCTTATTTCCTGCATTATAATAGATATGAAATCCTAAATTAATAGAAGCAAATTGATGCCTGATTTATTTTAAATGAATAAATCATCATGACACAGTAAAAATTACTTCAGGAATTCAGGATATTTCTAGAGTTAAAAGATTATCTCAACACAATTTATCACATTAATAGTGCAAAAGAGAGTAGTTATCTAAATGGAATATAACACTGTGAATAATTGGACATCTTTTTCTTATTAAAATGTTCTGGAGCATATATAAATTTCATGACTATAGTTTAAATTTGTCAACAATTCCATATATTTGTTGCATAAATTTTTCACCAAAACAGTGAAAAGAGAATTTCATTCAAATTTCTAATTTTGATAATCATACTTCTTTTTCTCATTGATTTTGACCATTAATCAGAAAGAAGACATTAAAATTAAATGTCTTTTGTTGAATCATGGCCCTTTGAAAATACAAAATCTTATTATTTATTATAAGTTCCAATATTATTAGCTGCTTTCTTTTATTGAATCATGGCCCTTGGAAAATTCAAAATCTTATTATTTATCATATATTCCAATATCATTAGCAACTTTCCTATTCTTTCTCTCATTACATCAGTTCAGTTTATGCTACAAATCTTCTCATGTAATTTTGCTATATATTTTCCAATGCTATAGTAGGAAAATTTAACTCATTGTTAGATAATGCTTTTCTTTTTTGATTCATTTACATATAAATATGTTTATATTAGTTGCTATTTCTCGTGTGGGCATTAATTATAGATTTCATATTTACTAAAACTGTATATTTATGTCAATTGTAGACCAGTCAGAGGGTTTATATGATTTCAGTAAAATCAAAACTGGAAGCACCAGAAACAGAATGGCCAATTAGAATTCATTACCACATGGAGAAAAACAACTTAGCTCCTATCTCACTAACGGTAGTATCCCTGGAGTTGCTTTCTTTTTATTACATTTTTCTCCCAAGGGCTTTAGAGAGGTAATAGTTGATATACAAAATATTGCACATATTTAATGTATACAATTTTATGGGTTTGGACATATCCATACACCCATGAAACTGTCACCAATAATCGTCAACAGACATATTTATCACACTCATAAGTTTCTTTGTTGTTCTGTTTCGTTTTGTTTTTGTTTTTGTCATAAGAACACTTAACATGAGATCTACTCTCTTAACAAATATTTAAGTGCACAATACAGTGTTGCTCACTATAGGAACAATGTTGCACAGCAAATATCTAGAAGTTATTCATCTTGCATTACTGAAACTTTATGCCCTTGATCAGCAATTTCACATTTCCCCCTCTCCCAGCCCCTGGTAACCACCATTCTTTTCCCTGCTTCAATGAGTTTGATTATTTTAATGCTTCTTATAAGTGGATTTATGCAATATTTGTCATGTGTCTGTTTTATTTCACCTAGCATAAGGCCATCTATGACAAATGAGTTCATCTATATTGTTGCAAATGGCAGAATATCCTTTTTTAAGGCTGAATAATATTTCACTTATATATATCACATTTTCTTTATCCATTGATCTGTCTATGGATATTTGGGTTGTTTCCATAGCTTGGCTATTGTGAATAATGCTGCAGGGAACATGGAAGTGCAGATCTCTCTGAATATCATTTTTATGAATTTGTTTTCAAATAATATAGGTAGTAGATAGATAGATGATAGAGAGAAATTCCATTTTATAAGATAATATGGTTGTTTTTTTCCAAAACGAGTTTTTCAAATGCATATGTTTATTGATTAAAAGTGACTCCTGAGATGCACAAAGGCTTTTGGAAGCAATGAAATATAAAGACATATTAAAATTAGATAAAGCTGAGGGTGGGAGAGATAAATTTAATATGCCCCAGTGAAATGATAAAGCAGAATAAGTTTAAGAGTTGGTTCGCAAAAAATCAGAATAAAAATGTCAGAATTTGAAATATCTTGATTTTTATCTCTAACATTCCTATAATTTTATTTTATGGATTCTCTCCTTGCTATTTATATGTATTATAAATTCCACCCACCCCAAGATGTCTTTCCTCCACTTGATTTATAATAAATTTTATTATCTTATAGATAAGAGCTACAAAATCCAGAATTTTATGACTTGCTTAAGGTCAAACAGTAACTTAAAAATGAAAGAAGAATTTTTGTTCACCACATACCAGTTCTGATCACATTTTTCAAGAAAAGAAAATTAATGTACTTATTTATGTAAAAATTATTTTAAAATAAAATGATTGCATTATCTCATACTTTTTCTCCCAGTAATTTATCCTCAAGCATATGTGATTCCACTTATAGAAATGAAATGATTATACTGTTTTATTCATAATTTCAAATACTTTCTGATCTTAAAGATGGCCACTGAAATATGCAAAATGAAAAGTAATCAAATAATAAGATCTCATTGTGCAGACTATATAAATAAATAATTTTAATAGTATAATAATTAAAACTTCTGGTATTCTATTTTTAAAATGTTGAAAATAAGCCAACTGTAAGTACTTACTGAATGAAGTATTCAAACTTCTGTAGCTTGATTCTGAGAAGAAAAAACAAGGCATGTCTTTTACTTGTTTGTTTGCTTATTTATCCAGTAAATGTATTTACTAAATAGTAACCATGCATGACTTTTTAAGAATTTAACTCTTTCTAAATGAACTAAGCATAGATATAAAAATATTATATTTACAATGTGATTGCCATTAAAGCAAATGCTAAAAAAATACAAGCACCCAGGCACAATTTCTTACAAAAAGACATATTTTAATAATTTCTTTGATTGCTTTTGAAGATATGTAACCTCTTCATATTTGTTTGTCCTATTTGTTAATTATCCCCTATTTACATCCCTTTGCACAAATATTTCAGGGCTATCTGTTCTTTCTCTGAAATCAGTTCTATTAATAATCTGTGTATTATCTTTTGCATTTTGTACATGTTACAAATTCTATAAATTATTCTGTCACTTGCTTTATTTGTATGAGATATCATCTAAAGAATTTTTCAAATTTCTGACATAAAAATTCATAATTGTTTCCTATATCAGGTCTCGTTTCTGTTTCTAGTTTAATATGTTAGTTTCCTATTACTGTTGTAATAAATTTCCATAAACGTAGTATCTTAAATCAGTACAAATTTATTGTCATACAGTTCCAGAGGTCAAAATCTAAAAATAGTTTTAGCACAGCCATATTCTTTCTGGAGGCTCTACAGGAGAATTTGTTGCCCTGCCTTTTCTAGCCCTTAGAGGCTGCCCACATTGCTTGCGTCATGCATCAGTCTTCCATCTTCAAAGCTTAGTGATGGATGTAGCATCTTCCTGTCAGTCTGTCTGTTAGTCTCTCTCTCTTTCTCTTAGTTTCTCTCTCTCCTGTTTCTCATATCTCCTTTCCTTCTCTGCTTTCAACCTCATGTCACTTTCTCTGACTGTGACCCCTGCTGCCTCCTTGTTATCAGATAATCCAGGATAATTTCCCCAACTCAAGATCCTCAATTTAATCACATTTAGAAAGTTCCTTTTGCCATGTAAGATGTAAGGTAACATATTCACAAGATCTGGGGATTAGAATGCAGATACCAATGCAGGAGGC
Organism: Callorhinus ursinus; assembly: GCF_003265705.2. Classification (NCBI taxonomy): domain Eukaryota; kingdom Metazoa; phylum Chordata; class Mammalia; order Carnivora; family Otariidae; genus Callorhinus; species Callorhinus ursinus. Next base: position 13,744,949 of record NW_027397116.1, read on the forward strand.
ATTGTTCTGTATACGCCAAATGTGACATCAGACTCTGGTCATTTATATATGCATGTACATTTCCTTATGTTTTGTCTTAGTACCTATATAAATTGGTGTGTATGTATTGTATGTCTTTAATATCTAAAACATAATATCAAATAAGTTTCATTTTTTTCAAAACGATTTCCAGTTTTCCTATTCTTTCTCAGACTGATATAAATTGTGCCTTTATCACATATCCCAATTTCCCATATATAAAATATTGTGCTTTTGTTTTATTGTTACATTGACCTGTCCTCTTATAAATAAGAACTTAAATTAATTATAATCCATTGGTATCTTTTCTTATATTCACTCATGCTTTTTTATTATAAAATGTGATCAATAATCTATACATATTCATTTTATTCTATAAAAATATCCATGGGAATTTAATTGGGGTTTTTATTAATGTATAGATTGATTTAGAAATTTCTTATCATTACATTATTGTATTACATTTAGAGTTTTCTTTAAGATCCATGAAGGGAAGCTCCTCTTCAAGGTTCACACAGAATGAAACCTTTAAAGGTAGATGGTATGAGAATGTTCTGTTTTGAGAGTTGTCAAGTGAGTTGCACTCAGTTGTTCTTCTGGTCTATAATTTCAGTTATCTCCTGACCATGATGGAGCATATTAATTAACTTTCCAGAGTCAGAGCTTATTTGAGAGAAGACTTAAAGTTTCCCAGTGGCCACATGGTGACAATTTCATCATCAGAAGAAAAATAGCAGCAGGAGAGTTTGGGTTCACTGAAAGGAGTTACATTGGTGAATGACGGCCCTTTAAATAAAAATAAGAATATAAAGTATATGAAATATAGTCAGAATGCAAAAATTAAAGGGGTGAATAAAATTTGACTTTTAATAGATTTTAGTAAGTAGGAGAGAGTATTTATAGATGGTGCTTTGTTTCTCCAATCATGTTTGTTTATAAGTTATGCACTTCTTTCTTAATTAAATATAGAGAGCTAGGAGTAAGCTAAGAAGGCTTTGAAAATACTAGAATGCTACCACATATTAATGGCTGATCAGTTCTGGTGCTCATGACAATGATGAAGTAATACCATTACCTAGTGTGTTCTAAAATTATATATTAATAACTATCCACGTATCCAGAAGAGGAAAGATAATTATCTTACATAACTACAAAGCCTCAATCCATCATCTCTTTGGAGATAAAACATATAGATGATCCCACAAGTTAAAATAAAATACTAATAAGTAATACACATTTTTAACAAGGCTAATAGACCAAATAAGTACATTGTGGGGACAGAACAATTGTTACATGATACTAGCCATAAAATGTTTTAAAGTAAATCATTTTAGAGAAAGATGCCAGGTACCAAAAAGCTAAAAAATAGGTAAACAATGAGAAAGAATTTAGATATGATTTTTAATGTCATAGGGAAGATTAACTCTATAAAGAAAATTCAGCCACTTGCCCAAAGGATTGGTTTTCAATTTACATTTTGAGAAAGCAAAATGACTATGTTGCAAACAAAAATTAATTTATTAAAAATCTAGATTCTATCTCCACTTGTCTAAGATGGAGCTGTTAGTCTCTTGGTTCTGGTAGGATTACAGAAATCCTGAGAAAGCATCAAAAATAGATATAGTTTAACTTTAAGAAGCTATGAAAACAAGTTTAAAAATAATGAAATAAACGAATCATGACATTGATAAGTAGAATTAGCTAAGTTTTAAAAACAATAATAAATTATATATGCTTCAGAATTCTATAAATTTGGTCTTTATTGTGATGCATTTAAAATGGTCAAGAAGAATTATTCTTCCAGATGTTACCTTATACTAAATTATATATTAAAATAATGGTTTGTGCTTGCTTTTATCTACGCACAAAAATGCCTATGAACTAAAGAACAAGAAAAACAATATAGTAGAATGGATGTCTAAACAATGCTCCCACTAGAAAACACCTAAAAATGCTTGATAAAAATTTATTTTAAAAAGTATTTAATAAATAAGTGCTAAGTACATGAATAAGAAATATGGTAATTTTAAACTTTCATTAATTAGATATATTTTAAAAATATTTTAAAAATTTAGGATGCAAGAATAAATTGACAAATTCACCAATAAGTAGAAGATTTTAGCATATCTTTCTCAGTTCCTAATAAATGATAGATTAAACTTACAAGTATCATTACTATAATCAAGTAAGAAATCATTAGCAGTACTGCAGTAAACAAACAAAAAAGCTCTTATTTTTCAAAATATGAAAACATACTTCTAAAAAACTCATGATTGAAAGAATAAATATATGAAAATAGAAAATATGTGCAAATTATTAATAAGGAATATCAAAGGTAAAATTTATTATAAATGTTGGGGTGTTATCAACAGAGAGTTGATAAAAAAAGTCAAAAACAGGACTGAAAGACATTAGTTATTCTAGAAAAATAAGTATTTTATTATGGACATTTGACATGTCATAGAGCTGACATAACAGATGATCTAGATGTACTAGTAGTAGAATTGATAATTAGATGGAAAAAGTAACTTGGAAACTCACACTGTATACATACAACTTTTAGAATAAACTTAGTAATGATTCACATATAAAATACAAATGAATTCTAGCACAAAAAAGACAATGAGATCTTTAAGATGAGGAAGAATTTATTTAAAAAGACACAAACTGAAAACCATAATAGATTAAAGTTGGCAATATTTAAATTAAGCAAACATTATACAACTCAATAGCAAAAAAAAATGAATACATTAAAAATAAAACCCACAAAACCCCACAAACAACAACAAAAAAACCCAAAGAAACAAACAAAAAGACCCCCAGACAATCTGATTTAAAAATGGATGGTGGGGGGCACCTGGGTTGCTCAGTTGGTTAGGCGGCTGCCTTCAGCCCGGGTTGTGGTCTCAGGGTCCTGAGATCGAGCCCCACATGGGGCTCCCTGCTGAGCAGGGAACCTGCTTCTCCCTTTCCTCTCCACTTGTGCTCTCTCTTGCTTTTTCTCTCTCTCTCTCTCTCAAATAAATAAATAAAATCTTTAAAAAAAAATGGACACAGGATGTGCATAGACATTTTCCCTAAGTAGTCATACAGATGGACAACAAGCATAGGAAAAGGTGCTTGACATCACTAATCATCAGGAAAATGAAATTTAAAACCACAATGAGATATCACTTCACACCTGTTAAAATGACTATTATCAAAAAGATAAGAAATAAGCATTGGTGAGGATATGGAGAAAAGGGTAAGCTTGTCCAATATTGGCAGAAATGTAAATTAGTATAGCCACCGTGGAAAACAGTATAGAGGATCTTCAAAAAATTAAAAATAGAACTATCATATGATCCAACAATTCTACTTCTGGGACTATATCCAAAGCAAATTAAAACACTTAACTGAAAAAAAAATTTGCTCCCCCATATTCATTGCATCATTATTTACAACAGCCAAGACATAGAAACAACCCAATGTAAATATTGGTAGATGAATGAAGACATGTGATACACACACACACACACACACACACACACACACACATGCACAAACACACACACTACACACACACACACACACACACATACTGGAATATTTTCATTCATGAAGAAGGAAATTTTGCCATTTGTGACAACAGGGAAGGACCTTGAGGGCATTACATCAAGTGAATTAAGTCACAGAACAAGAAAGACAAATGCCATATGATCTCACTAATGTGTGTAACTTAAAAATAAGCAACGTAACAAAAAAAAACTGAATTCATAGATACAGAGAACAGATTGGTGGTTGCTAGAGACAGGAGGTAGGGGGTAGGTAAAATGAGTAAAGGTGGTCCAAAAGTACAAACTTTCAGTTACAAAATAAGTCAAGGATGTAATGTACAATATGGTGTCTATAGTTAACAATACTGTTCTATATATTTGAAAGTTGTGAAGGGAGTTGATCTTAAAAATTCTCATCACAAAAAATAAAAATTTATATCTATGTGTGGTGATCATTTTGTAATATATACATATATAGAATCATTATGTTGTATACCTGGAGCTAATATAATATGTAAATTACATCTCAATTAAAAAACAAAAATATATATATTTTTTAAATCAGGAAGCAGTATTTGTTAAGGTGAAAGACAAGTCACAAACTGTGAGAAAGTACTTGCAACTTCTATAACTGGATAGGCAGAATTTTAAGGTGGCCTCTAATATGGTGTACAGATTTTGTAAAATCCTCTCTCTTTGAGTATGGGTGAATCTGACCTAATCAGGTGAGTTTTCCTAATAGAAGGTATAGAAGTCAGAGACAGAAGAGGTCAAAGAGATTCAAAGCTGCAGTAGATGCTGCCCTATTGGATTTGAAGCAGCTAGCCATCACGTTCTGGAAAGGGCCTATGATATAGTCCCATGGCAATGGCTTGAGAGTGGCCTCTAGATGCTGAGAAGATCCAATGATTAAAAAGAAAGCAGGGACTTCAGTCACACAATAGCAGAGAAATGAATTCTACCAACAACTTCAGGGACCTTGGAAGCAGCCTTCAGAGGTGAAGACATAATACGTGGAGTTCTTGATTTCAGCCTAAGGAATTCCTGTGCTGAGGTCCTAGCTAAATCTTGCGGGACTCCTGACCCACAGAAACTGTGAGATAAATTTTTGTTGATTTAAGCTGCTAAATTTGTGGTAATTTGTTACAAAGCAATAGAAAATCAATATAGTAATCAGCAAAGAATTAGCATTTGAATACACAGAGATTTTACTGAGAAATAGATAAATAACTCCATGTAAAATAATGAATCAAAGTCATAAGCAGGCATTTCAAAGAAAATAAAAGTGATCAATAAACATGGAAAAAAGTTTTAACTTCATATGTAATTGGTGAAATACAAATACAAATCACAATGGGATGCACTGTCAGAGAAACAAAGGGAGAAAAAGGTGGACCGTGTCCAGCATGTGTGAGGATATGGATCGAGAATTGTTTTATACTGCTTAGAGCAGAAATGTGGTGATGGGTATTAAAGAAGGCACGTATCGAATGGAGCACCAAGTGTTATACGCAAACAATGAATCATGGAACACTACATCAAAAACTAATGATGTAATGTATGGTGATTAACATAACATAATAAAATAAAATTTAAAAAAATCACACTCTGAACTGCATATTCCAGAAAAACACTAGCACATATATTCTATGTGTTCACAAATGTGTTAAAAAATTTTAATAGAAATAGTGCTAATAAAAGCAAAAGAAACAACTGAAAGAAACCCAAATGATAATTCTCAGTAGAATGCATATAGAATATAGTATGTTTATAGAAATTCTACACAGTAGGCAAAATAGCTAAGTACATTAATGTGAGTATAATACACACATGCATCATGTTGAATGAAAGCAAGTCATGGAAGTATAAAATAGAGTATAACAACATTCATATATATTACAGAAACATTAGAAAAAGGTTTGATACAGTGATATATATACACAGGCCATAAAACAAAAATGATAAAATGTTATATACTCAAAACTCAGAAAAGTGCTTACACCTGAGGACACAGTGAGACACACAGAGTATCCTAGGTACTGATTATATTCTATTTCTTAAGTTTGTGATATTATATTTTTAAATTCAAAATGCATATCTATTCATATTTTTGTGAATGAAACATTACATACTTCTCAAAAAAATCAGTCAAACCCCTTTTTGAAATACAAAGCATATGTATCACTTAATACTGAAGGTCATTGTCTCATGTAAATATGGAAAATAGAAAAACTTCTTTCTCTCATGTTTCTTAAATATTATTATTATTATATTATTAAAATTTTTGCTTTCCAAAATAATTTATGAGGCATTCTGCTTTTTTCCCCCCACAAACAAATTAAAAGATAATTACTCATTGGCCACTTTGGCTTCTTTTTTTGCCTATATAATTTCCTAATGTAAATTAATTGCTATTAAAAACATGTAAATTAGTAATAATAGGCTACTATTCAAGATATAAGAATATAAGAAAAAAACTCCAATTAATACAGTGAAGCCATGTGTATATATGACAAAAATTACAAGACCAAAATAATACAGAGCAGATGTCTGGTATTTTAGTCATTTAAATACCTAATACATTTCATTAAGGGTGATCTACTTAATTATGTGAAAAATTACTATTAGCAAGATAAAAAATACAGAATTATTTTCAACTATTAATTTCAAATATCAAATAATTCTCAAATATGAAAATAATTGCTGATATCCACATATTACAAACATCATGCATTTTCAAGAAGGTATATTTAGTGCTCAAATATTTTGTCTTTATTATCTAGAGTAAGACACATCATTTTCCTAAACTCATAGATTTTATTTGATCCATTACTAATTAGCTAAGATATTTAAGGAATCTCTGGTTCTCTACGGCTAAACACAGATCCAAAGCTTTGTAAATGAGAACACATTAATTATATTGAATTAAACAAGCTAAACACATTAAATGAGGGTATTCTGTGGAAAACAGTTTATCTTAGAATTAACTAAAGAAAAGTTGCCTCCATTTCAGGCTATAAAACTATGTATTTATTTCATTTCTGAATAACATGACCATGACAATTGTAAAGATTTTATTTATTTAATTATTTATTTATTTGAAAGAGAGAGAGAGAGAGAGAGCAAGCACGAGGCATGGAGGGGCAGAGGGAGAGAGAGAATCTTAAGCAGACTCCACACTCAGAGAGCAGCCCCACGCAGGGCTTGATCTCATGATGCTGAGATCCAGACCTGAGCGGAAACCAAGAGTTGGACACAACTGACTGAGCCACCCAGACATCCCAACAATGAAAAATTTAAATGAGAAAACATAACTATGTCAGCACTGGAAAACAACGAAATGTTGTATAATTTTTGCTCTAAATTTCTGCCTTTTTTTTCAAGATTTTATTTATTTGACAGAGAGAGACACGGCAAAAGAGGGAACACAAGCTGGGGGAGTGGGAGAGGGAGAAGCAGGCTTCCCGCTGAGCAGGTAGCCCGATGCGGGGCTCGATCCCAGGACTCTGGGATCATGATCTGAGCCGAAGGCAGACGCTTAACGACTGAGCCATCCAGGTGCCCAAAGGGTGTCTTGCCTCTCCGTCAGGGAATCAAACCCCGGTCTCCCGCGTGACAGGTGGGCATACTCTCCACTATACTAACGAGGATGGCTTTTTTTTTTTTTTAAGTAATAGACTATACTTAAGAACAGTTTGAGGTTTATGATAACATGAGTAGGAAGTACAGAGATATTTCATCCATTCCCCCAATCCTCTTCAGTCTTCCTTCTTTATATTAAGGTTTCCTTTTTGTGTTTTATATTCTATGGCTTTTCACAAATGTACAGTGTGTCTATAACAGCACTCCAGCTGCTCTTAAGGGTTAACTAGCTTCAAGTTAATGTACTCCTTGCCTGCTGACTTAAGGCCCTTGATCTGCCACAGAACTAACTTACCTTCTTTGAGATTTGCAGACCCTGGCCTGGGGAAATAAAGGACCCGGAACTATCTCAGGCCACAGAGGCCAGCAAATCTGTTTGAAGCCACCTTGGCTTTTTGATTAGCCCAGCTATCTTTTAGCAAAATGTTTTCTTTTTTTAAGGTCACACAAATTACTTTACTGACCTCCCTTTGCACATCTGTAGACATGTACCTCCTTTGCAGAAATAACAGAGTACTCTTGTACAGCCAGCCCAGGGTACCAAGGAACCAGACCTTCTTGCACAACCTCTCCTGGACACCAAGGAACTAGAAATTCTTGTACAACCTCCAAGCACCGAAACAATGCTTGTAATCAAGAAATGTCACAGACCACTGCACTGCCTTAATTGATTAAACCCCTTTAAAAATCTCTGGGTCAGGCAGAAACCTTGGAGTTGGCCTTTGGGCAAGAGTCTGCCTTTTCCCCAGGTGGCCAGCCTCCTGAAAAAGCTCATATTCCTTTCCAATCAAACTCGTCTCTTGAGTATTGGGCTTTTGAGCAATGGGCGGCTGAACTTGGGTTTTGGTAATATGTCCACTATTATAGAATCTTATTGAATAGTTCCACTGCCTTAAAAATGCTCTGTGCTTTGCTTGTTCGTCTCGCTCTCCTTCCCCCATTGATACTCCTACCCCAACTTTTTGGCAAGCACTAATCTTTTTATTGTCTCCATAGTTTTGCCTTTTTCAGAATACCATGTCATATAGTTGGAATCATACAATATGTAGCCTTCTCAGATTGGTTTCTTTCACTGAGCAATATGCATTTAACATCACTTCATATCTTTTCATGGTTAAATCATTGCCTTTTGTCATGCAAAAATATTCCATTGTATAGATAAAGTTGTTTTTTGAGGGGTTTCTTAGTTGCTTCCAAGTTTTGGTAATTATGAACAAATCTGCTATAAATATTCCTGTGCAGGATTTCGTGTGGAGAGTTTTCAATTGATTTGGGTAAAACCAAGGAGCATGATTCTAGAGGGTAAGATGAGTATGTTTAACACTGTGAAAAATGGTCAAACTCTCTTCCAAAGTGTAGCATTTTACATTTCTACATGAACGAGATCTCCTTTTACTCTCCATTCTTGGCAGCATTTGGTGTTGTGTTTTGGATTTTATCCATTCTAATAAGTTTGTAGTGCTATCTTGCTTTAATTTCCAATTCTCTAATGACTATATCTTGAGCATGTTTTCATAAGCTTATTTACAATCTGTAATTCTTTGTTGATAAGGTGACTGCTCAGATCTTTTGCCCGTTTTTTAATTTGATTGTTTCTTTTCTTATTAGTGATTTTTTCAAAGGTCTTCTTATATTTTGGATACCAGTCCTTCATCAGATAAGTGTTTTGTAAACACTCTTTCTAGTCTGTAGTTTATCTTTTCTTAACAATGTTTTCTGTAGATAAATGTTCTCAATTACTATAACTTCTTAAGGAAATTCTTAAAGTTCTATTATTGAAATAACCCACGTTTCATGATCATTATTAATCATCATTGCACTTTACTTTTGCACCCAATAAGTTCACCTGTATTCTTCAAATGGTAACTTTATATATGCAGAGTAAAAATATAATTTTAAAATTCAATATTTTTCAGATATTTTAACTTCAGATTGCATATTTAAATATTCACATATTAAGAAAAATCTGAATGGAACCTTTGTTTTTTAGTACAGATATTATTTCACTTTAAATATCATGATAACTTCTGTTATCAACTTGTTGATTAAACACAATTTTCAGGATCTTAAGGAGACATTTGGTTCTTCTAAAATCTTAAGACAAATCCAAAGTCAATGATAAGGTCTTGTTGTTTCTTTTTTTTTTTTCCACAATCTTGATTTTCTTCTTCAAAGTCTTGATCATTCCTGAGATTATGTTTACTTTTTCATTTATAATTTTCAACCAGAAAATTTTTCTATTGGAAAAAAGGACAAGCACACACCTTGATGGCATGTCTTTAAGGGCTGAGCATGCTCCATTGTGTCATTACTACTGGTCTTTCTAATTGCTGTGAATAGAAGCAGTCACAAAAAATGGGAGTACAAATTTTAAAGAGTCTATTTTAAGGCATGAGGCATTTTCATACTGTACGTTCAATATTATTGAAATAATTATCCAAAACAAATTTGTGAACCTGGGATAATTCTCTGGATATCACTAACTGCAATGAGAATGGTTTAATAAAATGTCATGCCCAGGTAGCTTATAAAAGGCACAAACCAGACTGACAATCAGGCATATCTAAATGCAGAGCCGTGCTTCTTACAATATAATACGTTAAGTGATGCTGTGATGCGTCAGTCACTTACAGTATTCCTAATATGATGGTTTAGAAGGTAGCAGAGTATGCTAAGTCAGAAAACATGGCAGACGAGTACTGTTAGTACAATAAACTATCAAGCAGTGTGGTGTTGGCAAAAGGTTAACAATTGACTCTTTAATAACGAAAACAAACACCAAAGCACTACTTTGTAACGTTTGAAGATTTTTTTAGTGTGAATATTCTCACCTGAGACTATTTCAAGCTACTAAATTTCAAGGACTGTAGAGGGTATGCGTTTTTACCCTACTTGCAAGTAAATAGGTTAGCTTACCACGGTTTCATGGATGCCGGCAGATCGGAGACTCCTGAGTCAGAGGCAAAGGGCAGCTAATTCCTCATAGCAATAGCAGTTCTCAGAATACCAGAATTTGTGCCACTGCCCACACCCCAAATACAACAAGGTAAGACAAAATAGTCTAAATAACACCTGCATGTTTGTTACAGAAGAAAAACCCTGAGTGTAGGGTACCTGCATCTTTCATAATGGGCAACAGGGAAAAGAAACTTTTCCCAAACAGAGATGATATCTGTATTATACTGGGTGATATATAAATCTGTCTTTTGAACAGAGGGAAGATACCATCTTTCAAATTTTTTACTATACAAACTTCCTTGATAAGATAGATCATAACAAGGTAGTCAATGCCTCTCTTCACAACATGTGCAGAAACAAAAGAAACCAATGAAGAATTATCCCCCAATACTAATGCCTTATCATTGAACATGGAGTTAGGAAGAGACATGTACAATTAGCTGTGGTGAGTCAGGACAAGCCACTACAGGACATCACTGCAAGCAAGTAATGCTACAGTAGAAAATTAGAATGCCTTTTATAGGTAGATGAATAAGACCAACAGTACAACAATGATAAGACATATATTAGAATATTTATTTTTTAGTGAAAAGTTTATGCTAACTCTAAAAGAAAAATAAAGGTTATCTTTACCCTGTTAGGAAAACACATATAAAAGAATAATTTCCTAAACCAGTATTTCTCAAATCCACCTGATATCAGCCCTGAGTAGAACAAGTGTTTAAATTCATTGCAAATTGTGTGTCACATATAAATTATTAAAGGATATCATATGATTTTAATATTATGCTTCCATCAAAATAAAATATTTTGGCATTACCCAAATTCTTTTCTTTAATGATTTTTTTAAAAGATTTTATTTATTTATTTGAGAGAGAGAGAGAGAGAGAGACCATGAGAAGGGGGAGGGGCAGAGGGAGAAGCAGGCTCCCTGCTGATCAAGGAGCCAGATATGGGACTTGACCCCAGGACCTTGGATCATGACCTGAGACAAAGGCAGACGCTTAACTGACTGAGCCACCCAGGCGTCCCAGTCATTACCCAAATTCTAACATAAATGAGTTGAAGGCAGAGGGTTAAACAAATACAGTTCATTTGCTAGTATTTGTTTTCATAGAGGTTGCTTATGACTTTCAAGATAGATGTACTTTTGGAAAGTTGTTTACAGCTAAATAATTGGAAAAATCATTCAGTAAATTGTGATTTATTCAATTAGTTAATTTGTTTATGAGTTTCCTTAGTTCTGTGCATCCTTATGTCATCACGTTTGTCACATTGTACTATAATTATCCACTTAACTGTATGTCTTTCTAAGTATTCTGGGGCTTTTAACTAGAGCTGCACATCAGAATTAGCTACATGATTTGAAACACACACACACACACACACACACGCACACACACACACACACACGATATACCCCTGGGCCTATCCACAGAAACTCAGTCATTGGATCTCGGAAGTGGCCAATTATCTACAATTTAATTACCACAGGATACTGTGATATACATCTTGGTTTGAAATAACTGTCCTATAACATGTTATATTGTATGGCAGTGAAATTATTTATGCATCTTCGTTTTCCTAATGTCCATCATAGTTTTTGAAGCACAGCAGGTGCTTGGTGTATATTAATCACATTTGTCTCCAGCTCACCATTATACAGTCCACCAATGCTTTTCATAAACAATGACTACTCCAACAGCTTCCTAAATGTTTTTTTCCATTTATTTCTGTCCCTGTCTAATAACATTTCTGCCCAATATAAGAATCAACTTAAAATTTATAACTCTACTGTACTTAGAATTCATGTTTTTTTCTTCCAATAAGTTGAGCCATATAAAATTACTGTTTTTGTGTAAAAATGGTCATATATTTGCAATTTCATATGGTTCAACCTAAATGAATATAATCCAAAATTCTTAACATGAACTATAAGCTATGGCATAATTTTATACCTATATATTCAAAATCATCTCATGCCATATCCTTCTGTTCTCCCCATAACGGGGAAATATTTGTTTCTTACCAGAGAAAAATTTTTTCATATTTACAGAATCAGTAAATGCAGTTCCTTTCTAAGCATTATATTTGAAGCAGCTTTTTTCCCATGACTCTTTCAGCTTATTTCCTTTGTCATTTAAAAGATTTATCTAAATTTATCATTTTGTCCATTTTATAACTATTTCTCAAAATAAATCATATCTATCTATATCTATATAGCTTGGAGATATTTTTGATACTTTTCATACCATGTGCTCCAAGTGCAATGGAGACCTTGGCAAATGTGTGTGTGTGTGTGTGTGTGTGTGTATTAAGCAAACTTAATATATATATATATATATATAAAGCTTGATATATATATATTAAGCAAACACATTTAAAATATTTTGAGGAGAACATGATTAAGTGTAAATTTATATCACAATGTAATGATAGAAACTGTTATAAAATAAAATCCTGGATATGTGGAAATGGTAATCTTCATAAATCCTAAAAACTATTTCACACTTAGCTCTTTCTGCATCTTAAAATAAATACAGATATGATATATATTTGATTTTCTCTTTTATATATATTTATCTTTCATAAAACTTAATTGAAAAATCCTCTGAAAGCCATAGTTTTTTATTTTAATTTTTTTATTATGTTAATCACCATACATTACATCATTACTTTTGATGTAGTGTTCCATGATTCATTATTTTTATATAACACCCAGTGCTCCATGCAGAACGTGCCCTCTTTAATACCCATCACCAGGCTAACCCATCCCCCCACCCCCCTCCCCTCTAGAACCCTCAGTTTGTTTTTCAGAGTCCATAGTCTCTCATGGTTTGTCTCCCCCTCCAATTTCTCCCCTTCATTTTTCCCTTCCTACTATCTTCTTTTTTTTTTTTTAACATATAATGTATCATTTGTTTCAGAGGTACAGGTCTGTGATTCAGCAGTCTTACACAATTCACAGCACTCACCATCAAAATGAAATGCTCTCTTACTGAAAGAGAATTGGAAAGTTTATCTACATAAAGTATTGTTTCTGTGGCTGTAATTATGTTCCACCAAAAGTTGCTTCATGAAGTACCAATAAAAAGATGTATAAGTCCTTACTGAGATGAAATGTTGAGATAAAAATATTTCATCCAAAGTGGAGTATTTCTGTTGGTGAGGGTATGGAGAAAAAGGAACTCTCATGCACTGTTGGTGGGAATGCAAGCTGGTTCAGCCATTGTGGAAGATAGTATGGAGTTTCCTCAAAGAGTTAAAAATAGAATTACCCTATAATCCAGTAATTGCACTACTAAGTATTTACCCCCAAAATATTGAAACACTAATCTGAAATGATATATGCACTCTTATGTTTAATGCAGCATTATTTATAATAGTCAAACTATGGAAGCAGCACAAGCGTCCATGGATAGATGAATGGATAAAGAAGAGGCGGTGTATATATATCTATAATATATATATATATATATACACATACACACACACAATGTAATATTACTCAGCCATAAAAAAGAATGAAATCTTGACATTCACAACGACATGGATGGATCTAGAGAGTATAATGCTAAGATAAACAAGCCAGTCAGAGAAATACAAATAGCATATGATTTAACTCATGTGGAATTTAAGAAACAAAATAAAAGAACAAAGGAAAAAGAGAGAGAGACAAACTAAGAAATAGACACTTCACTATAGGGAACAAACAGATGGTTAGCCCAGTAGAGGTGGGTGGGGGTTGAATGAAATAGGTGAAGGGGATTAAGAGTACACTTATCTTGATGAGTGCTGAGTAATATATGGAAGTGCTGAATCACTATAATCTACACCTGAAACTAATATAACACTGCATGTTAACTACATTGGAATTGATATTTAAAAAGAAGAAAAGGTAACCTACAAAATGAGAGGAAATATTTACAAATCATATATTTGATAAGGGATCAAGATCCAAAATATATAAAGCACATATACAACTCAATAGCAAAAAAACAAACAATCCGACTAAAAAGGGCAAAGGAATTGAATAGATATTTTTGTTCTAAAGAAGACATACAAATGGCCAAAATGCAAATGAAAAGATGGTCAACTCTAATCATCAGGGACATGGAAATCAAAGCTATAATGAGGTATCACCTCCCACCTGTTAAAACGGTCATCATCAAAAAGACAAGAGACAAATGTTGGATGTAGAGGAAAGGGAACCCTGATGTACTGCCAAAGGAAGTAAACTGGTACAGCCACTGTGGAAACAGTATGAATGGTCCCTGAAAAATAAAAAATAGAACATTACATAATCCAGCAATTCTACTTGTGGGTATATATCCAAAGAAAATGAACATAGGATACCAAACTAGTACCTGCATTCCATGTTTACTACAGCATTATTTACAATAGCCAAACTATGGAAGCAGCCCAAGTGTCCATGGATAGATGTATGGATAAAGAGATGTGCTATATACAATGGAATATAATTCAGCCGTAAGAAAGAAGGAAATCCTGCCATTTCTGACAACATGGATGGATTTTGAGGGCATTATGCTAAGTGAGATAAGGTAAACAGAGAAAGACAAACACCAAAAGGTACCACATATATGTGGACTCTAAAAAATAAAGTAAAAGTCTTAGAAACAAGGAGTTGAAAAGTGGTTGCCAGGGGAAATAGATGCTGGTAAATGAATCCAAACATTCATCTGTAAAATGAGTAAGTCTGAAGATCTAATGTGAATCATGATAGCTATCATTGGTAACACTATATTCTTTGTTTGAAATTTTCTAAAAGAGTAAAGCTTAAATAAAAAGAGATAAATATGTAAAGTGATGGTTGTATATATTAGTTAATTAACTAGATGGGAGGAATTCTTTCATAATTCATATCAAACACCACAATGTACACTTGAAGTATCTTTCAATCTTGTCAATTATACTTTAATAATGCTAACATGTAAAAAATAGAATGAAAAAAAATCAGATACAAAATTATTTATAAATGTCAAAGTGGAGTATTTCCACAAAACACAATGATAGTCATAGTGTTGCATCTATGGATGGTATTATGGGTTAAAGTTGAGACATGACTGAGCTCATGGTCTGCATTTTGGCCTAAGATCTTTCTACTAAAAAATATTAGAATATGTATGATTAATATTCAAATACAAAAAAATCTGTCTTAGCTATACATGCAAATCCATATCCAGGTAAAACATATCAGAAGTTTTGTTTTGTTTTGCTTTATTTTTAAATCCTGACAAGGCCCTAGCAACTAGTAATAATGAAAAAAACAAAACAAAACACTATAAACAGTTATCACATGTGCTAGGTTTTACTTTACTTCAGCAAATATTATATCCCAATACAACAGAGTCAAATCAGATAATATGATTAATAGTGGTTCACTTCTTCATTCAACGGCATTTAAAAGAATTCAGCCTTAAGGTCCACATTTATAATAGATATTCTCAATGTCAATTATGTAATTTAGGACTTGTCTTTTGAGGAAATACTATGGTGCAAAGTGAACAAATATTTGATTTATTAGTAAAATGCTAACATTCCTCAGAATTAAAAGGAAAAGCCATTATTTATTATTTTTCTATTTATTTAATTAGTTATTTTTTTATTTATACAACTTAAACCACTATCTTTGAAATGCAGAGGCATTCAAAACAGATTAATACAATTCAAATTGTTGGAAGTCACAGGTAATATGGAAATTTTCCACAGGCAGACTCTGCGAGTCAACCCAATCCAGCAGTTACATAGGAGAGATGAATAGAACAGTGGACTTCAGGTATATCCTTGACATACTGCCAGTCACCATCAAGAAAGGCCAATGGAGAATGATACCAGACTGTTCTGTTATGAAATGAGAAGCACCCAGAAAAACCCAAGAAATAGTTCTGTTCTCTGAATTTCCTGCAGGTACTCAGCATCAAGAAAGATTTTTTAAGCAGGTGACAGATAATGGTTGAAACAATGAACCTTAGTCTCCAAATGAGGTAGGTTGGGGATTTAAAGGTATTTTAAGAACAAAATTGTACATATTAGAAAAATGCAGGTTGTCAATACTAAGATGGACAAGGGAAAAAAAAAGTTTCAGTTATTCAGACAGGCATTTCTCTTGGGATTATATTTCCAGACAAAAGCTGATTTGTTACTCTCAGAGCACAGAAGAGACCTCACTGAAGAGAGAGACTGAAAACTTGTAAAACCAATCTCATGCATAATGATTCGAGAGGTGGGGCTAGAAATGAGTATTGAAATACAAGCCCCAGTTTAGAGAGAGAAGAATAAAACATGTTCTGACATCACAGAAAATACATATATTAAGCATTACATCAGTTCAAGAGCTTTTCATTTATTTGAAATAACATGTCATTAGAAAATCCAGTTTTTACTATATCATTTCACTCATATGTGGAATTTAGAAACAAAACAGATGAACATAGGGGTAGGGAAGGAAAAAGAAAATAAGACAGAGACAGAGAGGGAGGCAAACCATAAGAGACTGTTAAATATAGAGAACAAACTGAGGGTTGCTGGAGGGGATGTTTGTGAGGGGTGGGGTAATTGGGTGATGGGTATTAAGAAGGGCATTTGATGTAATGAACACTGGGTGTTATATGCAACTGATGAATCACTAAATTCTAACCCTGAAACTAATACTACACTATATGTGAACTAACTTGGATTTAAATAAAATCTTGATTGATAAAAAAAAGGAAAAAAAAGAAAATCCATTTTTTCTTGTATTTATTTTTCATATAATGGAGTCAGAAGGGAGAAATACAAATAAGATATGGTATAACTAGGATTATACAAGAGATAATTTTTTTAAATGTTCAATAGTACTAAATGTAAGAAATAGATTAAGGATGAAGAAAGAGCATGAATCAGTTAAGTCCTACAATTGTTTTGGCAGAAATCAGTGTGAAGGAGGGTAAGAAAAAAATATGTGATTAGGGAATAAAAGCTATATTTCTAAAAGTTTTGTAATCTGCCACAAGCTTTCTTGAACTGTATTTGAGTGCTTTTTACCATCCCCAAGCCCACTTTGCTAGATTATGTCTTATTTGATTTGAATACCTAGTAGTCTCACTGACCATAACTACGATAGCTGTAGGAAAAAGCATCAAATATTTAAAAATTCTACAGTCAGCATTTTTCATTCTTATGCTTTCTGTTTGAGAAAATGTACCATTTTAGATGTTTTACAGTTGATGATAAATTATGGCATAAGGATTAAATAATTTTTATGTCAACTTTTTCAAAAGCACAGTAAAAACTGAAATGTATGCAAAGAATAGGAATAAAAGCTGACTTATCTAGACTTTCACCTTCATTGGTAAAGGGAAAAAGAATCATTTCAGGGGCCACAATCTTTTTCTATAATGTATTTTTAAACATTCTTGTTTGAGGATTTGATTTTTTATTTTGATTTTTTATTTTTTTTGGATTTCTAAAGCTTCTTGAAAGCTGAAAAAGAAATAGAAACACTCTGAAATTAGCATATCAGGTCATTTTACTCATAACTTAAGGGGCTGACATTTAGTATCAAGCACACAAACTGAGAACAATTTAGGATCCAGATTAATACAGAGCAAATAGGTTTTTTTCTAATTAGAAACCTTTTTTTCCCAATATAACCTTTAGTTTACAAAATCTTAGAAAAGTTTTTTCTTTCATTTTAATCTTAACTTGATTTAGTTAATATGTAATGTGATGTGACCTGTGTTATTTTTTATGTTGCACTATTTAGATTTATCATTTGGCAATACTATTTTGTTTCGTTACTTTAGAAATCTATGATATTGTATAACTCCATTCTTCATTGCTACAATTTTTTTTGAAGATTTTATTTATTTATTTATTTGACAGAGAGAGACATAGCAAGAGAGGGAACACAAGCAGGGGGAGTTGGAGAAGGAGAAGCAGCCTTCCCGCTGAGCAGGGAGCCTGATGCGGGGCTCGATCCCAGGACCCTGGAGTCATGACCTGAGCTGAAGGCAAATGCTTAACAACTGAGCCACCCAGGTGCCCCCGCTGCTACAATTTTTAATGGTTATAAATTACATAAAATGTTATGCTTAAATAACTAAACATATATTTTATTTATTTATTTATTTAAGATTTTATTTATTTATTTGAGAGAGAGAATGAGAGATAGAGAGCACGAGAGGGAAGAGGGTTAGAGGGAGAAGCAGACTCCCCGTCGAGCAGGGAGCCCAATGTGGGACTCGATCCCGGGACTCCAGGATCATGACCACATGATGTTGAGTTCTCATTAGCAACTTTTGCTAGAAAGCTTTACTCTCTCTGTATTGTCAGCCCTGATGAAACCAATCTTATTGATTCATAAAGTTGTGACATTAAGGCAGTCTTGGTAAAATTAGTTAATATCTCAGAGTCTCACTCTCCAGCTATTATAAAAGGGTAAAGTACATCTAGATAAGTTGTAAAAAAGATTGAATAAACTAAATAATATGAGAGACTTGCTTTATACCTTAACTAGTATTATTTTTTTTCCTTATAAGTTCCTCTTCTCATCACCATTTAATAAACATACACACATTTCTATATGGGAAAAAATGCAATGATTAAAGGTTAAATGTTGAAAATCACACTGCCTGTCTGTCTATCTAGCTAGCTAGCTAGTTGATCATATACATACGATTTCTGAGTGTATATCATCTTACTGACCTTCATTTTTAAATTATTAAGAACATAATACAAATTCCCATTATGTATCTTAAAAACAGTAAAATATATAGAAAACAGGAGTGCAAGAAATAATTGCAAGTAATATATTTGTATTAATGCTTTTCTTTCAAACCAAATGTACTGGACAATATTAAGCAATATTATAACAATATATCATATGTTTGAATAAATAAAAATATACTTCTAGGTTCTAGTTCATTAATATTTCTAGTTCCAGATAAAGTCAACTGCACAGGTAAGGTCTTGGTAAATCTGAGAAACCAATTTCTCCTTATGAAAAGTCCTTTCATGTTCCTAGCCTACAGCAATATTTCAGATAAATTCATTTATAAAAGCAATTGACACCTCAAATAAAAAGTAACTGTAGACATCTAGAGCTTCCTGCTTCTCCTCCTGGATCCCAGATCAACTTTCTGCCAAGAGCTTTCTAGAATCTCAGATTTCTTATTTTTTGTTTAAAGTATTCTAATTCTCTTGTAGGAGGGGCAGAAGAAAAACAAAGCCAAACCAACAAACTCTGTATTAACACATAAAAACAAATGTTTAAAGAGTCAAAGTAAGCTCATGTGAATTATAGATCTTACCAAACGCCTATTTTATTAATGATTAAAGGCAAAGCCAGGTACAGCATTACTTTCGGAAGGAGCTTGAGTCTGCAAATACAGTTTCTAAATCTCCCCTTCCTCCAGCACTAATCACATTTTGGATTAACAGAGGGTTTCTGAATAATGATGTGTGCAGAATCATTATTCTTAAGGGAATATGTTTCAGGTTGGGTGACTTGCAGTTTTATATTCTTTAGGTGCATCCACACAAAAAATGCCTACGTGCTAACTCCCATTTTTGTACCATCCATTCCATTCTTCATAAACCAATAATTCCAATTTTATTTACAATAAACCACTGAAAAAATGTTTTGTATACTGAAAATAATTTTCAGTATTCTTTTCACTTTTGAAATAAGACAAAAATTATCTAACTCTCAGACTCTGTTCAAATGTTGACGATTGTCCCAAGAATATCCTTACTAAAATATGGATCTATTTCAGATTTGTTTCACATTTGTCTTAAGTTTCTTTCAGTCTACATTGGTTCCTCAGATTTTCCTTGCCTTTCATGACTTTGACACTTAAAAGACGTATCTTAGGGGCGCCTGGGTGGCTCAGTCGTTAAATGTCTGCCTTTGGCTCAGGTCATGATCCCACTGGGATCGAGCCCCGCATCTGGCTCCCTGCTCCGCTGGAAGCCTGCTTCTCCCTCTCCCTCTCCCCCTGCTTGTGTTTCCTCTCTCACTGTGTCTCTCTCTGTCAAATAAATAAATAAAATCTTTAAAAAAAAAAAAGACATGTCTTAGATAGGGACTCTATTAAGTCTACTGATAAGTACTATTAGCATGTTTACAAGGAAGCCTGGTGGGAGGCATTCTTTCCATGGGATACCACCTCAGGGAGAAATGAATTTCACTTCTTTCCTTTGACATGGATTTCATATACTTAATCTCTGTTTCTCGAGGGAAAGGCAACAGGGATTCTTATCTTATAATCAAATAACAAAGAATGATAAATTCTAGTTAGAGTTCTTTCTTCTTCATTTGATGCTCATGGCATTTATCTGGTTGCCAATAAAAATTTTACAAAAACCCTCCTGCCTGTTTTCTCTCCTTTTTATAAGTAACCTATAAAACTATATTATAGAAGGGCAAAGATCAAGCCTTCCTGTCAGATTCAGACAGGAAAAAAAAAAAAAAACCCAAACAGGTACCAGGATGAATTTTTAGTCAAGGCTTATAATCAAATAATACCAGAGATGCAGGAATTTTGGTGGGGATAACCACTAATGTATAATTTTAATATATTAGGCAGAAAAACAGAGGAAAGTGTCCATGAGGTATCAAAGAGCACTAGTTAGATGGTCCACAAACCAAGGAACGCCATGGTAGGAATATTAATTTGACCACATCCAGGGAACACTGAGCCAGAACTCCTGACATTTTAATTTGTTTCCACTATCTTTGTAGAAGACTGATTCTGTTAAAGTTTTCATTCGCTTCATGAGGATAATCATTCTGGTGATCATACAGAGAGATAGTCTCTGCCTTTCCGCATGTCCAAACCAATGAGATTTCCATATTAGTGAAGAAGCCCTATATACACATTGTTAAAGGGTCTAGTGTGGTGTAGATGAATGAAGGAAGTGAAATTCTGTTATTTTTATGCCTGAAATGGGTCCATCCAAAGATCCTTCTATTGAAAAGGGAAGTTTTTCTATTTTGGTTTAGGGACCAGATAAATAAATAATGAAGACTTGTCTTAGTTTTTAATCTGCTTCTCCTTATAACACTACTTTCCCTAACAGAGCAGGCAAATAGAGTTTATATGGCAAAGTAAAGGTCTTAAAATACACAAATATCCTATTAATGGATAACTTGTTTTTGTACCCTTGAAGGTACTTAATGCTTTTAGACAGGCATAGTAAGTTATTTTAATAGC
Source organism: Callorhinus ursinus (assembly GCF_003265705.2). Classification (NCBI taxonomy): domain Eukaryota; kingdom Metazoa; phylum Chordata; class Mammalia; order Carnivora; family Otariidae; genus Callorhinus; species Callorhinus ursinus. The sequence continues at coordinate 13,766,319 of NW_027397116.1, forward strand.
TATACTAATAAAAAAGAAGAGAGCTTTCAATTTGTATATCATGCTGAGCTGCAATCTGTATTTAAATGCGTCTGGGTCTCCCTTTGCTAGTTGGCTAGCAATTAATCATGCTTACAGTGTTTGATTGCCTAACACCTATAGGCCATTACCAAGAGACTGTTTTCTAAGTACCATAGGACCCACATTCTGTTGTATTATTTGATTTGAACTTTCATCATAATGTAGACTACAATTGTGGATATATATATCTATATATATAGATATACATAGATATATAGATGCATTTTTATAGATATATATTCTAGAGATAAGGTGATTTCAAGAAAATATTAAGAATTTGATGGCATAAAATTTAGAACATTAAAATACATCCAAGTAAAACAATGTTATAAATCTGCTCCAAAAAAGAAGTTATTTTGCTACTGCCTAAAAGCAGTTAGGGATTCTACTAAAGACTATTCAAAAGTGACTAAGAATATTAGGATAAACCTTTGCCAAATACATAGCTGCATAATTGGAGTTTGCCCTCAGCACACATAATACGTTGTTCTTTAGCCTCACTGAAAAACAGATTGCTCTAGAATGTCTGATAAAATGCATTTGTTCTTTGAAAGATGAAGTCGCATGCTCAGGTCTGATAGGTATTAATTTTCAGCAGTTTCTGATCTGTATAAAACCTCCACACAAGGGGGGGCGCCTGGGTGGTTCAGTTGTTAAGCAACTGCCTTGGGCTCAGGTCATGATCCCAGGGTCCTGGGATCAAGCCCTACATAGGGCTCCCTGCTCCGCGGGGAAGCCTGCTTCTCCCTCTCCCATTCCCCCTGCTTGTGTTCCCTCTCTCTGTGTGTCTCTCTCTGTCAAATAAATAAATAAAATCTTTAAAAAAAACCCTCCATGCTATTTCTAGTCTATTGTAAATAGACTTTTTTAAAGGAACGGTAGGTATAAAATCTAACACTATTGATCTTAAAACACAATAGTAGCATATTGTCTTCACTGATTATTTTAATTCCACAGGGAATGCACAATATCCAAACTGAAACAAAGAAGTAAAATAAAAAGGAAAGAAAGGAAAGGAAAGGGGGTGAAATGAAGGGAGAGAGGAAGGGAGGGATGGAGGAAAGAAGGAGAAAAAGCAAAAAGAACTGCATTACTTCAGTGATAATGCCAGTACTTAGAAAATATCATACACATTTAACAAGACTCTTTAGTGAATGTTAAGCACTGGGGTAAAAAGCATTTCATTTATTATTAGGCTATTACATGGAAAATATAATTTACTCCAGGCCATTTGGAAACATTCATTCAGAGTTAATATAAAGCAAACCAAACATCCTAAGTCATTTAATTTTTGCATTTCCGTCTGAAAATTCAGGCATAATAGAAATAAACTAAAGAAGCTTTTAAATCAAATAATTCTACACTGTTTTTTCCCCCTTAGCAAATGTATGTGTCTGCATAAAAGTCTGAATAAATTTGGGGAATGTTCCTTTACATGATTTTTGCAAGAAGGACAATCACCATTCACTGGAAATGAAAGTCCTTATAATTTCACTTAAAAGAGATTTGAATGATTGTTTTCCCTGGAATAACAATAATAGGCTTAATGCTGCCTACTTGATTTCATAAAAAAGAGAACACAGTCCTATGGGGGAGAAAAAAAAGAATGTTAAAATTGTGTAAAGGGAAATGTATAGAAAGCAGCACAGTTAATATCATTTAGGTGGATATGTCAACATTCCATGAGTCCCTGTGAAACTGCTATAAATTCCTGATGTATTTTAACCCCAGCCCTTAATAATGAAGCCCTCCCATGATTAAGGCTATCTATTGCTATGGTAGTGCTATTAAAACATGCAAACTAATCTGAAGATTGTTGAGTGGGTTCCAATAAAACAACTATCAGGTAACAATTATAAAAAAATGAAAAAAAATGATATACCCACTGGTATATCACAAATGTGAAATCTAAGGTTAATTATGGTTTTTCATTTGGAATCTTATTGTATCAGCTTGATAAACAAGATTATGCTGCAAAACCAAGCAACCCTAAATTCTCAGTAGCTTAAAATAATCTAAATTTATTTATAACTCAATTGATGTGACATTGTGAGTTTGCTGAGGTTCTGCTCCATAATCTTGTCTGGCACTTCATCATAGAAGATTATATGAAAATGTTTGTTTGTTATGATGTAAACCTATTTTATGTCACTATGAACTTATTTATAGGCAAGTCCAAAATCTTAGATATTTATTCAAGTTATATTTTATAGGAATAAAAATAATAACTATTGTTCTAATATGGTAAAAAAGTGAGAGCCAAGAGGTAAACACAATAAATAAAGATGAGGGAATTAGAAAAAAGAGAGAGGTGTAATGAGACGATTATATTGCCTTTGATGAGTTATGACTTTTTTTTTAATGATAAGTGCTAGGTACAGAGGGAACATAGTAAATAACGTTAGATATTTACAGAAATATTTGAAAAACTTTGATCCCCAGATTATAATAAACTTGATCATAATTAATATCAAGCATTTCATTATGTTTCCTGAATATTTTTCTTAAAATAAGTATAATTTCATTGAAAAATATCTAAAAGATATCTGCACACAAAGACTTGTATCATATAATTTAGCAAGTAATATGGATTATTTGTTCTATAAAAATAAATTTGTATTAATGATAAGCATATTTATTTATAAAATATTAAATAACAAATTTTACTGAACACTGAAAATACAACTGTGAATAAGATCTAGGTATATTTCTTCCACTCTACAACTTTTATTTTACAAGAGAAGACAGAATTAAAAAAAATATTCAAGATTTTGACAAATGATATAGTCTATTATAACAGATAAAGATGAGAGTGAAGGAGTTATTTTAGATAAAATAACAAGAGGGCTACCATTGTCATAGTAGTGACATTTAAGGTTGGCCCCTAAAAGATGAGAAGTACTTATTCATTTTCAAGATACAGGAGGAAAGTGTATTGAGGAAAATCTAAGCTGGAAGGATTGATGTGTTCTACAAACTATTAAAAAGCCAGACTATTGATTTTAGATTCAACATCTGAAGAACTTAGAGGTCTTCACTCCATCCTTACAATAAGAGGGAGCTAGAAAAAAATGAAAATCAATGACTTTTCTTGGGTTCATATGAAAATGGAGGTTATAAGACAAACTACTTCTCCCATATCTAAAGAATAAGGTATACCTAGTGAAATACAGTGACCAAGATCTGCTTTGAGAGGCCATTAGGTGCTGCAGTTGTAAAATGGTAACAACACTTAAATGGTGATTTTAATGAATAGCTGAACATTGAGTATCAACTAGTATGAGAGTAAGAAACTGCTGAGACTTCTCAGAGACCCTTCATACTTTCACACCAGTTTTGATTTTGTTTTTTTGCTTGTGTGTGTGTGTGTGCACATGCACACACGTGCACACATGCATTTTGTTTTTTGTTTGTTTGATGAGAATTACAAAGATCACTTTGTGGCTATGGCAAAGGGAAGTAAGAGATCATTGTGAAATACACCTAGATAAAGACAGTGAAAGAGATTCATCAAGGAATCTCTGCTGAATATAGATAGAAAAATTCACAACAAAATATTATCATGCCAAATTTAACAGCATATTAAAAGGATCATTACATATGGCTGAACAGGCTTTGTCTCTGGGATGGAAGGATGGTTTAACATCCACAAATCAATGAATGTGATATCCACTAATAGAGTGAAAGATAAAAATCATATGATCATGTCAATAGATACAGAAAAAGCATTTTACAAAATACAACATCCTTTCCAGATATAACCCTTCAACAAATTGGGTAAAGAAGGAACATACCTCAACACAATAAAGGCCCTATATGACAAGCCAACACTAACATCATACATACCTAATGGAAGCTTTCCTCTAAGATCAGGAACAAGACAAGAGTGCACTCTCACCACTCATTCAACATAGTACTGGAAGTCTTCGCTAAAGCAATCAGGCAAGACAAATAAATAAAAGGCATCCAAATTGGAAAGGAAGAAAAAAATTTTCATTATATGCAGGTTACATGATCTAAAAATAAAAAAACCTAGGGGTGCCAGGGTGGCTCACTAGGTTAAGTGTCTGCCTTTGGCTCAGGTCATGATCCCAGGGTCCTGGGATGAGCCCTGCATCTGGCTCCCTGTTCAGTGGGGAGTCTGCTTCTTCTGTGCCCCGCCCCAACACTCATGTGCTCCCCCACCCCTCTCTCTCACAAATATAAATAAATACAATCTTAAGAAAAAATCCTAAAGACTTCAACCAAAAATTTTGGAGCTAATCAAGGAATTCAGTAAATTGTAAGATGTAAAGTCATCATATAAAAATCAGTTGCATTTCTATGTACTAACAATGACATATCCAAAAAAGAAGTAAAGAAAACTATCACATTCACAATAGCATCAAAAACAATAAAATACTTAGTAAATTTAACCAAGGAAGTAAAAGATTCATATAATGAAAACTATGAGTTTTTGATGAAAGAAATTAAAGAAGTCATAGACAAATGGAAAGATAGCCTATGTTCACAGATTGGAAGAATTAATATTGTTAAAATGTCCCTACTACCCAAAGTGTTCTATAGATTTAATGCAATCTCTATCAAAATTCCAATGGCATTTTTCACAGAAATAGAAAAAAAAATCTTAAAATTCCTTTGAAACCACAAAAGATTGTGAATAGCGAAAGGAATACTGAAAAAGAACAAAACTAAAAATATCACAGCTCCTGATTTCAAACTATAAGACAAAGCCATAGTAATTAAAACAGTATGGCACTGACATAAAAATAGATATATAAACCAATGGAACAGAACAGAGAGCCTGAAATAACCTCTTGAGTATACAGTCAACTAATATTTGTTAAGGAAATCAGGAAAATCTAGTGAATGTGGAGAAAAGGGAATGCTTGTGCACTGTTGGTGGAAATGGAAACTGGTTCAGCCACTGTAGAAAATAGTATGAAGCTCCTCAAAAAAATGTAAAATAGAATTACTATCGGACCCAGCAATACCACCCCTGGATATATAACCAAAGGAAATGAAAACAGGATCTTGAAGAGATATCTGCACTTCCATGTTTATTGCAGCACTATTCACAATAGGCAAGATATGGAAGGAACCTAAGTGTCTGTCAACAGATAAACAGATAAAAACGTGAGAGATTATGTAACACAACGAACTATGATTCAGCCTGGAGAAAGAAGGAAATCTGCCATTTGTGACATGAATGTACTTTGAGAGCATTATGCTTAGTGAGATAAGACAGAGAATAACCAATATTGTATGATATCACTTATATGTGGAATCTATCAAGAAAACAATGAACTTGTAGAAATAGTTCTAACCTCTTAGCAATTTTGAAGTTTATAATGCAGCTTTGTTGACTGCAATCAGTATGCTGTACATTAGATATTTAGAACTTACTTATCTACTAGTTGATTTGTACCCTTTAACATCCCCTCAATTTCCCCCTCCCTCAGCCCCTTTGACCACCCAAATCTGTGCTCCCTGAATTGCAATTCTAAGACCTTCAAATAAATGTTTTTGTTTTATTTCAATTCTGCCTTTTTTCTTGGTGGACACATACAGACAAATAACAATTATTTAAAATAAATGACAAAATCACAAGAGCTACAGCAAAACCCTATAATTGCAGCCATTCATTCTACTTGGTGAGGCCACAACTCAAATCTGGCAAAGTGGAAGAGCAGAAAGTATAGAAGGAACCTGAGTCTCTGAGTGTCACGGCACCAACATAGCAGTGGCTACTTAACCTCTGACCTAATGTAGGTGAGAAAGAAACTCCTACCCTGCTTATGTCTATGTTAATTGTGTATTCACAGCTAAATATAACCTAGTCACTATGAGACTAGTTTACATTTATTATATCCGTCTTCACTGAGTTTAAAATGATTGGTCTAAATTTAGTTTCTTTTCCTATTACCCAATATATGAGGCATGTAAGAAAGATCAGTGAGTTGAGAGAAAATATAGACAAATTATTTGCTTTTCTGAGTCCATTCATTCATTCATTCATACTTAGTTTCAAGCTATAGCATGCATGATTTTTTTCCCTTTTGTTCTTATACTCCTGAGCTATGTAATTTGAGGTCAGTTGTTAGAAAAGTTGTGAACTACCACTTTTAATATCACAGTGTGAATCAAAAACCCACCAAAAGTATGGAAAATGTAGTTTAAAATAAACATCACCAATTTATTTGTTTATAGCTACATTCCCCTGAGCATGCAGTTTCTCTTTCTTTCTCCCTACTACACAGATCAAGCTTCAGATTTTTGTTGTCTCCAACAAAAACAATTCCTCCTTATTGTGAGGAATAAACTAAAATATTTTTTTCTTTACAAAACTTGGTATTGTCCTTCACCTTCTACATTCTTTGGAAGTTTGTCTCTCATTTAATCTATTTTATGGCACCTTAGTGCCTTACAGGAGTCTTCCACTGTCCTATTTATCTTTTCTATGGAGGATTATTTTAAAGTCTAGTTGTTTAATAGTGACTAAATATAGTAGAGGGCATGCATTAGGACACATTAAACAAACTTCTAGTTATTTTGGTGTATAGGATGAAAATATTACTATACATTTGATATGTTCTATTATGCTATTATGTCTGCAAGCCTTTTTAGATTATTCATCAAAAGGATATTTTTAAAACATGGCACTCTATATGGAATATATTTTGGTAAGTGCCAGCATGTCAAAGTCCATTAAAATTGGTTCTTTCTAAAGATGATCAAATGAAGGAAAACATTTAAATGGAAAACTGGAATAAATACACTTTAGTAAGTACTTCAGTAGATCTATCTAGGCAATATTAGCTCTTTAAAATAGACATAAAAATCTCACAAAGGAGGTGGACAGGAGAAGCTTTTTGGGATTAATCCAACAGTAAGTGAAATCCACAGGAGCAGAGTATAATAACAGCATGGGGATTCAAAGGGCTTTTGAACCAGAGGATCTGCAGGTGTAATAACTAAGAGGCTTGAAACATTGTAACACACTTTGAGAATTTTTTTTAAAAGGCTTAGTACGGCTGGAGCAAAGTATGTCTATTATGTAGTAGAGTAATATGAACTGAGAAGAGAAGAAATCAGGTTTCAAATTTTGAATTGATTCATCAAATTAAGAATGAATTTTATCCCAATAACTCTTCGGGAAGGAAAGTTACATTTGGAAATATTACTCTGGCAACACTGGAAGAATGGTGAGAGACCAGAAATATAATTAGAGAAAAATGAGAATTTGAATTAAATCAGAAGTGGCAGGAAAGTCATGTGTGATATGAAAAATACAAAGATAGTGTATATATGTGATCTTATGATTGATAAAGGAATAATAGCAAAGACAGTTTCCTGGCTTGGATAATTGTGTGAGGAGGTATCCATTCTTAATCTAGACTGTGATGGACAGATTTTGAAAAGAAGTATGTTTATGTTGGCATTTTGAATGTATGTATAGGACAAATGGGTAAATATGGTAAGTAAAAAACTTGAAATTGAACACTAAAACTCAGTAGGGAGGGATGTATAGGATTTCTGGCTTAAAATGACAAATTATGTATGAAAATGCTAATTAGGAAACATATTTTTATGTTTTAAATGGAAAAATTAGAAAATAGTATATAACTACATTACACCCTCCCTCAATATTTCTAAAACTTTTAATTATAGAAAAATAAATTTTATTTTTTAAATTTTTTTTAGAAAAATAAATTTTAAAAATATAGAAAAAATGGCTGTTATACTAGGAATAAATGAGTAAAACATCACTTTCTGAGCACCAAATGGTTAATATGGTTATTATAGCTTCTTTAAATGCTGTTGATCTTTTCTTGTCTCTAGCAATTTCCGAGGCACACAAACTCTTTGGTGGGGCTAGGAGCATTTTTTTTTAAATGTATACATCTCTTTTGGGGGACTCAAAATTATACTATTAAAACTTCTACTTCAGGCCATGACATTGTAACTCTTAATGAATAAACTCCTCCACTGTAAACAACTATAAAACTAGACAAAATATTTAAGTAATAGTTTTCTTTCAGTATAGAAGATTAATAATCCCTGAAAGGCAAATTACAAATCATAAACATTCTAATTAAAAGAAAATTAAAACAAGAAGATTAAAAAAATGAATATGTGATAATAGAATATAACTCAGGAACAAGGTAATCGAAATGAAAATTATGCCATATAACTTCCAAACCAGTAGTGGGAAAAGTGGAGAAGGAGCCACTCTTGAAAACAAGGGTCATGTTTTACAAAGCACAACCAGGAGAAATAAGCCATAAGTAATTTAGATGGGGAAAAATGGATGTAAAAAGTATTTGTTGTTACAGAGAAAGACAAATACTATGTGATTTCACTTATATGTGAAATTTAAAAAGCAAAACAAATGAATAAACAAGTAGAAAGCAGAAATCATCCCATAAATAGAGAACAAACTGATGGTTGTCAGAGGGATGGGGTGTGGGGATGAGCAAAATGGGTGAAGGGGAGGTGAAGATATAGGCTTCCAGTTATGAATTAATAAATCATGGGGATAAAAATCAATCAATCAATCAATCAATCAATCATGGTGATAAAATGTACAGCATAAGGGATACGGTCAGTAGTATTCTAATGGCATTGTATGGTGACTGATGGCAGCTATACCTGCAGTGAGCATAGCATAATGCATAGACTTGTTGAATCTTACCTTGTGCACCTGAAACTAATGTAAAAATTTGTACCAATTATACCTCAATTAAAAAAACTGCTATAAAAAAGAATCAGAGTAATGTGGGATTGATTATTAAGAAGTAAAGAGAATTCCAAAGAATACAGGAATCATTCATATAAAGAACAGGCACAATCAAAAGGCCTAAGATACACTACCCAAGGAAGAAAGACCTCCCAACCCCAGGTTATAATCTAGACCCTGGTAGAGAGGTCATGGCTGTGACTCAATGAATGGCAGAGAAGTTGCTGTGGTTCTTTGCTGAAAATCCTTCCTCTAGGGCACAGAAGAAGCCAATGCACTAGAGGCACTATGAAACCAACTGAGGGTTTTTAAGGGGAAACTGCTATTTCCTAGGTAATGGTGACCACAGGGCCTGTGGATACTGGATATGGGAGAGCTTTCAACTCTGATTGAGCTGAATGAAGAAACCACCTGTACTGAAGAATTCAGACACTGTAAAACTACCCCTGTAGACAGAAAGAGACTGGTACAAGGGAAGCTAACTTTGCTTCCTGTCAAGGAAACCTGTCAAGAGAGCACACCTGAACCAGGAAGGAAAATTCCCGCTCCCCTGCCCCTGCCATGTTTCTCCCAACATCCTCGACTGACGAATCTCAACCTCATGTCAGAAAGCAGAACTTTTTTAAATATCCCAGTTTTATTTTTACAGAGTATGCAATGGAAGGTGAATTTGGAGTTAGGAGACCCAGTTATTATAATACCATGTGACCCAGCTAGTAATTTACTAAGGGAATGAAAATATAAATCCAAAAAAAAAACTTTACATGAATGCTCATTGCAATTTCATTCATATAAGATAAAATGGGAAACAACCAAAATAGCCATCGACAGATGAATGAATATACAAATTGAGGCAACTCTATACAATTAAATAGTGTTTGGCAATAAAATGGAACAAACCATTGATACATGAAACAACATGGCTAAAATTTAAAAGCACTATGCTGAAAGAATGAAGTCACAGAAAAGAGCATATAATGTATTTTTAAATTTATATGAAAATCTTGAAGATGCAAAAAATAATCTATATAGAGAGAAAAATCAATTTTTGCCCAAGGCAAGTGGTGAGTGAACTGACAGCAAAGTAAAATAAGGGAGCCTTATGGGATGATAAAAATATTCTGTATATTGATTTGGCTGGTGGTTCACCGAATTGCACATTCAAAAATATGTATTTTATTGTATGCAAACTATGCCATGTCTGAAGTTAATTATCACATTAATTAGTTTTAAGGAACTGAAGGTTTTATCCACACATCACTGAGCTAGAATATTATACTGAATTTTGGTATTTATGTAAGTATATATTTTTCTATATTAACTTTTCCTACAAATCATCATGTTGAAAGATATATATTTATTTGGCATCTGGATATTTAAGCCAAGATATTTTTTAAATAAAACAAAACTTACTGAAGAATTTTTACATAGGAGATGTAGATAGCATCAAAAAGAAACTATCATCCCATCTTACTCATGCATGAGAACTGTTAACTATTAATAAATTGATCCAAGAAGTATATTAAAATAATCTTAGTATATCATGAACAAGTGGGTTTATCCAAGGAATATAATTCAACTTGTATCACTTAAAATAATACAATAGATTAACAAGAACCCTTTGATCATTATAATAGAAATAAAAATACAAATTAATAAATTTTCACAACCACTTCTGAAGAACAATTCTTAGCAAGATTGGGTTAAAATGATACAAGCATGGCTGTTGATACTACCAATAATTAATATTCTTCTAAAGAATTTAACTCATCAGTTATCAGTGAGATACCTTTGGCTGCAAGTAATAGAAAACTGCAAATAACATGCCTTAAATTCTTTCAAATGACACTACTTCAGATATAGAGCTCTTTGAATAGTAGACTCAATTGCTTAAAAACTAAACTTTTTTTTCTCCTTCATTTTTTTACTCTGCATTCCCCAGAGTGTATCTTTGCTCTCAGGGTGGCTCACTTCATGGTTATGAAATGCATGCATCAATTCAGGACATCATCAACAGTTTTTGTTGCAGAACCTCCCAATGGAGCATACTTCAAGTGCCATTAATTACGCACATCTAAATTTACTGCAAGGGGAGAGAGAACAGTGAGATTTGCTTAAAATAATCTGAATATATTTGTAAAGCATGAAGAAAGATGTTCTATAGAAGCAAGATGCATTTCCATAAGCAAGAATGAAGTGTCAGAGAGATGGTTAGGTTAGGATGCTATACTAATGTAATAAAACATAATGAAGGAGAAGGTAAGTGTTAAAAAAAATAAACATAGGAATTTATTATATAATCAAGAAGTCAGCTTATTGTATCATTTAATAAAATCACCCAATGACAGAGAAACTAAAAAGAGATCTAAAACTGTCTCTACACAAAATAAATACATACTAATTATTTCCATAAACCGATAATAAAATAGGCAACTTAAAATAGGCAACACCACTGAAAATAGACTTAGAAATAATTGCCCAAATCTAAAATCTGGAACACTAAAACTGTCTTGAAAGTCTTAGATAATATGAAATAATAATATTATATTCCTATATAGGAAGATTTGGTATGGCAAAATTTTGAGATATAAATTCAAGGCAGTTCACAATACATCAGGAATAGACTATTTTGTTTGACTTAGCAAAGTTATTCTAGTATTTATCTAGAACTATAAATTTAAATGCATTATTGATGGATCAATATTATGAGCAGTTAATATATAACATTTGCCATTAAATTTGTGGGAAAAATAACCATTTAGTGTTGGGTAACTGACCTTTACTTTTAAAATATATTTGTATTTGTATTTCTATCCCATGCCATACACAAAACAGAATGGAGTATAACTTGTAAATTACAGAGTACAGAAAAAAATGTGTGGTCAAATAACATTTATGAAAGGAAGAGATTTCCTAAAAAACAGACATACTTTAGAAGCAATGGAAAATAAAAAATGTTTTATTCTAGTGTGTCAAAAATTTACACTACACTACAAAACGATTTACCAAAAGTAAATGTTAAAAAAGAAAAAAGAAAAAGACAAAGGAAAATACTTGTAACATATACAATAAGTAACTGGCTTCTACAAATGAATGAGAAAAGAACAATGATCCCAAATTAAAAATAGGCAAACAATAGAAATAGATAATTCACAGAAATAAATACAAATTTTTAAGTACGAAAAGAACTATAACCCAGGGGTCACCTTTTTTTTTCTGTAAAGTTCCAAATAGTAGGTATTTCAGTCTATGTCAGCCAGATATCTCTGTTGCAATTACTTAACTCTGCCATTTCAGTGTGGAAACAGTATTGGCACTAATTATGCAAAAGGACAAGATTGTACTCCATTAAAACTTCCCAGTGTGGGCCAATTATTGCATTTGTCAACCTCTTCTCTAGTCCAAAGTATCAGAGAAATAAAATATGTTTTTAAACTAGCTTAACTGCCAGATTAAAATTTGGGTGATACACTTATACTTTTTTTAACAATTAAAATATATAAGTTTTATGATAGGAAAAAAATATCAATAAGGAGTCATTTAGAAGTTATTTTATTTAAAAAATAGACAATGGATGCAGAATGATAGAAATATATTTAAAAATTATGTAGGTGTTTTTAATATTATAGAATTTAATCAGTTTACTCAAAAAGATTTGTGGCTATTTTATCATTATTTTAACTTAAACCACTTAACACTGTTTACTCTTAAATGCATTATTTTTAATATATACCCATACATATAAAAGTAGGAAAATTACAGCAGTAAGGCAGCAAAAAAATAAAATTATCATGAGATAGCTCTACTCTTATTCATTCCAAAATCCTCAAAGGATCTACAAGATAAATTGCTTAATAAGTTTAAGTGATAGAGAGGAGGAGCAAGATGGCAGAGGAGCAGGAGATCTAAGTTTCATCTGGTCCCAGGAATTCAGCTTGATAGGGATCAAACCATTCAGAACACCTACGAACTCAACAGGAGATCAAAGAAAAGAATAGCAGCAACTCTCTCAACAGAAAAGCAACCACTTTCTGGTAGAGTCATATTCTATCCCTTCATAGTAGTTAAATTTATTTTGGTATATGAATATATAAGTTGTTCTTTCTTTAAAATTTTGGGATACAGTTTCTTCTAACAGACCAAAATATACCCTAGATCTCTAGTGTATGGCTTTGTTCTAGTCTCCTGCCTGATCACATTCTCTCCTTTTTTTTTCTTTTTTTTTAATCCTCTTCTTTTTTTTTTCAAACAACTTCTTATCAATTCCTTTTATAAAATCTTGTATAATTTTCATCTTTACAGTCATATTCCATCCCTTCATCGTATTTACCCTTATTTTTGTACATATATAAGCTTTTCTTTCTTTAAAATTTTGGGAAGCACTTTATTCTAACAGACCAAAATACGCCCAAAATCTACTGTGTGGCACTGCTCTATGCACCAGCCTGATCATATTTGATCATATTCTGTTTTGTTTGTTTGTTTGTTTATCTTTATCTTTTTTTTTTCTGTTTTCTTTCTCTCCCTTTCTTTTCCACCAGTTTCAGGTCTCTTCTGATTTGTTTAGTGTATATTTTTCGGGGTCGTTGTTACCCTGTTAGCATTTTGTTCTCTCATTCATCTATTCTCCTCTGGACAAAATGAAAAGATGGAAAAATTCACCTCAAAAAAGAAAGAACAAGAGGCAGTACTGACTGCCAGGGAGCTAATAAATACGGACATTAGTAAGATGTCGGAACTAGATTTCAGAATGAGGATTCTAAAGATACTAGCTGGGCTTGAAAAAAGCATGGAAAATAATAGAGAAACCCTTTCTGGAGAAATAAAAGAACTAAAATCTAACCACGTTGAAATCAAAAAGGCTATTAATGAGGTGCAATCAAAAATGGAGGCTCTAACTACTAGAATAAATGAGGCAGAAGAGAGAATTAGTTATATAGAAGACCAAATGATGGAAAATAAAGAAGCTGAGAAAAAGAGAGATAAACAACTGCTGGATTATGAGGGCAGATTTCAAGAGATATGTAATATCATAGGGTGGAACAAGATTAGAATAATTGGGATCCCAGAAGAAGAAGAAAGAGAGAGAGACAGAAGGTATATTGGAGTGAATGATAAAAGAGAACTTCCCTAATTTGGGGAAGGAAATAGGCATCAAAATCCAGGAGGAACAGAGAACCCCCATCAAAATCAATAAAAATAGGTCAACACCCCAACATCTAATAGTAAAACTTACGAGTCTCAGAGACAAAGAGAAAATCCTGAAAGCAGCTCGAGACAAGAGATCTGTAACCCACAATGGTAGAAACATGAGATTGGCAACAGACCTATCCACAGAGACCTGGCAGGCCAGAAACGACTGGCATGATATATTCAGAGCACTAAATGAGAAAAATATGCAGCCAAGAATACTATATCCAGCTAGGCTGTCATTGAAAATAGAAGGACAGATAAAAAGCTTCCAGGACAAACAAAAACTAAAGGAATGTGCAAACACAAAACCAGCCCGCCAAGAAATAGTGAAAGGGGTTTTCTAAGCAAAGAGAGAACCTAAAAGTAACATAGACCAGAAAGGAACACAGACAATAAACAGTAACAGTCACCTTAAAGGCAATACAATGGCACTAAACTCATATCATTCAATAGTTACCCTGAATGTAAATGGGCTCAATGCCCCAATCAAAAGACACAGGCTATCAGATAGGATAAAAAAACAAGACCTATCGATATGCTGTCTGCAAGAGACTCATTTTAGACCTAAAAACACCCCCAGATTGAAAGTGAGGGGGTGGAAAACCATTTATCATGCTAATGGACACCAAAAGAAAGCTGGGGTGGCAATCCTTATATCAGACAAATTAGATTTTAAACCAAAGACTATAACAAGTGATGAGGAAGGACACTATATCCTACTTAAAGTGTCTATCCAACAAGAAGATCTAACAATTGTAAATATCTATACCACTAACATGGGAGCAGCCAATTATATAAGCCACTTAATAACAAAAGCAAAGAAACACATTGACAATAATACAGTAATAGCGGGGGACTTTAATAACCTCTTCCCTGAAATGGACAGATCATCTAAACAAAAGATCAACAAGGAAATAAAGACTTTAAATGACCCACTGGATGAAATGGACTTCACAGATATATTCAGAACATTCCATCCCGAAGCAACAGAATACACATTCTTCTATAGTGCCCATGGAACATTCTCCAGAATAGATCACATCCTAGGTCACAAATCAGGTCTCCAACAGACCAAAAGACTGGGATCATTCCCAGCATATTTTCAGACGACAATGCTTTGAAACTAGAACTCAATCACAAGAGGAAAGTCGGAAAGAACTCAAACACATGGAGGCTAAAGAGCATCCTACTAAAGAATGAATGGGTTAACCAGGAAATTAAAGAAGAATTTAAAAAATTCATGGAAACCAATGAAAATGAAAACACAACTGTTCAAAATCTTTGGGATACAGCAAAGGCAGTCCTGAGAGGAAAGTATATAGCAATACAAGCCTTTCTCAAGAAACAAAAAAGGTCTCAAATACACAACCTAACCCTACACCTAAAGGAGCTGGAGAAAGAAAAGCAAATAAAGCCTAAACCCAGCAGGAGAAGAGAAATCATAAAGATCAGAGCAGAAATCAATGAAATAGAAACCCAAAGAACAGTAGAACAGATCAATGAAACCAGGAGCTGGTTCTTTGAAAGAATGAACAAAATTGATAAAGCCTGGCCAGACTTATCAAAAAGAAAAGAGAAATGACCCAAATAAATAAAATCATGAATGATAGAGGGGAGATCACAACCAACACCAAAGAAACACAAACAATTATAAGAACATATTATGAGCAACTATATGCCAGCAAATTAGATAATCTGGAAGAAATGGAAGCATTCCTAGAGATGTACAAACTACCAAAACTGAACCAGGAAGAAATAGAAAACTTGAACAGACCTATAACCAAGGAAATTGAAGCAGTAATAAAAAATCTTTCAACAAAAAATGGCCCAGAGCCAGAGGGCTTCCCAGGGGAATTCTTCCAAACATTTAAAGGAGAATTAATACCTATTCTCCTGAAACTGTTCCAAAAAATAGAAATGGAAGAAAAACTTCCAAACTCGTTTTATGAGGCCACCATTCCCTTGATCCCAAAACCAGAAAAGATCCCATCAAAAAGGAGAATTACAGACCAATATCCTTGATGAACATGGATGCAAAAATTCTCACCAAAATACTAGCCAATAGGATCCAACAGTACATTAAAAGGATTATTCACCATGACCAAGTGGGATTTATCCCTGGGCTGCAAGTTTGGTTCAACATCCGCAAATCAATCAATGTGATACAATACATTAATAAAAGAAAGAACAAGAATCATATGATCCTTTCAATAGATGCAGAAAAGGCATTTGACAAAATACAGCATCCTTTCTTGATCAAAACTCTTCAGAGTATAGGCGTAGAGGGTATACATACCTCAATATCATAAAAGCCATCTATGAAAAACACACAGCGAATATCATTCTCAATGGGGAAAAACTGAGAGCTTTCCCCCTAAGGTCAGGAACACAGCAGGGATGTCTACTATGACCACTGCTATTCAACATATTATTAGAAGTCCTAGCCACAGCAATCAGCAACAAAAAGGAATCAAAGGCATCCAAACTGGCAAAGAAGAAGTCAAACTCTCATTGTTTGCAGATGATATGATAGTTTATGTGGAAAACCCCAAAAAAACTCCACCCCAAAACTGCTAGAACTCATACAGGAAATCAGTAAAGTGGCAGGATATAAAATCAATGCACAGAAATCAGTGGGATTCCTATACACCAACAACAAGACAGAATAAAGAGAAATTAAGTAGTTGATGCCATTTACAATTACACCCAAAACCATAAGATACCTAGAAATAAATCTAACCAAAGAGGTAAAGGATCTGTACTCAGAAAACTATAAAATACTCATGAAAGGAATTGAGGAAGACACAAAGAAATGGAAAAACATTCCATGCTCTTGGATTAGAAGAACAAATATTGTGAAGATGTCAATGCTACCTAGAGCAATCTACACATTCAATGTAATCTCCATCAAAATACCATCCACTTTTTTCAAAGAAATGGAACAAATAATCATAAAATTTGTATTGAACCAGAGAAGACACCGGATAGCTAGAGGAATACTGAAAAAGAAAAGCAAAGCTGGTGGCATCACAATTGCGGATTTCCAGCTCTATTATAAAGCTGTCATCATCAAGACAGCATGGTACTGGCACAAAAACAGACACACAGCGCAATGGAACAGAATAGAGAGCCCAGAAATTGACCCTCAACTCTATGGTCGACTAATCTTCGACAAATCAGGAAAGAATATCCAATGGATAAAAGAGTCTCTTCAACAAATGGTGTTGGGAAAATTGGACAGCCACATGCAGAAGAATGAAACTGGACCATTTCCTTATACCACACAGAAAAATAGACTCAAAATGTTTGAAAAACCTAAATGTGAGGGGCCCCTGGGTGGCTCCGTCGTTAAGCGTCTGCCTTTGGCTCAGGTCATGATCCCAGGGTCCTGGGATCGAGCCCCGCATGGGGCTCCCTGCTCGGCGGGAAGCCTGCTTCTCCCTCTGCCCACTCCCCCTGCTTGTGTTCCCTCTCTCGCTGTCTCTCTCTGTCAAATAAATAAAATCTTAAAAAAAAAAAAGATTTTGAAAAACCTAAATGTGAGACAGGAGGCCATCAAAATCCTAAAGGAGAACTCAGGCAACAACCTCTTTGACCTCAGCCACAGCAACTTCTTTCTAGAATCATTGCCAAAGGCAAGGGAAGGAAGGGCAAAAATGAACAATCAGGACTTCATCAAGATAAAAAGCTTTTGCACAGCAAAAGAAACAGTCCACAAAACCAAAAGACAACCGACAGAATGGGAGAAAATATTTGCAAATGACGTATCAGAAAAAGGGCTAGTATCGAAAATCTATAAAGAACTTATCAAACTCAACACCCAAAGAACAAATGATCCAATCAAGAAATGGGCAGAAGACATGAACAGACACTTTTCCAAATGTCCAATGTTGGACATCCAAATGGCCAACAGACACATGAAGTGCTCAACAGTGCTCGGCATCAGGGAAATCCAAATCAAAACCCGGATGAGATACTACCTCACACCAGTCAGAACGGCCAAAATTAACAAGTCAAGAAACGACAGATGTTGGCGGGGATGCGGAGAAAGGGGAACCTTCCTACACTGTTGGTGGGAATGCAAGCTGGTGTAGCCACTCCGGAAAACAGTATGGGAGGTTCCTCAAAAAGTTGAAAATAGAGCTACCGTATGACCCAGCAATTTCAATACTGGGTATTTACCCCAAAGATACAAATGTAGGGATCCGAAGGGTTATGTGCACCCTAATGTTTATAGCAACAATGTCCACAATAGCCAAACTGTGGAAAGAGCCAAGATATCCATCAACAGATGAATGGAAAAAGAAGATGTGGTATATATACACAATGGAATATTATGCTGCCATCAAAAGGAATGAAATCTTGCCATTTGCAATGACATGGATTGAACTGGAGGGTATTATGCTGAGTGAAATAAGTCAATCAGAGAAAGACATGTATCATATGATCTCACTGACATGAGGAATTCTTAATCTCAGGAAACAAACTGAGGGTTGCTGGAGTGTTAGGGAGTGGGGGTGTGGGTTAGCCTGGTGGTGTGTATTAAAGAGGGCACGTACTGAATGGAGCACTGGGTGTTATATGCAAACAATGAATCATGGAACACTACATCCAAAACTAATGATGTAATGTATGGTGATTAACATAATATAATTAAAAAAAGGTTAAGTGATAAAAATTATCACATTAAAATTGGTTTATAAAAGGATTACATATTTATATTTATAATATAATTTACTATATAACATATTTAATTGTAATATATTATATATTTATATATAATATATTTAATATTATATTAAATAATATATACTTAAAATGGTAGAAACATTTTGATAGAATATCAACCTTTAAAAATTGGAGAAAGAGAAAGGAGTATATTTTTTTTTAGTTTTTAATTATGAAGTAACATTATTCATATTATTTTTTTAAGTAGGCACCACACTCAACATGGGCTCAAACTCACAACTCTGAGGTCAAGAGCCACATGCTCTACCACCTGAGTCAGCCAGGTGCCCCAACATTATTCATCTCAAATGGAGAAACAACAGGCTACACTATTGTGTAGATTTCCTTCTTAGTACATTTTCCAAAACACTCCCTTAAGATTAAGAAAGCCAAAGTGAAACATAGGCTAATTGTCTGCGGCTATGACTAATGCCTCTGGCAAACAGTCGTGAGATGGTTTGGGTTATCTGCCGGCAGTAGCAAGCCAGTGTTTAGTTAGTAGCTACAGTTCGGTCCCGAGCATTGGTGTTCTCCTCACATTCCTGGTGTCCTGATTGTGTTTATGGTGTGATGTTCTTTAAGTCAGTTATCTTCAGTGGCCTCAGTTTGATTTTCCAACTATCTTGTGAAAGAGGTAACAGCTGCCCTGGGGAGAGTCTGAGTAGTACTGTTGGATTTGTATTTTCTCTAGATACAAGCATACAGACCACTCTTTCAGTATCTCTGATATATTTATAGTACCAAATTCATTATATTAAATCCCTTCTTTTGATGAAGTAGGTGGCAGCAAACAAGTTATCTGGCAGACAATAACTAGAATGCATTATTTGAGGACAGAGAAACTGTACAGAAAGCATGGTAGGAACTAAGACTCCAGAAAGGGATAAATCTTCAGATGGAGAACTGAGCTTCTGCAGCTGCTTTTATCCTGGGCCCATTCAAGTGGCTGACAATTTGGGCTTTGTACCCACAAATGGTTCTTGTGGGGAAAAAGAAAACAACCAGCAGAATCTTTGGCAAAGTCTCAGGAAACCTCAAGGATATAGATACTTCTCTCCATAGGTTTGTTTGCCCAACCCTGCAACTATAGGGCAGAGAAGCAGAACATAGCAGAAATCCACTGATAATCAGAATTGAGATATGGGACAGGTAGTTGAATCAAATACTTGATTTCTGAACCTGTTCAAGTGGGGGACACTGCAGAAAATATCAGGTTCTTGGTTTAAAATCCTGGAGAATTAGAAGCTCAGTCTTGAGGATTTTGAGGGCTGTAATCCAGCTTTAAATCAATAGAGTCCGTCAGGAGATTAAGATAACCCCTCTGTTTGTTTAGCAGAGAGGATGTTGAGGTCTCTAAGAAGGAAGAGAACATAATATGGAGCCTCTACAATTTTTTAAACAAAACCTCGGACATAGGTAAAATGAGAAAACATTGCAGAAAAAGGGACCTCATCGATTAAAATCAAACAGCCAGAAATCAAACTTCATGACTAAAAACAAGGGAGGAAGAAGACATTCAAAAGACGAACACCTGTGCTCTCCTCCTGGGTTCAGCCAGTCCCTGCCCCAGCCCACTGTGGATGTCTAGGAGCCTGAGAAGATGGCAGAACAGGAGGATCCTAAACTCACCTCATCCCATGTTACACCTAGATAACAGCTGTATCAGTGCAACTAACCCAGAAAAAACACAGAGATGGGCAAAACAGAGTCTTCAGAGTTACCCATACAGAGGAGACCACATAGAAAAGGGTAGGAGGGGCAGACATGGTTGGAAACCAAACTCCCAGAAATACTGACCACAAATGGGAGGGACACCACAAACATGGAGAAGGAAGAGGAGCAGACAGATCTCACACCGGATACCTCAGGCCCAGGGGACATGGGAAGACAAATCCTCATAAATTTGGCTTTGAGAACCAATGGGCTTGACCTTGTGAGTTTTTACAGTCAGTGGGGCTTAACTCCAGGAACTTTAAAAAGCAGGGGAATTAACTGTTGGAGAGCCACAGGGCAATAGGAAACCGAGTCCCCACCCTTAAAAGGACAGCATAATAAAGAACCCCGCTGAGATGCAGCATAGAAGCAGTAGTTTAAAAAGTGCCTGAGGTATACAGGAAGGTTTATTTACTAATGTTGGAACGTGTGCTGGAGGGACAGGTATCTTTAGAATACTTCTCCAAGAATGAAAGGTGTGTGGGTGCCATTCCCCCAGCCCCCCACCACTACTAGCCTAGATATTCAGACATCTGCAGGAATAAGCTTTAACACTTTCCACCTAGCTTGTTAACACTGTGCCATGTCCTTGTGCTCTCCTACGGACTTGCCCTATTCAACCCACCTCTGTTGGCAAGAGTCCCTCCAATGTGGCTCCTTATGTGGCTCCTTCTTCAAGCAGCCCTGACAGCAACCAGTGCCACTCCATAGTGACTCCTGCTCTGGGGAGAGGGAAAGATAACCACACACAGCAGTTTGACTACAGCCCCAGCAGTAGGCTGCAGGCAGACATATGATCTGACTGTTGGCCCTGCTCATCCACATAAACCTCAAAGAGGCAGATAAGGAGAGAGCCTTGTAGTTTAAGGTCATTGCAAACCCAAAAGACAGGCTAGGGGCAGCCATCTGGTCTAACTGCAGGCCCCTCTGATCAATGAAGGCCTATCAGGGATAATGCATGAAGAGTGCCCTGCAGTTCTACATGAAAACAGCCCTGCAAATGGGCTAATGGCAGGCATCTGGTCTGACCAAACAATTAGACCAAGGCAACCCCACACTGGTCCCTTAATAACACAGAGACAAAACCCACAAAGGCCAAGAGGGCCACTGCAGCCAACTGGACTGAAGGCAAGTGTGGCTAAGCCACAGCAGTAGAGTGCACATAACATACAGAGGAGACACCCCTGAGGCACCTGGTTCTACTGAACAGGGGGCACTGCACTACAGGGTATATAGGATCTCTTCTTCATAAGTCCACCACTTTGAAGATCAGGAGACATAGCTGACTTTCCTAATATGTAGAAACAAACACAGAGAGATAGATGAAATGAGGAGATAGAGAAATACATCCCAAATGGAACAGAACAAAATCACAGAAAGAGCTCAATGAAATGGAGGTAAGTAAAATGCCTTATAGAGAATTCAAAATAATGGTCATAAAGATACTTACTGGATTTGAGAAACGAGTGGAGGATCTCAGTGAGACCTTCAACAAAGAGATAGGAAAAGAAAAAAAAAGAACAAATCAGAGATGAAGAACTCAGTAAGTGAAATTAAAATACACTAGAGGGAGGGGCATCTGGTGGCTCATCAGTTAAATGACTAACTCTTGATTTCGGCTCAGGTCATGATCTCAGGGTGGTGGGATGGAGCCCTTCATCGGGCTCTGACCTCAGCAGTTTGTGTGCTTGAGATTCTCTCTCTCTCTCTCCCTGCCTGTCCTCCGCACTCTCTCTCACTTTCTCTCTCAAATAAATAAATAAATCTTTAAAAAAAATACACTAGAGGGAAACAATCATAGATTAGAGGAAGTAGAAGAATGGGTCAGTGAGCTGGAAGACACAGTAATGGAAAGCAACCAAGTTGAACATAAAAAAGAAAAAAAACTGACTAATAAAAAATGAGAATAGACTAAGGTTAATCAGCAACATCATGAATCACAATAACATTTGCATTATAGGGATTCCAGAAGAGAAGAGAGAGGAAAGGGGGCAGACATTTACTTAAAGAAATAATAGCTGAAAACTTTCCTAATCTGGGAAAGAAAATGGAAATCCAGATCACAGAAGTACAGAGAGTCCCCAACAAAATCAACCCAAGGAGGTTCATGCCAAGACATGCAATAATTAAAATGAGTGATAAAGAGAGAATTTTAAAGGCAGCAAGAGAAAACAGAACAAAACAGTTATGGACGAGGGAAACCCTGTAAAGCTATGGCTGACTTTTCAGAAGAAACTTTGCAGGTCAGAAGTGAGTGGCATGATATATTCAAAGTGCTGAAAGGGGGACAAAAATAAAACCAAAACACCCACAAACAAACAAGCAAGCAGCAAACCAACAATAACAACAAAAGACGGCAGCCAAGAATACCCTATCCAGCAAGGCTATCATTCAAATTAGAAGGAGAGAGAAAGATTTTCACCAAAAGCAAAAGTTAAAGGGCTAAACTAGCCTTACAAGAAATGTTAAAGGGTATTCTTTGAATGGAAAGAAAAGGCCATAATTAGGAGGAAGAAAATTAGGAAAGAAAAAAAAATATCACAGGTAAATACAAACAATAAAAGTAGTACATTAATCATTTATAAAACCAGTATGGAGGTTAAAGCACAAAGGCAGTAAAATCAGTTATAACTATAAAATCAAACAAGGTATTCACAAAATAAAAGGAGGTGAAGTGTGACATCATATACATAAAACATGGAGTGAGTGGGAATAAAACACAGACACTGCATTTTTTACAAATTGAAGGTCTGTGGCAACCCTGCACCAAGCAAGTCTATTGGCACCATTTTTTCCAATAGCATCTGCTCACTTTGTGTCTCCATCTCACATCCTGACAATTCTTATAATATTTCAAACTTTTTCATTGTTATTATATTTGTTACGATCTGGGATCAGTGACTACAACTTGCTGAAAGCTCAGGTGATGGTTAGCATTCTTTTTAATAATAAAGTGTTTTTTAATTAAGGTATGTACATTGCTTTTTTTTAGACATAGGCTGTTTCACACTTAATAGACTTCAATATAGTGTAAACATAACTTTTATATTCATTGGGAAACCAAAACAAATTCATGTGACTTGCTTTAATTGTGAAGTTACTTTATTGAAGTGGTCTGGAACCAAACCTGCAATATCTCCAAGGTATGCTTGCATAAGACATTAATTGTATTTCCATACACAATCAACAGACATTTGAAAATGAGAAGGAAATAATTGAATTTAAAATAACATCTGAAAAAATAATATACTTAGAATAAATTTAACTAAAAAAATACAGGACTTACATACTAAAATCTATAAAACATTAAAAAAATAAAGGTGATAGAAGTAAATCGAAAGACATAGGGTGTTTATGGATCAGAAGACTTAGTATTAAGATGGAAATATTCCCCAAATTGATCTACTGATTCAATGCAATCCCTATGAATATCCCAGCTGTCTTTTTCATAGAAATTGACAAGTTGGGGGCGCCTGGGTGGCTCAGTTGGTGAAGCGTTTCCCTTCAGCTCAGGTCATGATCTTGGGGTCCTGGGATCTGGGCCCAAGTCTGGCTCCCTGCTCACTGGGGAGTCTGCTTCTCCCTCTCCCTTCCCCTGCTGGTTCTCCTTTCTCTCTCTCTCTTCCCCTCTCTCTCTTGGAAGGATAAAATCTTTGAAAAAAATGAATTGACAAGTTGAACCCTAGAATTGATTTGGAAACACAAGTTATTCAGAAGAGCCCAACTGATCTTAAAAAATAAGAAAAATGTTGGGCTTAAACTTCTCATTTTCAAAACTAAAGTACAAAGACTTATTACTTAACAATGGTGTGGTACCGACATAATTATAGATGTATAGAATAAAGGGATAGAATTCCAAGTGTATAAATAAATGCTTACATTTATGGTCACTGATTTTCAATAATTGTGCTTCAAGCAATAAGATTATTGAAAAATAATCTTTTCAATAAATGGTGCTAGGAAAACTGGGTATCTACACACAAGATGATAAAGTTGGGATGCTTTTAAACACCAAAAATGAAAATTAACTCAGAATGGATGACAGACTTAAATGTAAGTTAAAACCATAAAACTCTTTGTAGCAAGTATAGGATTAAATATTTGTGGCCTTCTATTAGGTAATTGTTGACAAAAAATAATACAAACACAAGTCATACACAAAAAAAGATAAATTACACATCATCAAATATTAAAAAAATTCTGCAAACACTATCATCAATAAAGTGGAAAGAAAATCCACAGAATGGAAAATAATATTTGAAAATAACATCTCTGATAAGAGACTTGTATCTGGAATATATAAAAATTGAGTTTAAAACTGAATAATATCAAATATCTAATTATATATTTATAAGCATAATATATAAAAACCACAATTTAAAAATAATATAAAAGTACAAAGTCCAATAGTTCACTGATAAATAATTTTAAATATTTAAGAAGAAAACAGAAATCTCTACTACAAAATAGAAGCAGAGAAATTCAGTTTTTGGTGGGCTGAAGAGAACTAAGCTTTTAATGGACTGATGCAATTTGATTGTGCCTACCTGAAGAATCTTCCTTTTGATAATATCAAATTCAACTGATTAGCAACCTTAATTACTTTTATGAATTTCTTCTTGTCATGTAATATACTCATGGATATAACATCTCATCATATTCATAGTTCCAGGAATTAAGACAGGGAATCTTGGGGGAAGACATTTTGGAATTCTACCTACCTTATTCACTAATATATTTGTAGAATTATACTGGTATTGTTTTTGCTTGTTTGTTTATTCTTCTCCATTTCCTGTAAATGCACATCTTGATTGAGAACAATGAAAAAACGAATGCTAAGAAAGTGCATGGTAGCTAACTTGGCTCATTTAAACAAACTTAATTGGATGACTGTGCTTACCATCTCATTAGATTTATAGCGCATGGTCAAGAATGAATGTTAAAGTGTTGGAAGACTGAGTTTTTAATTGAATAAATTATTGTCCACCCCTTCCACTGCTCCAACTGGGATTTGGTTATTAAGGTAGAAGAGGCTCTTGTTTATTTTATGGGCAACCAAGTTTATCTACATACATCAGTGTTTCCACTTCTCATAATAGGTATTCTCCATACTTCTAGGTCTTTATTTGTATGTTTGAAGGGACACATATATGTTTAGTCTCAATATAGCATAGAACCTCTTTAATAATTCAGTAGGACTTAGAATTATTGTTGAACTTAGAGATACATACTAATAGGAGATATTTTTATTTTATTTTATTTAAGATTTTATTTATTTTTTGACAGAGAGAGAGACAGTGAGAGAGGGAACACAAGCAGGGGGAGCGGGAGAGGGAGAAGCAGACTTCCTGCTGAGCAAGGAGCCTGATGTAGGGCTCAATCTCAGGACCCTGGGATCATGACCTGAGCCGAAGGCAGATGCTTAATGACTGAGCCACCCAGGCACCCCAGGAGACATTATTTTTAAAAAACAAATTTATTCCACTGCTCTGTTAAGGCATCTATAATATATATTAAGTCTGATGTTTTCTTTAGGGAAATGAGATGATGAAAGTTTAGAAAATATTCTTCTTTTAAAGTTTTTATCTAAATTTCTGTTAGTTAGAAGTGCTTGAGTGCCTCAGTGGGTTAAGCATCCAACTCTTGATTTTGGCTCAGGTCATGATCTCAGAGTCATGGGACTGAGCTCCCTGTCGGGCTGTGCACTGATCATGGAGCCTGCTTGGGATTCTCTCTCTCCCTCTCCCTTTGCTCTTCCCCACCCCCCTGCTCACTCTTGTGTTCTCTCTCTATATAAAATTAAATAAATAAATAAATAAATTCCCATTAGTTAACATATAGTGTAATATTAATTTCAAGTTTACAACCTAGTGATTCAACACTTCCATACAATTCCCAGTGCTCATCACAAGTGCATGCTGAATCCCCATCACCTATTTAACCCATCCCCTTACCCACCTCCCTTCTGGTAACCATCAGTTTGTTCTCTATAGTTAAGAGTCTGTTTCTCAGTTTGTCTCTCTCTCTTTTTTTACCTTTCCTTGTTTGTTTGGTTTCTTAAATTCCACATATAAGTGAAATCATATTGTACAGTGCTCAAGTAAATGAATGTTATTTTGTTTAGTTACAGCAGTAATGGTAGTGAAAAGAATATTAACCTTAGTAATAATAAATGCTTAAAAAAGTTAATCCTTACTAAATACCAGACACCAGCAGTCTTAGTACTTTACATAACTTCACTTAATCAATCTTAACATTAAACCAATGATCTGAGTAGTTTATTATCCTCATTTTACATACAATGAAATTAAGGAACATAGATGTTAGGTAATATCCAGATATTTCAGTATATAGTTTTAGTCCACTGCTAATGCAGTTGACTTTTGTGATAAAAATAAGCATATTGCCTACCAATTTGAGCAATTTGCTATATTCTAGATTGTTTTGTTGCATGAGCTTTATATATTTAGTGTAGATTCTTAATTAGGAACTTCTGGTCACATCCTAGGCATAAACAGATGTATATTTTACATTATATTCGATTTTAAGGCAGCAGATGTGATTTTCAAGTCAATGATTTCATACAAAGTGGTTTCTGATTGTGTTACATATGGTATGGATGCATTAATATAATGAGTAACTTCTGGAGTAACAGTGCAAATTTCCCATGAAATATATATTTTATAGACATATAAATCAAGGTATTGTCATGAAAATCATGGCATTTCAAGGCAGTTTTAGATTCTGACATAGAAACTTAATAAAACTGTTTATATTCAGAAAAAAACACTTTAGTGGAATTTTTTAACATACTTTTAATTCTAGTGGAGATTGTATCATAAAATCTGGTATCTGCAAAAGTAGCTGACTCACAGCATCCATATTTAATGTTTCCTCCAGACTCTGAGACAATTATGCCATTATAAGCACACTTGTAAGACAAGGCTTAAGGTTCATATTAGTGCATTAAAAGGAATTGTAATCACTGCACAATTTCAAAAACAATAGTTGAATAATTTCATGATTCCTACTAGGGAAATAATTAACAGTTTAACAATGGATTCACAAGTATATTTATTAAGGTCCAATCAGAAAGGAAGAATAATGCCAGGTATTTCCAAGAGAGATAATTATAGTATAGATAACTGATTAAACAATTATTGGATGGCTGAAAGAACAAAAAAGAGATGCTGAGATGACCCAGTTATGAATAACTAGAGGGAGAGATACCACACCTAGGTCAGGGGAAAAGAATGTAAGAGGGGAATTCACAGGAGACTTGATACCTGGAATAGAGGGGTTTACACAATTAAGGCTTGGAGGTCACCACATCACCTGTGCTGGGACTTGTGAGGGAAATACAGCTGATGCTCTGTCTGCTTAAGGTCAGAGCAGTTCTCCATGCCTGGCTCATGTATCAGACATTCTGTTTTTTGTTCCCTCTTGAAATTTATAATCAATGACACAGTCCATCCAGTTAATCCCCCTTTTGACCTTTTAATCTTGTGGAATAGGGGTGATTTTAATTTCCAATTTATTACCAGTTGATATGTACCTTGGGAATATAAGGTCTAAATCAGCAGCGACAAAAGTCAGTAAGAGGGAAATGAAATGCAATTTTGCAAGTGGATTATTTGAAAGATATAGAAGAATGCAAATTGGTTAGGTTTAAAAAGGGGGAAATATAGAAAAATATTCAAAAATCACAATTTATTTATCATTGATTCAGATTATATGAACTATCCTATAATGTGGAATTTTAAAACCACAAGGTGTTGCTTCCCAGCAATATCATAATTGAATATTCAATAGAAAATCCACTGGTACAAAAATTTAACTGCTTCAGTATTACAGGGTATAGGTAAGCACAATTGAGGCCGGCTCACAGTCTAATTTAAATTGTTGAAAAACGAGTTATCTACTCAGACAGAAAGTAGTATGGAATACCATGGCCATAAATACTCCTTCAGTGAGCTCTGAAAAGGTGTTCCTGGCAGATGCATTAAGGGCAGGACAGGCAACCCAGTCACTTGCCAATTCTTTGTCTTGGCCAAACCGAAAGAGAAGGCAAGGGATGGCAAATACATCCATTGATATGACAAGTAAATATCAGCCAACTACGACGCAGAGTAGTGTGGTAAGGATAGAGAGTAATCTGGAGGGTCCAAAGAATAATACTCAGCACACTGTAATAATTTCAGTGACTTTAAATAAAAGAAGGGAGACATTACTGATACATTTATAGTCTTCTTTATTCCCAATGATAAAGTTAATGCATATTTTTACATTCTTGCTTTTATATGTACATATCTAAGAACATAATTTTTATGTTTCTATATTTTTCAAATTAATGGTATATTTAAGATACCATGCCACAACTTATTTCTCCTCTATTCACAAGTGTCTTCATAGAACTGTTTATTATATTTCAAGTCGATCTAGTACACTCTAATCACTATACATTATTCTGTTGTTGTGAGAAATATTATATTTTATTCATCAGTTTTCTAAGTGATTGATTCTTAGGCAGTTTTCTCTGGTAAACTCTTTTTCCAGTCTCATTTAACACAGTGAGAATTTCTTAAAAGGAAATACCTGTCATAAGATTGCTCAATCTTAGGGTATTTGTATTTTCAATTATACTAATACTCCCAATTTGATGTACAGAGTAGTTGTAAAAATTTTCATTCTCACTAGCAATCTAACAGAGTTCCTATTTCAGTCAGAACGTGGATGTATTATGCATCCTTAATATTTGTCAATATTTGCTAGTCTGATTCAGTGAAATGTTTTTTAACTTTCACTCCCCAGTTACTAGCAAATGCAATACTCTCAATTGTTAAAGAAACTCACACCTGCAATCACTTTCCTTGGATTTGGGGATAAACAGTGAAACAAAACAAAGCAAAACAAAATCACAGCCCACAAAAGCTTACATTCTCATGTAAGATGGAATACATAGTCAACAAAATAAATCAGTGACATAGCATATTAGGAGCTCATCACTACTGTGCCAGAGTTGGATAGGGGTAAGGAGACAATACAATTTTACATTGGTTGGTTGGGGAAGGCCACACAGGGATTATGACTTTTGAGCCAAGATTCAAATGATATGAGGAATACATCATATGTACATTATTGTAAATGCATCCCGTTTTCACATGTGCAAGCATTCGGGACGGGGGGCATATGTTGGTGAATGGAATTGTCAAGTTATAAGTTATCAACTGCAATATTGTAAATTTTAACATTTAATTCCTAGTTGCTTTTCAAAACCAATTGCAGCAAATTTTATTCCAAAGAGCTGTTTATTTTACTTCATATCTGTATTAGTTTGCTAGGGCTGCCATAACAAAATACAAAGTACCAAGGACTGGGTGGCTTAAACAAGAGAAATTTAATTTTTCACAGTTCTAGAGGCTAGAAGTTTAAGATCTTCTTGCCTTGTAGATGACTGCCTTCCTGCTGTATCCTCACATGGTTTCTCCTCTATGTATGTACATGTCTGCACCCATTACTTCCTCTTCTAAGAAGGATACCAGTCAGACTGGATTTGGGCCCACCCTAACTTAATTGATTCTTCAAAGACCTTATCTCCAAAGGTAGTCACATTCTAGGTACTGGAGGTTAGGGCTTCAACATATGAATTTTAGGGCAAACACAACTCAGCCCATAATATCCATACTGGCTTTTGCACAATTCCCGTGCCTTTGTGCTGAAAGATAGTTGAAGCAGCCATTCACAATACTCCTCAACCACCACTCAGTGTTTAGAAAGGAGCCCAGAAATATCAACTATTTCCTAACACAGGATTGTCTTTCCTCCGTTTTGGAAGTCTCCCAAAGTATTTTGAATATGATTCTAATATAAACCTTCTTTGATGTGTGAAAAATTTCAAAACCTGCTCCTTAAATTCATAGGAAAGAATAAAAGAACAGAAGAACTAAATGTGGTAGGTAAAATGTGACTCCCCTCAAAATGTCCACATCCTAATTCCTGAAAACTACAAATATGTCACCTGACAGGGCAAAAGGGACTTTGTATAACTAATTAAATACTTTGAACTAGAGAGATTATCCTATATTATCCAGGTAAAGTCATTCTGATCACATGGGTCCCTAAAAGCAGTTGTGTCCTTGCTGTGGTCAAGGGGTATGACAATAGAAGCAGAGTCAGGGAGATGCTAAGTTATGGGCTGTGAGATAGTGATAGAGGGTCACAAGCCAAGGACTGCCAGCAGCGTCTACAACACTCAAGCTTTCACTATGTAATAATGCAGTTCATCATCATAGCCCTCTATCAAGGTTTCAACTTGTAATCTTCATTTACTAGATACCATTATTTTCTCCCATTACATAGAAAAGGTAAGAGAGGCACACAATAGCTAAATTACTTGCCTGAGGTTACAGGTTATAACTGTTAAAATGATATTTTGAACACAAAAGTATGCAGATCCAGACCCTGCAATCTTAACAGGATAAGTGACAAATTAAGTTAAAAACAAAAGCAAAAACCCTGATAATCACTAGTGAGAATGGATGGGAACCTGATGCTTTTCCATGAGAATACCGAGTATCTAAGACTTAAAGTCAGTGATGATTTTCATATGCCTGCAATTTTAGTACATGCTATATTTTTTTCCAGCAGGACAGGAGTCTAGGAAAACAATAGGTATTCAGCATTCTTATTGTAAAAGGATTTGTCTTAGAGAATATCCAAAGGGATAGTTTATCTGAAAATGTGACAAATGTGAAAGATTCCAAATTCAAAAGCAATAATGGGATATTTTATGAATATAAAGTATTCCTTGAGGGGAACATAATATGAAGAATGTACAGTGAAGAGTCTTTTATTAATTCTTCAGAACTCATACTACTTAAAAATCAAGGCAAAATAAAATAGGAAGCATTTTCCTGGACTGAATTTCCCTAATTTGGCAGGCAGCAAACCTAAAATTAACAAAACCCAAAAAGGAAAATTTAGAAAGACTCCAAATTAGTCAATATTTATATAGAGCATCCAAAATGCATTAAAAATCATTTAGTGACACAGCGTTACCTATTAAGGTTAAAGATTAATTTAATCATTTGTCATTTTAGAAACATTGTTCTGTAACATTTTCAAGTCCGTATGTAGAAGATGAAAGAATATACATAGCCAACATTTGCAAAATAAGACATTCATTTTGAAAATTATTTCTTTGTAAATTGTTTTTTTATTTTATTGAACATTTCTTCCTGAATGATTATTATCTCTCTCTCTCAATCTCTCTCTCTCTCACACACACACACACACACACACACACACACACACACACACACACGCACACCACTCTCCGGTATATATACTTATTTTTAAGTGATAGTTATTCCTTTCTTTAGTTTGTAAACCAAAATCTGCACATTATAGAAAATTTGGCATTTACAGGAAAAGAAAAGGATTTAAAAATGAAATATACTGAATTCTACCTCTAGACAAGATGAAGTAAAGGGGACCAGATTAATAATCCAATTGGAAGAAATGAAATACCCAGGCAAAAAATTGAAACTGCAGTTTTCAGACATTGAACACCAGGCTGCTCAGAAGAACGGTCCCTGAGAGGCAGAAAACAATTGAGGGAGCCCAACAATTACCCCAACTTTCTGTCAGAGAAAATTTCTTGGCCACAATGTAGACAGAAGGAACACAAGTGGCATCTGCTAGTCTTCCTGAGCTAAGGAGACATAGCCAGGAAATGGAAAGCCAAGGTGACTTGAGTTCCCAATACAGAGTATTGCAGAAGAGACAGCTACACAAAAATATAGCTCCAGAGATCCGTTTTCCACTCAATACTTCAGATACAGATCAGGGTATGTATTTGAAGAAATTACCTGAGACAGCATAAAGAACCACCCAAAAGGAGCAAAGTGGTTAATATTTAAGAAATTCTCAGTCTTTACCTTTTTTTTTTTTTGCCTTTATTCCTGCTTGAATTAGCAGCATCAAGGCTGATATAAAAGGAGAGTTGACAAAGGGTCTATTCTGATCTGCCTCTGGATATATCCTAGTCAATTTCAGAAATAGTTCAGTGAACTATTGGGGAAAACCAATGAAGGATCACCTAGGTTCCAAGTACAGCACTGAATCTCCTTCCAGCTATCCTGTGGAAAGGCTTTAAGAACTGGATGGTTGCCAGTGGTCCCTCATGCTGGATTTCCAAGGCACAAAGTTCAGCTTGAGTTGTCCTGAATCCATGGCACTCCCTGGTTGAAGGGATTATCCTTTGGCTTCTGTCATGGTTGGCTGACAAATGAAATAATATTAACCAGGGGAAACCTCCATAGAGCAGCCAATGTGCACCCCCATATTTATGTCCATAAAATGAAAATATATGTGTGGTACCTTGGCAATTTTTAAAATCTTACCAGAACATTGGAAGAGAATTCTTAAAATGAATAATGTCAGCTTGAGGAAAAGGGATATAGATTCTTAACATTTATGGGTCTCCCTGGCAGTTCTGGATAATTTCAAAGACACATTTGATTCCCAGGTGCTCAGAGTAATGGAATTGATCATACTAAGATGAAAAATAAGGTTTGTATGAAGCTTTGGGTTCAGGTTCCATTGTGTCTTTTAGACACTTGACTTTTTTTCTTTCTTCCAAGTTACCAGGCAATCACTTAACCTATGCCTTCATTCTAGATACAGTTCTTTTCTCTTATTTTCTGTCTCCCTAAATAAGTTTTGCATATTTAGTTTAGGAAGAGGCTTGGAGGATGGAATTGACTCTCAGACACTCCATATCAGGGCATTTGAAAAAAGCTAGCTGTTGATCTCCTAAAAGGCTGTCATCACATTTGATGCTTCACAGCCATTGGGGATCATCCACTGAAGGAGTAGCAACAGTTTTGTCAGTCACATTTGAAAATAGGCTGGGATAAGCAAAATATGTATACTAAAACCCCTAAGAAAATCACTAAAATAACAAACACAGAAGTTATAGCTAATAAGCCAACAAAGAATATATAATGGAATTAAAAAACAATCCAAAAAGGTATAAAAAGGAAAAAAAATAAAGAATGGAAAATAAGTAAAAATAAGATAGCAAGGTGGGGGGATGGTTTAGCCCAGTGATGAGGATTAAGGAGGGTACTTATTGCAAGGAGCACTGAGTGTTATATGCAAACAATGAATCATGGAACACTACATCAAAAACTAATGGTGTAATATATGGTGACTAACATAATAAAATAAAATTATAAAAAAAAGAAACCATAAGGAAGAGCAAATACATTTACAGTACTGTACTGTGAAAAAAATCCATACTTAAGTAGACCCATGCAGCTCAAACCTGTGTTGTTCAAGGGTTAACAATACTGGGTTTACATAAGGAAATGTCTTTTTCTTAAGAATTAAATGCTGAGGGTGACTGGGTGGCTCAGTCATTAAGTCTCTGCCTTCCGCTCAGGTCATGATCCCAGGGGTCCTGGGATCAAACCCTGCATTGGGCTCCCTGCTCCACAGGAAGCCTGCTTCTCCCTCTCTCATCCCCCCCTGCTTGTGTTCCTTTTCTCACTGTGTCTCTCTCTGTCAAATAAATAAATAAAATCTTTAAAAAAAGAAGAATTAAATGCTGAAAAATTTGGATATAAAAAATAAGATAGCAGGCAAAAAATTAAAACACTACCTAGAGAAAATTTTTAGCTCAAAAGACCTACATTAGAAAATAAGAAAGTTATCAGATCAAGAACCTTAGTTTCTACCCTAAGAAAGTATCAAAAGAAGAGAAAATGAAGTCCAAAGTAAGCAATGGGAAGGAAATAATTTAAAATAGAGTGAATTCATTGATATGTAAGTAGAAAAACAATAGAAAAATTTCATGAAATCAAAAGCTGGTTCTTCAAGAAGATAAATAAAATTTATAAACCCTAAACCAGACTTATCAGAAAAAGAACACAGTACAAATTACAAATATGAACAGTGAGAGGGAAGATACTACCACAGATTCCACAGTTATTAAAAATATAAGATAGATTATGAACTATTTTATGCCAATAAATTTAAAAACTTAGGTAAAATCCAAAAATTCCTTGACACAACGTACCACAACTTAACCAAGAAGATATATTAAGCCTTGTATGTAAATGTTATGAAAATGAAAGTGTAAGCCACAGACTAATAGAAAGTACTTGTAAAACTCATGCTCTATAAAATATTTGTATCTAGAGTATATAAATAACTCTTATAGCTCATTTTAACCCAATTAAAATTTTTTTGGATAGCCACTAAACAAAAATTATGCCAGCAAAAAAATACATGAGAACCTGTTGAACACCATTAGCCTTAGGGAAAGAGAAAATAACACAATAAAATCCCACTACATGCCCACTAGATTAGCTAAAATTAAAAAAAAAACAGTTACAAAAATAGACATATAGATCAATAGAACAGAATAGAAAACCCAGAAATGAACCCACAACTACATGATCAATTAATCTTCAATGAAGCAGGAAATAATATCTAATGGGAAAAATACAGTCTCTTCAACAATTTATGTTAGGAAAACCTGTATATGCAAAAGAATGAAAATGGACCATTTTCTTATACTATACACAAAAATAAATTCAAAATGGATGAAAGACTTAAATGTGAGCCCTGAAACCATAAGAATCCTAGAGAACACAGGCAGGAACCTCTTTGACATCAGTCATAGCAACTTCTTACTAGATATGATCATGAGGCAATGAAAACAAAAACAAAAATAAACTGCTGGGACTTCATCAAAATAAAAAGCTGCTGCACAGTGAAGGAAACAATCAACCAAACTCAAAGGCAACCTTTGGAATGGGAGAAGATATTTGCAAATGACATATCTGATAAAGGGTTAGTATCCAAAACATATAAAGAACTTATAAAACTCAACACCCAAAAAAGCAAATAATGCAGTTAAAAAATGGGCAGAAGACATGAATAGACATTTTTTCAAAGACAGGCAGATGGCTAACAGAAACAAAAAGATGCTCAACATCACTGATCATCAGGGAAATACAAATCAAAAGCACAATGAGATATCACTTCACACTTGTCAGAATGGCTAAAATCAACAACACAAGAAACAATAGATGTTGGTGAGTATGTGGAGAAAGTGGAACCCTCTTGCACGTTGGTGGGAATGCAAACTGGTGCAACTACTCTGCAAAACATTATAGAGGTTCCTCAAAAAGTTAAAAATAGAACTACCCTATGATCCAGTAATTGCACTACTAGGTATTCACTCAAAGGATACAAAAATACTAATTCAAAGGGATACATGGACGCTGATGTTTATAGTAAAATTATCTACAACAGCCAAATTATGGAAACAGCCCAAGTGTCCATTGACAAGAATGGATAAAGAAGAGGTGGTATATATATAATAATAATATAAAATAATTAAGCTGAATGAAAGATAATGGGAAAAGAGTATATATTATAGAATTCCATTTATATAAAATTTTAAAAAATGCAAATAAATATATATTGACAGAAAGTAGGTAAGTGGTTACCTGGTGATAGAGAGGGAATAAAAATGAAGAAGAGAGGGTTTATAAAGAGGAGCTCATGTTTATGGACATTATATTAATTGTGTCAATGGTGAAATATACATTGGTAAAACATCAAATTTTGCATTTTACATATGGACAATTTGCTGTATGGCAAAATATCCAAAAAAAGCTTCAAAAAACACACACATATGGAGTGCCTGGGTGACTCAGTTAAGCATCTGACTCTTAGTTTTGGGCTCAGGTCATGATCTCATGGGTCGTGAAATCAAGCCTGGAATTGGGCTTCATGCTCAGCAGGGATTCTGCTTGAAGATTCTCTCCCTCTGCCCCTTCCCCCACTCTCACTCTCTCTCTAAAATACATAAATGTTTAAAAAACAAAGACATAAAATATAAATAAATATATCTAACTACCTAAGTGCGCAAATATACTCAATATGAAAATATGGCTTACATAGATGTATAAATGTATACACACATATATAATATATACATATTATTAATGTAGTTCTGCTTTCAAATGTCAGCTTCACCATGCACAAGCTATTGGAGAGGTTGTAAAGATTGTCTTCATCTGTGAAATGGGAATAAATATAGAATCTGCTTCATAGGGTAGTCATGATGGCATGAAAAACAGAAGATTGTTCTAGCATACATATTATACACACATTTTGCTACTGTTTTTAAATTTATCACAACTCCATGCTATCAAATAATTTTCTAAAACACAACTTTTACTGACTATATAATATTCCACTATATGAAAATATAACAATCTAATTGATTTATTTTCCATTTTGTGTTATTTGGTTTAATTTACAGTAAAGAAATTGTGAATAAATCTTTGTATATAGCACTGCTTAATTCTTAATGATAACTTTGTATACCTCTAATATATAGCCTAAGGGGACCCATTTCTCTCTCATTTTTACTTTTACCACGATGGTTTAAATCACCATTATTTCTTGCCTGGAATATTCCAGTATCAACCCAGCAGGGAGATCAATTTTTAAAAATATGAATCTTATCCTCTCCTTATGAGCTTCAAATACCTTTCCACTGAACTAACAGCAAAAGTCAAACTTTTTCCAATCAACTGTTCTCTTCTAGTGGGATGAACTAGTTGATGGCAGAGAAGCATTCTTGCCAAATACAGTGAGAAATGCTAGATAAAATATCTAATTGTTTAGAGGAAGTCGAGAGACCCTGAAGCAACAAATACTAGAAGGCTAAGACCTCAGAAAAAAGAACCTTGGAAAGGAAAATGGAATTCAAGGTTCTTTCCCTGAGAGTATCTGTCAATGTGGGGGACAAAAAGCAGAATTATTTTCAGACAATATTATTAGGTTTTCTTCATGCCATCCATTTTTTAATTTAATAAATGATTTCTAATGTGTACTGTTAGGATACTTCTAACTTTATTACCAAAAAAAATAATGGATAGTAACTAAGCCTGAAGACAAAAATAAAAGTTAAAGTTGAAGACTGAGCAGATTTTTAATTAATTTTCATAAAATCAGCGACAAATTCTAGTCCTATTGCACTTGCAGAAAAAGAACAATTACATTTTCTCTGGATATGAACAAAGACTAAAGATGTGGAGAATAATTAATTGGAATAAGCATTAAACATCATGTTTCCTACTCAAGAGGAGGAGCAAAATGATGATTATTTTTCTTGGTATATGAGCAAGTAAGAGAGATTTGAATACCAATTAACTCCGACCACTGGGTCAGAACAGAGTTTATTAAGAGTTTCCCTATTAAATAATTCACAATACTTCAGGTTGGGACCGAGGCATTTCCTTAGAATGTTTGGATCCTTAAAATATGATTTAAATAAGTCACTGAAAAAGGAAAGTAGTTTGATTTTAAATAAACCTGCACTGTGTAATAATAATAAATTTGTATAACTATAGATCAGCTGATTAAAAAAAACTATTAGCCATTTGCCTCATGTTTACATTTGTTTTATGGTAATCTAAATAAATATTAGTTTTTATTTATAGCTAAATATATAACTAATATGCTCATGTAGCACAGAATTTACATATTTTCCAGGAAATCTTATAAATTCTCCAATAAATTAATGATTGGAAGAAATCATAGCCAACTGTTTAGTGAATAAACTAGTCATCGATAATTTACTGAGAATCTTTTATGTGTGCAACAGATGATGATCACTACAAATGATAAAAAAGTAACTTCTGTCAAGGTATTTATCACTCATTTTGTATCTCAGAAAAAGAAAAAACAACTTTAAACACCATAAACTATATAAGGCATCTTAGAATTGAAAAAAACCAATACTTTATAGCTAAAAATCTATGGACATTTGGGGGATTGAAGATGAATGAAAATGGCACAACCAGGAAATGTTTTCTGTAGGAGTCATTTCAGATTTATAATTTGACAGAAGGACAGAATTTGGTGAAGAGGTGAGAAATTGAGAACCAAAAAATCATCAAAGTTCAGTTTGAGCACAATGACTTGCCAGGACAGAGAAATCATTATCTAACAAAGGAGAGAACTCATGGAACAAAAGTAAAGGTTGGGGGAGGAAAGTGGGATAAATAAATGTTTGATTATACATTTAATGAAATGTAATTTGGGGGGGACATGATTTCACAAATGATTTGGAGGCTGTGTAGGGTGCTGGAGAATGCTTACTGGAATCAGATGACAGACTTAAACCTTGTATCTACCACTTGCTAGTTATATGACATTGGGCTGCTACTTAATACCAGCTCCTTCAGCTAAAAAAAAAAAAAAAAAAGTAAAATAGCGTCTAGTTCAGAGAGCAGTTATAAGGAATTAAAAGCTTAATGATGAATTGTATTAGTTTGCTATGGCTGCCTTTAAAAATCACGACAAATTTAGCAGCTTAAAACAACATCAATTTACTTTCACAGGGTTGTGTAGGTGGGAAGTCCAGGACCGTGGGGTCAACTGGTTCTCTGTTCCAGGTTGCACAAGTCAGAAATCAAATTGTTGTCAGCTCTATACTCCTTTCTGGAGGCTTTGGGGATGAATCCACTTCCAAGCTCATTCAGGTTGCTAGAATTCAGTTCCATGTGGTTGTATGAATTAGATCCCTGTTTCCTTGTTGCCTGTCAGCTGTGGGTATTTCTCAGCTTGTAGAAGCTGACTTTTCTAGCCTCGGTGGCCTGTTCCTCCATCTTTAAAGCCAAGTCACAACCAAGTCAATGACTCTAAATTCTTTGACCTCTCTCCTGCCTCATCTCTTCTCTGTTTTCCTCTTCTGCTGCTCCTGTCTGAATAAAGCTTCTCCCTTCATCTGCTGCTTTTGAGTATTCATGTGATTATATTAGGCCAACCTGCAAAATCCAGGATCATCTCTATTTTAAGGTAACCTAGTTACAAAAACCTTCATATACTATTTCTGAATGTTGTGGAAAGCAATCTGGCACCATTTAGTCAAAAAGAATATTTACATATTAAAGACACAATAATTCTCCTGACACATCAAATAAATATCTTTTGCATAGCTCCATAATAGATTGTATCTTTGTGCATAATTCTGCAAAAATATGTACAGTGTTTGGTGGCAGAAAGCTAGAGGTAGCTTGGAGAGTGAATAGGTAAAATATTGTGACTATCAAAATACAGTATATAATAAATCTAGAGTAAACTAGTTTACTGCACATATAGCAAAATGACTGGATCCTGAAAATGTATTGCTTAGAGAAAAAGAGCAGAATAATATATATAAAATGATACATTTGTATAAATAAAATAATGTGTGCGCATCACCTATTTTTCAATGTTCCATACACATACAAGAAGAATGTGCTGGAAGAAAAAAGCAAATAATAAATAAATATAATAAGAGAAACTTTAACATTATCGATGATGATAATTGGTTAATAGCTGATGATAAAGATGAACTGAAACCTTTACATTTAAATTGTAAATATAAATAATGGATGATATATGATACTTGATATAAACATACATGATTTAATCAGTTTTATATACATATCACATTATACATAAACATAATATATATTTAACTAATTAAATAATATATATCATATATTTAGCTATTATTACATTTATACACATATATATGGGAATTTTCTCTTAAATTTTTTTGAATTGAAATCAGTGGAGTTATGTCTTTAAAGTATCTTTGCAACATTATTTTTGATTGGCACTTGCTAACTAGGTAATGTTCCCATGGTAAAGTCTTTATCTAATTGTTGCGTGGAAATAGAATATTAATTTGTGGTATGTAAAGTCTAATGATCTAACACTACTATTAATTAAAAAAATAAATATTAATTCTTATTATGTACCAGAGTCTCTTGATGACTCCCCTTTGTTTTGTGACTAAAGTAGGCAAAATTCTATACTGCAGTAAATTTGAATTCTGAAAACTGTTGTGAGGGACTTATTAATAATAATAAAAATTATGAAAAGGTTGATGTGTTCACTAGTTATCTGTAAATCCAGTGGTCTTCTGTACTGTTTTGAAAATATTTTTTGTGGTACAATTTATATGCAATAAAGTATATACATATTAAGTACACAGTTCAACGAGTTTTGATAAAACTATACACACCTGTAAACACAACAACCAAGGTATAGAAAACCCCCATTATCCTAAAAGAAGTTCTTTCAAGGCTTTTCGAAGTGAATTATTCTGATGCTTTGCTCCAGTGTTTACTGATTTACCTTCTCCTTATAAATTAGTTTTTCCTGGTCTATAGTTTAATATAAATGGAATTGTACAATTTTTACTCAAACATGTTGATTCTTTTTCTCAACATAGCATTTTTTATTCATCCGTGTTATTTGTGTATCTGGGTTGTTTCTTCCATTTTTATTGTTGAATATTCCATTTCATGGATGTACTTCGTATTTTTTATCTATAGACCTTTGGTTCTTATCAGTTTTTGATTACTATGAATAAAGGAACTATGAACACTTAGCTACAAGTCCACATTTTTTTTTAATCTTTTGAGCATTATAAAATAAGTAGGAATGGAATTAATAGGGTATATAGTAAACATAAGGGTATTTACATGCATAAGAAACCACTGCTGTTTTCCTTACTGGTTGTATAATTTTACTTCTCCACAATTGATGTATGAAAAACTCAGTTGTTTCACAGCCTCATCAATACAGATATTGTCATACATTTTAATTTTAAACATTCCTGTAGTTACAGAGTGTTATCCCATTTTGGTTTTAATATGCATTGCCCTAATAACTAAGTCGAATATCTTTTAATGTTTTTATTGGCCATGCATGTCTTTTTTCTTGATATATGTTTCAATATAGTGTACATTTTTACTACATTTAAATATTTTTAGAGATCAAACATCATTATCTCACTATGGATAATCAGCATTGGCTTAAATAAATTAAGCCCATTTTAATTAGGTTATATTTCCTCTTAATACTGAATTATAGAAGTACTTATATAATCTGGAAAAAAGCCCTTTGTCAAATACATTTATTATAAATGTTTTCCACAAATTTGTTGATTTTTCACATTTTATTAACAGTGTCATTTGAAGAGCATATTAATTTTATTAGAGTCCAATTCAAATTATCTTATGGTTTTGGCTTTTTCCCCCTACATATGAAATATTGGCCTATCCAAGGTTTGCAATGATTTTTGTTTTGTTTTGTTTTGCTAGAACTTTTATACTTTTAGCTTTTATGTTGGTCTATCATTCATTTTGAGTTAAATTTTGAACACAGATTGAAGTAAGGATAAAAGTGGGTTTTTTTTTTCTTCAAGTGAATATCCAGTTGTGTCAGCCTTATTTGTTGAGAAGACTATCTTTTCTCCCACTGAATTACCTTGACACCTTTGTTAAAAATAATTGGACTTAAATGCATGGCTTTATTAGTGGACATGTCCTTTGGTTACTCTCATTTATCTGTCTCTCCCTGTGCCAACACTGTTCCGTCTTGATTCCTGAAGCTTTAGAGTAATCCTTGAAATCCAATACTCCCAACTCTTCAAAGTTCAATTTTCCTCAAAGATTCTTTACATTTTAATCTGAGTTTTGAATCATCTCTCTTTTATTCAAAACAAAGTCTGCTGAGATTTTTATATAGATAGTTTTTAGTAGTGCAAGTGTGCTGTTGACAAATTCTGTCAGCTTTTGTTCTATTGAAAATGTTTTTATATTTTGTTCACTGTTGAAAGATATTTTCACTGGATATAGAATTCTAGTCTGTCAGGTCTTTTCCGGTATTTTAAAAAAATATATTATTAGGGGTGCCTGGGTGGCTCAGCCAGTTAAGCATCAGATTCTTGATTTTGGTTCAGGTCATGATCTCAGGGTCTTGAGATGGAGCCCTGAGTCAGACTCCATGCTCAGCTTTGAAGTCTGCTTTGCTCTCTTTCTTCCTCTCCCTGTGCCCCTCCCCCAACTTGCACTTTCTTTCTCTCTAAAATAAACAAATATTTAGAAAATACATTCTTATATTACCTTTTGAAGTCTACAATAATTTAAAATCAGCAATTTAAATAGTGTAGAGAGGACAGAAAGAGATAAAAATCAGGTATCTTTCAGATAGTACTAAGTGGGGAAAAAAGTACAATGTGTCACTGCATGATGGTACAAAGCTCATTTTTCATTACTTGGGGTACTTCCCCATCC
Source organism: Callorhinus ursinus (assembly GCF_003265705.2). Lineage (NCBI taxonomy): Eukaryota > Metazoa > Chordata > Mammalia > Carnivora > Otariidae > Callorhinus > Callorhinus ursinus. Next base: position 13,808,919 of record NW_027397116.1, read on the forward strand.
CTCCACCCCTCCCACTATCTTCAGCAGATACAAAGGTATAATTTACTGGAAGCACTGAAGAACATAATCTATAAACTTTTTGATGGTCAGGGATTATCATTTTCTTTTGGGGCTTCTCTTTAGGCTCATTTCATTATCCAGTCTACTTATAAATATTGTTTGTCTGCCATATTTTTATTATTTTTGTTGCTTTTAAATTTGAGGTCAAGATATAAAGGGTAAGTTGTTCTAATAGCAAATGAGCTATAGTTATTTGTTTCCACTCATTGAGGAAGGCATTTAGAGCTGAAATATAGAATTTATACCTAATAACAATTGAATTAAATGGGACTGTGTAATAGCCCCTGTACACTACCCCTGATTGTATCCCTGTGAGAAAACAGTACAACAGGAGGGCAAGGAATTGGTATTATACGTGGTTAGAGTAGTTAGGGTACAACAAACAATGTAATATGTGCTAAACTACAAAGGCAGGACAGAAGAAAACAAATTAATGCAATCAAGCAAATCTGGCAACTTCCATATAAGTTTCTTTGTCCTTTAAGAAATAGTTAAGATGCCTAGTCTATATATTCTGCAAGTTTTCAATGCTGAAAACAATAAGGCAGTTAATACAAGTTTTGTTCCTAAGGAAATTATAAATATTAAGCATAAACTATATTTGATTTTAGAAGCAAGGAAGTTTTTAAAGTTATGAGGATCTGTTTTCACTTTGAACATTCCATTTTGTTCTCTCTAAACTTCTCACAGTGTTCTTTGGATAGAGAAAGGAACCATATTATAGATAATTATACATATTAAATAAGAGTTGTAGCTCCTTGCCAAAAATTTATGGATTGTATTATTAAATACTCTCGGGTGCTGAGTTGCAGAAACACTGTTCATTGAACTCCAGGGACTGTTTTTTATAGGCCTATGTGATGTTGCAGATTTCAGGAAAAAAAGTTATTCAATAAAAGTTGTTAATAGCTGTGCAACTCCTTGGTGGTTTTAAAAGAAAAAAAGTCATAGAGAAGAATCCAAATATACAGTAATGAAATAGTAAATGTGCCTAAAAGAATCATGAACTGTTGGACTCTGCAGAATAATTGTAACATCTGTGTCAAATGGAAACAAACACTTTGGAAATGTTTTGTTTAGAAATAAAGTTATGGGGCGCCTGGGTGGTTCAGTCATTAAGCGTCTGCCTTCCGCTCAGGTCATAATCCCAGAGAAGCCTGATTCTCCCTCTCCCACTCCCCCTGCTTGTGTTCCCTCTCTCGCTGTCTCTCTTTCTGTCAAATAAATAAATAAAATCTTTAAAAAAAATAGAAATAAAGTTACTTCTTTGGCAATGAAGAAATGATATATTATCAGAGTCAACTTATTTTAATGTTAATGAATATGAATTAATTCACTGATTTAGCATTTATTCATTTGTAAACTATCGATAACCACTATGTAACTTCTACACTAAGCAATTTACATTAAAACAAAACAAAATAAAACAAGCCAAAAAACTACACCTGCCATGAATCTTGAGCTCAATTCTTAACCATAAAGTTTATTAGGTGGTATCAGACCTGTAGTATACAAATAGAAATAGGATATTAAACACAAGCGAGTAATGTTAAATTTCACTGGGATTTCAAATGATGAAGAATATATCAGAAAACATAAATAAAAGTTGTCTGACCCACATTCTTCTACCTCTTTGTTATCACATTTGAATTTTCTCCAGGAAAAAAAGCCAGAAAATAAAACATGTTTTATATAAATTGTCCCTCCCTACCTAGACATGATGAATTTACAGGTGATCAGCTCATTCAAGATGGGATTGCCCTTTCTTGGAATTTTTGGATGTGACATATCTTTCATGTTGTTTAAGCTATTCTATGTAAAACACAGGAAATAAGAATTATAGCAGTTGTCTCTTTAGATATCTTGCAAGAAAGAAAACAAAAGACTGACACCTTTAAAGTGATGAAAAAGGTGAAAAAAAAAATGTCATTCTGGAAATCAAATGACTGAAAAAGACTCTTCCTGACACAAAAAAGAGAATTCATTGACAACAGACTACCCCCCAAAAGCTGTTAATAAAAGTTCTTCAGGGAAAAGAAATATAATATGGATTAGAAATTGTATCACACAAAAATAATATTGGAAATGAATTTTATAAAAAGATAAAATGTTTTGCGCCAAACCAAAAAATAAATAAATATCTGATGTATTAAAGTTAAAATAATAAAAATGTGCTGTTTTTATAACATATGGAAAAGATAAATGTATGACAATGACAAAAGGGATGATCCAGGATGATATTGTCATTTGAAGGTACAGATTATTTTAAAAATGTATACAGTGTACTCCAGGGAAATCTCTACAAAGTTAACCAAGAGAAAAAGAGATAGATAAAGGTAGATTAGGTAGATAGATGTTAATAGTAATTACAGAAAAGGCCAAAGTATAAGGATGAAGAACAAACCAGTGTAGTGATATCAGGGGTTGAAGGTGAAGTTGACCATAAAGAGGTGATAAAACTATTCTGTATGGTTCTGTGGTAGGCATATTCAACTCTAAGGTTTTGTTAAAACATATAGAATTGGAAAGCACAAAAAGTAAACTTCATTTCATGCAAAATTAGAAAAAAGGAAAGAAAGAAAAAATAACCATGCCTTCAAGGAACAAAAGATTAAATGCTACTATAAAAATTAACCTAACTGTATTTCACATGTATGACATAATTTCATTAAGAGAGTGAATGAAAAAGTAGCTGACCTAAATACTCCTAGAAGATAGTGCTTTGAATACTCTTATAGATCTGTAAAAAAAATATTTTCATGTTTTTACCTTCCTAGAGATCTCTGAGGAAAGGACATTGGAATCTGGGTTAAAGGGCAGGCCTTGGACTTTAAGTGATGACTGTATAAAGAGTGAGAGACTTCCAGAGAGATTTATAGGTCAATTTCTAAATTATTTACATTTCAAAGGGCAATGAACCTCTGAGACATTTGTTTGCATTCCAAAGGAATGTTTACATTAGGGAAATAGAATTTTTCTTTTTCTCTCTCAGGAGTGAAGGGTGAGAGCAGGACAGTAAATAGCCTATACAAATTCAACAGTTCAGAACACTAAGCTATTGGTATAGGAAGCTCCTTACTTTCCTCCTCCCACAGTCACACTGAATATATAAGTACATACATATTAATTTCCTTTGTGAGAAATTCAGAAACAAGTTAAAGACTCCTACAGGTAGTTAATATATGCTATTGCATTAATCACACATCTGTGGCACAGCACCATACAGTTGGTGGGGGGGAACCCCCAACTCCCAACCTTTTTCTGAGGAGTGGAAGGTTTGGACCACACATAGCTCCCTAGATGTTCTGGATGCCACCTGAAGAATGGGAGTCTGACAAAATAACAGCAAAGAAGTAGTTGTTAAATGAATGCACAAGTGGTTCCCACAGCTACCTCCTCCACAAATCCCCCTTAGCTAAGTACAGAGCGAGTGGGCAAATATACTCAACTCCCCTGAACTTTTTCTTTTCCTATAACAGGTTTGACTGTATACTCTCCTAGCTACTACCTGAAGACCCAGCTTCTAATTAGACTGTGTTTTCAAGTTGATTGAAACCTTTCAGGAGTTTGAAAGGCCTGGTGGTGATACCCTATGACATTTTCCTCCCACTAGCTCCAACAATAAAACCAAGACTTTTGCTTCTCCCTGGAAAGAGTTTCTCCATACATTAGGATCCCAACTTTTGTGGCTGCCATCCAAGGGTTAAGCCCTCAATCACCTACTTATGATAGCTGATAAGGCTCAGCATTCACAAGTTCCCCAGAACAATACAAAACTAAAACATGTTTTATATGTGTGCAAAAGCACCCCAAGTGACTATTCACTCTAGCTCAGCCAAGAGTGAGTGAGCAAAAACAGCCAGCTCAGGTTTTCTCTCTGGTAGGAACTTTATTGCACATGTAACATCCTGACTTTCCCAGTTATTTCCTGAGCTTGGGCTTCCAATTAGCCTGTGTCAGGGAGCTGACAGAGCAGACAAATAATAGTTATCTGAGAGCCTCAACAGACATGCAGGCATTTCCCATAACTTTAGGACACTGAGTGGTCTTGTTACACCCTCAACTACTGGGACCTGCTAAGAACAAAGATGGTGACTTGGATAATGACAAAGATTTAACAGGTAACTAGCCACTCAGGTGCATTGACTCATGAGATTCATCTACATAAACTAGCATGCCAAGACTGGAAGAGTGGCTATTTTATCAAATTCATGGAAATGAACACAGAGTCAAAGAAAATAAACAGGGGAATATAGTCCAAACAAAACAAGATAAAACTCCAGATATCAACTTTAATAAATCAGAGACAAATGCTTTACTTGACAGTTCAAAGCAATGGACATAAAGATAGTCACTGAGATCAAAAAAGCAATTCATGAACAAAGTGAAAATTTCAACAAAGAGAAAATATAAAAAGTAACCAAACAAAAATCATAGAGCTAAACAATAATAGAACTGAAAAATTTGGGGAAGAGTTTCAATTACAAACTTGATCAAATAGAAGAAAGGATCACAAACTTGAAGACATGGTAGTGGAATTCATCCAATCAGAAAAATAAAAAGAAAAAAAAAGAATAAAAGAAGTATAAATAAGGTTATCTTAAGCAACTTATAAGACATCATCAAATAAACCAAAATTTGTATTACATATATTCCAGATAGAGAACAGAAAGAGGCAGAAAGCTTAGTCAAAGACATAATGACTGAAAACTACACTAACCTGCTGGAAAAAAGAGTTGTACACATCCAGGAAGCCCAAAATATTTCAAATAAGATGAATCTAAAAGGTCACACAAGGAGACCATTATAATTAAATTGTGAAAAGTTAAAGACAAAGAAAAATATATAGGCATCAAAGGAAAAACAGCTTGTTACCTACTAGGGAACCCCCATAAGAGTATCAGCACATTTTTCAGCAGAAACTTTCCCAGGTCAGAAGAGAATTCAAAGTCCTAAAAGAAAAAACAAAACAAGTGCAGTACAAGAATACTACAGCAGGAAAAACTGCCCTTCAGAATTGAGGGAAAGATAAAGAATTCCCAAACAAAGCTGAAGGAGTTCACAACCATTACACTGCCCATAAAAAGAAGAAAAAAAGTTCTTCAAGCTGAAAGAACACTAATTAGTAACATTTTAAAGGACAGAGCATGAAAAGAGGTAAATTAAGACATCAAAACATAATGTGGGAGTGTGTAAAATTGTATTTTTGTATGTGTTTGATGATAAGTTATTAATCAGCTTAAAATAGACTGCTGTAATATAAGGTGTCTTACACAACCATCATGGCAACTACAAAACAAAACCCTATAGTAGATACACAAAAGATAAAGAGAAAGGAATCACTTCAGAAAATCATCAAGTCACAAAGAGAGAAAAAGTAGAAAAAAGGAAAAAAGAAACTACAAAACAGCCAGAGATCAATAAACAAAGTGGCAATAGTAAGTTCATACTTACTAAAATTATTTAATTGTAAATGGTAAATATTCTTGAATCAAAAGATAGAAAGTAGCTGATCGGATGAACAAACAAGATGAACTCACTTTAGCTTTAAGGACACAAATATGCTTAAAGTGAAGGGATGGAAAAAGATATTCCATGCAAATGAAAACAAGCAAAAAAGCAGGGGTGGCTACATTTATATCAAACAAAGTAGACTTTCAGCCATAAATGGTAATAAGAGATAAAGGAGGTCATTATATAATGATGATGAAGGGATTGATTCATCAAAAGAATACCACCATTCTAAATATTTATGCACCCAACATCAGAACACCTAAATATATACAGCAGATATAAACAGATTAGGAGTAGACAGTTGTACCTCTACATAATAAAGGTTATATATGACAAGTCCACAGCATAAACCATATTCAACAGTGAAAAGCTTTCAGCTTTCAGATCAGGAACAAGATGAAGATGCCAACTCCCACCACTTCTATTCAACATAGTATTAAAGCAAGAGCAATTAGGCAAATAAAAGAAATAAAAGAATTTAAATTTGAAAGGAATAAGCAAAATTGTCTTTTTTTACAGATGTTATGATCTTATACATAGAAAACCCTATAGACTCCATGAAAAATCTGTTAGAACTAATAAATGGGGGCACCTGGGTGCCTCAGTCAGTTAAGTGTCTGCCTTCAGCTCAGATCATGAGAGCCCTTGTCAGGTTCTCTGTTCAGTGGGGAGTCTGCTTCTCCCTCTCCTTCTGCCTGCAGGTCTGCCTGCTTGTGATCTCTCTCACTCTCTCTCTGTCAAATAAATGAATACAATTTAAAAAAAAGAATAAATGAATTCAGTGAACTTGCAGGATACAAAATCAACATACAAAAATCAGTTGTATTTATATTCACTCACAATAATCTATCAGAAATAAAATTTAAGAAAACAATTCTACTTAAAAAAATTCCATATACTGAAAACTATAAAATGTTGATAAAAGAAATTGAAGAAGACACAAAGTGGAGAATACCAGTGATTGTGGATTGGAAGAATTCATATTATTTAAATGTTTATATAACTCAAAGCATTCTGTAATTCAATGCAACCCCTAACAAAGTTCCAATAACATTTTCACAGAAATAGAAAAAAATCCTAAAACTTGTATGGAGCCACAAAAGGCTCTGAATAACCAAAGCAATCTTGAGAAAGAAGAACAAAGCTGACAGCATTACACCTTCTGATTTCAAATATATTCAAAAACCTGCAGTAATAAAGAGTATAGTATGCAATAAAAAGACATATAAATCAAAGGAACAAAAAGGAATCTCAGTAATAAACACTTGCATTATGGTCAATTAAGTTTTGACAAAGCTGCCAAGAATAAACAGGGGGAAGGACAGTCTCATCAAAAAATGGTGTCAGATAAACTTGATATCCATATGCAAATGACTGAAACTAGGTTCCTCTCTTACTCCATACACAACAATCAATTCAAAATAAAGACGTGAATATAAGATCTAAAATGATAAAACTCCTAGAAGATATCGTAGGGGGTAAGCTCCTTGACATTAGTCCTGGCAATGATTTTTTAGATTTGACACCAAAGCACAAGCAACAGAATCAAAAATATACATGGGACTACATTAAACTAAAAAGCTTCTGTGCAGCAAAGGAAACCATAAACAAAATAAAAAGCAACCTAGGGGAATGAAGAAAATATTTGGAAACCACATATCTTATAAGGTATTAATATTCAAAATATACAAAGGACTCATACAACTGAACAGCAAAAAAAAAAATACAATTTACCTAAGCAAAAAGTGGGTGAAAGGTCTGAACACTTTTTTTACCAAAAAAAAAAAAAAAAAAAGACATTTAGATGGCTAACAGATACATGAAAAGGTACTTAACATCACTAATCATCAGGGAAATGCAAAATCAAAACCATAATAAAATGTTACCGCACATCTGTTAGAATGCTTAGTATCAAAAAGATAAGAGATAGCAAATGCTGACAAGGATGTGGGGAAAAGGGAACCCTTGTACACTGTTGGTGGGAATGTAAGTTTGTATGGTCACTCTGGAAAGCAGTATGGAGGGTCCTCAAAACAGTAAAAATAGATCTACCATATAACCCAGCCATCACACTTCTGGGTATATATCCAAAGGAAATGAAATCATTATATTAAAAAGATATCTATATTCCCATATTCATTGCAGCATTATTCACAATAGCCATGGTATGGAAATAAACTGTCTTAGATGAATTGATAAAGAAATTATGGTATACAAATACAATGGAATATTAGTCAGCTTTATAAAACAAGGAAATCCTGACACTTGAGGTAACATGGACGAACCTAGAGGGCATTATGCTAAGTGAAATAAGCCAGACAGAGAAAGACAAATGCTGTGTGGTTTCACTTATATGTGGACTCAAACACACAAGGGGGAAAAAAAAGGAAAAGAAAAGAAAGAAAGAAAAAAATAATAATTGAATTCATAGAAACAGTAGAATGGTGGTTGCAGGGGCTAGGTGGGGAAAATGAAGGGTGGTTGGTAAAAGGATACAAACTCTGAGTTATAAGATGAATAAGTTCTGAGGATCTAACATACAACATGGTGACTATTGCTGATGATACTGTATTGCATGATTGCTAAAAGAGTAAAACTTAAGTATTGTCACAAGAAAAAAAAGGTAAATATGTGAGGTGATGAATGTGTTAACTGACTTGATTGTGAGAATCCTTTACAATGCACATGTATAGGAATGCATCATGTTGTGTATATTAAACATATTATTTTGTCAGTGATACTTCAACAAAGCTAAAAAATAAACTTGAAGTTTCATATTTTGGGGGTTTCTCTCTTGTGATGCAATCTGCACATTACCCTGAAAGGGGAGACAGAGTATGGAACACTGATATGATTAGTGCTGTAAATTCTAATCTGCCCCTGATCCAGACACCTCACATATCCTTTCAGGATATTAGCAATAAATATGGACATTAAAAATTTAGCAACTATAAGGCTAAAGACAAAAATGTATATAAACAAAGTGATATAATTATTAAATTTGTTTTGGCAGAAGACTAATTTAGCATTTATGAAACTACTTTACATATATACTAGATAAAAACAAATGCAAAATACATTGTAGACATTGGACACCACTGTCAGAAAAAGACATTGCAAACAGGCAATGGAACTCTGTGATGCTGGATTAGAGTTGGACATATCAGAATGAACTCATATCTATCCAGATGTATTTAGCTATATATAGCTAGATGATAGAAACAGGGAAAGAAAGAAATATAGGTAAGTGTATATAAACATCACATTGGTCAGAATACCTGCATATATTTCTTAGTCCTGTGCACTGAAAGGCCCTAGAAAATAGTAAAATCAGAGTAACAACAACCACTCCAATGTCCAGATCTTGGTTTCTAAATACCACTCCTCCTTGGCTTTTGGGGTTCCAAAGGCTCTTTGGAGAATTTGGTGATTCCAGACCTGGGGTTGGGAAATGACAAAATGTTCATGAAGGCTCTTGCAGGCAAAAATTAAGGGAATATTTTAAAAAAGGAAAAAAGAAATAAGAAAGAAAAAGGACACAGAAAGAAAGAAAAAGCTCCGAATTGCCAAGCTGAAAAATTTGATCAATGAAATAAATAATAGATTATGACACAAGGAATAAAAGAAATATCTATGAGTCCATACTGACTTAAATGATTGATTAGAGAAATAAATAAATTGGGGGAAAAGACTGAATTTTCCTTACAGAAGAATCCCAACATGTAATCCAAGTATTAATACATATATGTGTAATGAAGGAAAGAAATACAAAATCACCATTAGAACACCACAGTAATAATTGTTGTGGTTAAGAACCACTCATGAATGCTAACAGAAATAAGCAGAATTTAAGAAAAAGCAGGATATTTGCATAGTTGAAAAGATTTTACCTCAAAATATTTATCAATTTCTGTGGCAGTTTTAACATGTTCACAAATAGTTTGCCTTCAAGCAAGTGGAGATAAACTGTCTCCCCTTAATTATGAACTAAGTAGACTTGGTGACTCACTTCTAGTGAGCAGAAAATGGAAATGAAAAGTAGTAACTACACTGTCAGGATCTGCTGACACTGCCTGAACTAAGTGGCCAAAGTAAACATCTCTAAAAATGACAAAAGATGATATCCTGTACCTGCAGGGTGTCATACCACAGGATATTTCTTCCAAAAATGTACTACCCCATTCTAATCATGAGAAAATAGGAGACAAACTAACATGTGGGGGCTTTTTACAAAATAACTGACAGTATTCTTCAGAAGGTTAAGGTCATAAAAACAAGAAAACATGAATAAACTCTCAGAAACCAAAGTTAAGTGGTGGGGGGTGGGAGGGATGGGGTGGCTGGGTGATAGACATTGGGGAGGGTATGTGCTATGGTGAGTGCTGTGAATTGTGCAAGACTGTTGAATCACAGACCTGTACCTCTGAAACAAATAATGCAACATATGTTAAGAAAAAAGAAAAAGAAGAAGAAGATAGCAGGAGGGGAAGAATGAAGGGGAATAAGTGGGAGGGGGAGACGAACCATGAGAGATGATGGACTCTGAAAAACAAACTGAGGGTTCTAGAGGGGAGGGGGGTGGGAGGATGGGTTAGCCTGGTGATGGGTATTAAAGAGGGCACGTTCTGCGTGGAGCACTGGGTGTTATGCACAAACAATGAATCATGGATCACTACATGAAGAACTAATGATGTAATGTATGGTGATTAACATAACAATAAAAAATTAAAAAAAAACAAAGTTAACTAATCAGAAATGATGGCTAAATACAATATGGATCTCATTTGATTCCTGGAACAGAAAAAAAAAATCATTGGGAATTCATTGTTGGAACAATTGGTGAAATTTAATACAGTTTTTAGTTTAGTTAATAATAATGTAGAAGTATGAATTTATTAATTTTCATAAAGGTACACTGATCATGTAAGCTAGTAACACAGGGGGGCTGGATGCAGAGTATACAGGAACTCTCTGTGATGCCTTTTTAACTCTCCTGTAAATAAAATATATATATATATTCAAAATAAGTTTTAAAAAGTAAGTTTAAGAAGAATTTTAGTAATTTTCAAATACAAAGTAAGATAATGCTTATTAATGATGACAGAAAAATACAAGAATATTTCTTAAAAAACAGGAATTGTGTCTTACTTATCTCTGTATTTCTGGACCCAGATTGTGATTTGGCACAGAAAGAATAAAATATGACAAAGGAAGTTACTAATTAATTAAATGAATATTTGTCTGAGGCTTAATATCACTATTTTCTATAGAGCTAATGTTAAAATTTTTGTTTATTCTGAAATGAATCAATAAATTTGTTTTAACAGTAAGCTATACAATAACATGAAAATTTCTATACAAATGGTTGTCAAAATCATTACCTCATGATTCAGTTTCACCTTGATCTAATACAGCATAGTAGAGGATATGTTGGCATGTACAAGATAGAAAAAAAAGTATATTTTCTACATCTCACTAAATTAAAACTTTGCATAAGTTTCTTAAGCTCTTTTTTTGTCTGTATAAAATTATTTTTTGGTACGGTAGTACAATTGACATCTTTTGAAGCTAAGCCATGTCTTTTACTGTATATCTTTTCTTGTACATTGACTAAATTATTTATTAAATTTGAAAGGCAAAAAAAAAAGGCTACATCTTTATCTCTCCTGCAAGAACATTATATCAATAAAATTTCAATGCCTTGTTCACAAAATCAATGCCTTCATGAATAACATGGGACATCAGTAGTTTCCACAAAAGATCAAGGCTTTTGAAAAATTAATTTGAACTCAGTAAGACACACAACAACAAAGAAAACACTACTTTTTTGAGCTCTTGAGAAACATGATATAAAATGATAATCTTTTGGTCATGCAGGTGTAATATTTAACCATCTCCCTTGAGGCCAGCAATTTTATTCATTTCAAGGTATATTAATTACTTCATACCAGAAAACTGACAATATTATCTTTGAATTCATGTGACAATTAAAGCCAATGCTTAAACTTTACCAATATAATTTCTATGATAATTATAAGGCAATTAAACTGCATATTTAGGAAATAGAGATTAATTTGTGTTCATTCTTTCTGTTTCCAATCTGGGATTGAAACATTGTATCATTTGGCATTACATGAATGTCAAATGTTGTATTTGTGCAATATGCTTTTTTTGCTGTTATCTGTGCCTTTCCAGACATTTTTAAATTTCATGTTATAAGAAATGTGTCTGATCAGGAAAACATAGATATGTCTCTGAAATGAATAATCTTTGAACACTTTTTAAAAATGGCTAATATTTCACTTAAGTCACATTCACTTTTTCTCACTGGATGCATGTTTGACATGAAATACTTCAAACATTAAATACACTAGCCACAGTGAATCTTCAAGACATAAATGTGCTAACCAGGAATCCAATATAGATTTTCTATCTTCTTTATAAATCCAAAACACTAAAATTTACAACAATCCTTAAAATAAATACATATTACTTAATTCATCACCTAAAGATCTGTATGTCTGAATTAATTTTAGTTGCCCTCTGTATTATCAAGAGTGTAGTTATGATGAGATCATTAGTTGTATTTTGGATTAACGACTGTAATTTATGAACCTTCTCCCTTTCCTAAAAGTTCGGTGTACTCAAAGCACTAAGAAATAGAATATTCGCAAATTATAGAGTTGTATGTTGTGCTTTGTCATACAGTGTACCTGGATGATGAATGTGGTCAGGATTCTTTTTTTTTTTAATTTTATTTTATTATGTTATGTTAGTCACCATACATTACATTAGTTTTTGATGTAATGTTCTATGATTCATTATTTGCGTATAACACTCAGTGCTCCATTCAATATGTGTCCTCTTTAATACCCATCATCAGGCTAACCCATCCCCCCACCCCTCTCCCCTCTAGAACCCTCAGTTTGTTTCTCAGAGTCCATAGTCTCTCATGGTTTGTCTCCCCCTCTGATTTCCCCCCTTCATTTTTCCTTCCTACTATCTTCTTTTTTTTTCTTTTTTAACATATAATATATTATTTGTTTCAGAGGTACAGGTCTGTGATTCAACAGCCTTATGCAATTCACAGCGCTCACCATAGTACATACCCTCCCCAATGTCTATCACCCAGCCACCCCATCCCTCCCACCCCCCACCATTCCAGCAACCCTCAGTTTCTTTCCTGAGATTAAGAATTCAGTGAGGTCATATGATACATGTCTTTCTCTGATTGACTTATTTCGCTTGGTATAATACCCTCTAGTTCCATCCACATCGTTGCAAATGGCAAGATTTCATTTTTTTGGATGGCTGCATAATATTCCATCATATATATATACCACATCTTCTTTATCCATTCATCTGTTGATGGGCATCTTGGCTCTTTCCATAGTTTGGCTATTGTGGACATTGCTGCTATAAACATTGGGGTGCACATACCCCTTCGGATCACTACATTTGTATCTTTGGGGTAAATACCCACTAGTGCAATTGCTGGGCCATAGGGTAGCAATATTTTCAATTTTTTGAGGAACCTCCATACTGTTTTCCAGAGTGGCTGCAACAGCTTGCATTCCCACCAACAGTGTAGGAGGGTTCCCCTTTCTCCACATCCTCGCCAATATCGTGGTCAGGATTCTTAATCCAAAGCCATCATCATTTTACTGGGCTACAGCAGATCTTGCTAAGCACTGAGGACACATCAGGTACACAGCATTTTTATTGTCAAAAATGTCTTTTGACTCCAAATCTCTGGTCATCTCCTCTCATGCCTTGGCTGCCCCATGCATCAGCTCATACTTGCTATTCCACATACATGTTATAAGATAGTATAGCTATAATGAATAATAGACAAAGAAGCATCTGTCCAACAGCAGAAACAGGACTGAATTAGAAAGTCCCTCAGTTCACTCTGTCTCCCACAATTCGATTTGTTATGGAGCAGTGTGTCTTCCACTCCTCACACATCACACAACCTTTTTTTAAGTTCAGCTCAACATTCTGAGTTAGTCATTCCCAGGCTGAATCAACCACTGGTAAATACATACCCTGTCATAGCCACAGTTTACTTAAGCTCTCTGACACTCAGTTTCCGTATGTGATAAGTAGGTGTGATAATATATGATTTTCCAGGTTGTAAAGTTCAGAGGAATAGATATGCATGCAAATATTAAGCACAATATATGCCATGCAGGTATTCAAAAATGATACTTTTATGATCACTATTATAAAAATAATACCCCTTGCTCAGTTGATCAACTCAGTTGATTAAAACCATCTGCTCCATGGGGCGCCTGGGTGGTTCAGCTGGTTAAGCGGCTGCCTTCAGCTAAGGTCATGATCCCAGAGTCCCAGGATCAAGCCCCACATTTGGCTCCCCACTCAGCGGGGAGTCTGCTTCTCCCTCTGCCCTTCACCCTGCTCATGCACGTTCTCTCTCTGCCTCAAATAAATAAATAAAATCTTTAAAACAAAAAACAATGTGCCTATGAACTATTATCTTTAAAAAAAATACCCAGCCCATCTGTCACTGTAGTTCAAAGATTTAATGAAAAAAGTAATTTTACAACTTAAGCTTTTACAAATAGAATTAGTTATGGAAAACAAAAAAACACTTTATAAAAAATAACAATATTTTGCCTAAACATCTATAAAAGAACTTATATGTTATTAATAATTTTCAATGTTACCACAAAATGTTATTAATACTTAGAATTCATACACACACACACACATTTAACTGGATGAAGTGGGTATCATCTTAGGAATGGGAACACTCCTTTTACATAGCTTTTATGCTCATACATATGTACATATACATATTTGTTATCCATCTATGTTCCAGGGAATTATTTTGTACATAACTAAAATTTCCCCTTGCCATGAACTTGTATCCACATGCAATCCCCATTCCAGCTATGTCCTAGAGCTTCTGCCTCTGTGGTGCTAAGGAATAGGTATACCTCTTCTCCAATTTTTCTGTTCATTTTCATGTGTGTTAATTATAAAGCAAATGCATAATAGGCTTTCATTGTTAAGTTGACTGGAATCAGGAGGACATACAGTGCAGCCTTGAGTAAGAATTTGAAATCTATTTGTTCAGTTTCGTGGATCCCCTTATGGCTCTGTCTGAAAGAATATAATCCATTTTAGTTCCACCTTTCTCTCACTCCATGAAGTGTATTTTTCTCTTCAAACATTCTGGCTTGAATTTACAACCACCACCAAAAAATTGTCTTGAATTTACAACCACCATCAAAAAATTGCACTCACTTCTACCACCTAAATAGCACTCATCTTTTCTTTCAAATATTAACTTTCCCTCTGAGCTCTCCATTCTGATTTTATTTCCTTCTCAACATCTACTTGTGATAGATATATTATTATTTTTATGCTTTTGAGATTATAAACCACATCCACTTAAAACTAAAGGGGATATATGCTCAGATTTTGATGTTCTCAGTCAAAAGAGGAGGGTCCTGAGCCTGAAAAAAGAATTCCTTCTCTCATTAAATATTTAATGAGGACCTAGTAAGTGCCTGTCAGTGTGGTCAGTGAGCACAAACTGAAGTGGTCCTTGCATTTTCATGGAGACAGTAATGTGGCAAAATAAATTGATGTGTATCAGATATAACACAACTAATTCTGTTAATTGATTCCTTCAACAAAAACTTACTGAATATTCACTATTTACCAAGCACATTCAAGATGTTGTAGATACAGAAGTGACCAAGCATAAACAAAATTTACCTGTTGTCATTAAACTTACACTCTAGTTGTGAGGTCTAAAAATAATCAAAAGACATAAAATAAATGGTAATAACTAATGAGAAGAAATTAAAGGAAGAAAGGGAGATGAAATGTGAAAGGTGCCAATTGGAGGTTTGACCTAATTCTACCTTCCCTGGAAGTTTCCCTGATACGGTCCCTATTGAGCTGGGACATAAAGGAATAATTGGAATAACCTAACAAAGAAAAGACAGAAGCCTTCCAGGCAGGGGGGAATCACATTTGAAAATGTCCTGTGGCTGAAGATGATACAACTTCTCAAAAGAACAAAAAGTTCCTTGTGGTTGGAGGATAAAGAAAAATATGAGAATTTCATTACCTAGTCATTCTGACTATACACATTTAAGCATCAATGGCAGGCTATTCTGTTCATTCCTTTGTTGTATGTAGGTGTACATCAGACTGACATAGACCTCTTTCATAACTGCCTTTCCATAACTAACAATAATAACAAAGTTGACACTGTATATCTAAGAATTTCAGCTAGTCTATTTCAATTGCTCTTGTTAATTGTTTTCTGCATTGTAAAGAGGCCAGGCTATAGATTTAGACTAGATGTGATGTCTTTGTGTAATATTTATTAGCCATGTGACTTGGACAAATGATTCCTTCAGAGGTTCATTTTACTCACCTATAAAATGAAGGCAATAATGCTATTCATTACATAGTGTTGTGAGATTAATATGACAGTGTTGTGTGAGATGATGCATTTAGCACAATTCTGGGATCATAACCAAGCATTCAGAGATTTGTGACTTTTAAAGAAAATAATAATAAGGATAATCCCTTATTGCAATAGAATCAATGTGACATATGGACTTCAGGTGATCTAACGTTCATAAACAACTTACATCCTCTGTCATTCCTTGAATTACAGAGAGGGACTTGAGAGGTTTTATTGGCTTAGTAGATAAAACATAAATCTTTCAGATATATTATTGCCTGGAATATTATTTCTTCTGTGGCTGTTTTTTGACTCTAAAATATCTCTATTTCTTCCTGGGATAAAAATTGCCCACTAATGAAAACAATGCTCTCTTATTTAGCAGTGTCTATGACAACGAGAAGGAGAGACTCCTTTAACTACTTCATGACTGCTATGTAGATAACTAAAGGAATTTTTTTCCAATTTTCTTTGTAGCCTTTTAGTTCTGTCCTTGATAATGAAGATTCTTGCATAACTCACATTCAGGTTAATATGTTACTACATGAGTGGAAATAAATACAATGCTCAAATTTTATTTAGTTGAGTACAATTACAGCTGCAAATAGAAGTGACCAAATAAATAAATATGGGATTATAAGTTATTCTTAGGAACAAAATTTGTAACCTTTTGTGGCCATAATGACAATGATTTCTACTATTAAATTTGAATAAGCTAACCATTTTAAATTTAAATGATACATATAAATGAGCTGTCAGAATTGTCCCATTATTTTGGTAAAAAATTAAGAAAGATATATACTATACACTATCACTATTTAAAAAAAACAATATTTTTTACTCTTTATGACATTCAATTTAAACATTATGCACACATAGAATTCACATCTCTTTCTAGAAGAAATGAGCTATTCATTTTAAATGGCTTGGGTATAAATATAAGGTCAAGCTGGTGCCAAATCAATCTGAAGGATACCGGATCTATTGTTTGAAAGTGGTGCTTGATATTTCTTATCCTAGGTGATAGAATTGACTTTCCTTGCTAGCTGAGAAATCTCTATCTAGTTACAATCATACCTCTAATTTACTGATTTTATTTTGAGATGAATCTGATGTAAAATACACATAATTGGATTTAAATAATTGAAACTATCTTGCTCCTTCTGAGAAAATAACCATCTTAAGTAAATAACATCCCTTCTGTAAGACTGAACAAAACATTAATGCTCTTTCCAATTATCTTGAGAATGTTGATTATAAAGTAAGAAGACTTAAAGAAAGACCTACTTTTGTAAGTATATATCTAAATATATATTATTCCCTTTAAAATAGCTCATGAAAGATGCTGTATATTTTCCCATGATGCTACCTTGCTCAAAGTAAATTTTGAACATGTTTTCACTGTTGTCGTTATAGTATGTGATTACATTCAGGAACTGGAAATCTGTGTTTTGTGGGGAATTGTAACATTTTGACACAATCTAAAAACATTTAGAGCTCACATTCAATAAATATTGATGGAAGAAATTGAAAAAGAATGGTGAATAAAGTGAATTAGGAAGCTGGATAGCATTATTTTTAATAAAAATAGTATGTGATTGTAAAGCAAAATAGTATTTCTGCATGACTCAATGATATTTGGAGAAAATACATTAAGAGAAAATATTGATTTATTACTGCAGATGTAATGTAACTATGTATCAACTCAATGGGATTACTACCAAAAACATGTTTAAATTATATTTGGATTTTTTTCTATAAATATAAACAAATTTTAATCAGATTTATATATACTGAGATGAAAGGTTTACAATGGTTTTTAATTTTAAGATGATGGATTGAGCATATGTTGAAACCCTCTCCTTCTGTTTACTTCAGGTACACCAAAATGAGAGCCCATGCATGAAAATAAGGAAGAGAAATTTCCAGGGCTCAAAAGGAAGACATCTCTAACAGAGTAAAAATAAAAAGCAGTTGTGAACCCAAGCTTTGCAAAAATTCTTAAATTCAGTGGCCTGAATTTAGAATTAATTCAGAACCTTATAATTAGATTAAAATTTGCTCAAATGGCTGAGATCAGAGTTCTTGAGGACTGTGCAGGACTTGCAGGACTGGAACGTATAGATGTACACTCAGTAAAAGGCTGTGGGATGTATCTTATCCACAGTTGTGAAATTGGATACTAAAAAACCAACACTACTATTACACAGGACAAAAATAGTATCCCTTGCCAAACTGAAGTTATAACAATGTGGCATTAGTGCAGGAATAGAAAAAATAAACTAAGGGGTGCCTGGGTGGCTTGGCTGGTTAAGCATCTGCCTTTGGCTTAGGTCATGATCACAGGGCTCCTGGATGGAACCCCGCGCGGGGCTCCCCACTCAGCGAGGAGTCTGCTTCTCCCTCTGCCTCTCCCATGGGCTCATGCTGTCTCCCTCTCTCTCTGTCAAATAAATAAATAAAATCTTTAAAAATAAATAAACTAAGAAACAATAGAAAAAAAAACAGAAGTAACACCAGCAACAAAAAAAACACATATATAGTTAATTTGATGTATCATGGGAAAGCATTGTTAATCAGTTTGGGAAATAATGTAATGATTCATAAAAGTTACTGGAAAAATGAATTATCCATATTAGGTTATAACAAACTGGATTCTTACATCATAGAGATATTACAGACTTAAATATTAAAAAAATGAAAGCATAAAATCTTTAGAAAATAATATACAAGAGTATCATATTGCTAGTGCAGGAAAAGATTTCTTAAATAAGGCACAAAAGCACAAATCATATATTAAAATATGTGAATTAAGCTACATTATATAAAGAACAAAAGCTCTTAGTTCATCATATTTTGTTCATCAAAAGATACCATAAAGTGAGTGAAAATATACAAGTAGTATATTTTTATAACACATGTGCACATTTTTAATAACACATAAAACCAAAATTGTTTAGTATTTATAACATATAATAAATAATTAAGAGTTCTTAAGAAAACAATTAACAACTCAATAGAAAAATGAGTAAGAAACATGAAGAGGCATGTAAACAAATACAATTATTAATTACCATACACATCTAGATTGAGGGATGCTCAAGCTCACTAGGTTATGGAAATACTGATTAAAACAAAAGTGAAATATCATTTCATATTTATCATATTAACAAAAAATAAAATAGTAAAATAGCAAATGTTGATAAAATTGTGGAGCAATTTCATCCATAGGCGACTATAAGCACTTTGCATAGTTAATTAGACTTTTCTAGTAAAACTGCATAGCCTATTTCCTCCAATTGATATTACTCCAAGGAAACAAATACACATGTGCACTAGAATTTATATATATGAATAATTCTCATACAGTTGTCCACAATAAAAAAAAGGAACAACCCAAATGCTTACAAATGGTATAATGAATAAATTGTGTTATTTTAATAAAAATGGATTTGTTACACAATGAACACAAATGACATAAAGCTGCATTCATCAACATGGCTGAATCTCTATATCACAATATTGAGTTAGAGAAAAATATCATAGAATAATTTATATTTCCATCTCTATAAATTATAAATTAGGACAAAGGGGAAAATACTGTTTAAGGTTACGTAAATATAGGAAATCTATAGAAGCAAACAATAGATATGAGTAACTGAATTGAAGCCTATGATTACCTTTGTGGGAGGTGGTACTCAGGAGTACAACCAGTTAAGGAAATGGAAAATATTAAGATATATGAGATAACAATAATCTCCCTTGTCAGTGGTATTCCATGACCCATCAGTGTGTGAGTTTCAGATCCTACTACACATTTTTGATACATACAAAATTATAGTTACTGCAATCAAGGTCTATACCCCTTAATAGATATTTAAAAATACATCTGCCTTTTTTTTAAGCTAAAACTAAATTGATATTTAGTGTAAATTCATTTGGAAAAAAATAATGAACTTCTATTTATTCCCTTTTAGTAAGATCATCCACTGGGGATAATTTGTACAAATATTATTAGAAGAACTCATTCCGAGCTTTTGTAGAAACATCAAACAAAATAAACAAAGGTTTATTATATATATATAAAATAGGTACATGGGAATTTTATACATGCATATTAACAGTTTGAATCTCATAGGTATTTAATTAAAATTCTGAAAAACAGTTCTACTTAATTTTCTCTATATAAAATAAGGCGGGAGGAACTGTTGCTCTTGGCAGATATACCAAGGAGCACTAGGGGGACCATTCATTAAACAACAATCATGGGAACAGGGAGTGGAAGATGGATGTTATATAAAGGAATGAAAGAGTCAGAAATTGCTTCTTCAACCTCTAAAGAAAAAAAATAATTAATCACAATTCCATCATGGCCTAAGATAAAATAAAGAGATTTCCTTGACCTATCTTTTGTTTTCTGATTATTTCATCCAGACTTTTTAAACTTTAAATTTCTTTTATGAAAACCATTTTCTTTCTCCCTTTCTATCACAGAATCCCTCCCACACACATAAACTAAGGTTCAACACAATTTCCACTCTACCCATGTGAACTTCAGTAGTTACATGAAATCTAACTGTAATATGCACACTAACCCAGAAAACAAGACACATGAAATGTGTAGTTTTCTGAACAAAATGAACATGTGGAATTATCAGGAAATTAAAATATATAATATAAATAAAATTCTTACTTATTAGACAAAACAAATTAGTAAAGAAAATATTAAACAAAAATACTTCTATGACATACTTTTTTATTTCATGAACATGAAATCAAAATAAATTTATGGCAAATCATGATGCAACAAATTCCTTAATCAAGATTTTATATATATGTACTTTAAATTTATTTTGATTACTTAAATGATATGCCCATTACTTCTCTATGTTACTGTTGATTTTTATTTTTTATTTATTTATTTTTTTAAGATTTTATTTATTTATTCATGAGAGACAGAGAGAGAGAGAGACAGAGGGAGAAGTAGGCTCCCAAGGAGCAGGGAGCCCGATGTGGGACTCGATCCCAGGACCCTGGGATCATGACCTGAGCCGAAGGCAGACGCTTAACCATCTGAGCCACCCAGACGTCCTACTGTTGATTTTTAAATGTTTATTTTTTTTCAAAGATTTATTTATTCCTCCTAGAGAGAGAGATAGAAAGAGAGAGAGGGAGGAAGAAAAACATAGACTAGAATAAAGGAACTGATACGTGGGTATATATTTTCATTGCTGTTAGAATTTTGAGAAATAAATTAGTCGTAGGTTTAAAAATTGAAAGAAACATAGTTATAGCACTGTACCATGGTGGGTGAAGGTACACACCACAGTGCCACATGTCTAGGGCATAAAGCAGGATTTACTGGGGAAACTTTCAAAAGCACAGCATCAGTGTGATGAGTAACTTGGTTTCGAAAGCTCTACTCATTCAACAGTGAAACATGAATTGATGATGGCATAACTCAATATGCTGTGGATTATGCTCCAGGACAGGAAACCTGCAACCTGCTACTTTATCTTTTCAAAGGACAAACATGAGAGTGGGCTTGTACATAGGGGAGGGGGAGACTGGTAAAATTTGGCCAGGGGATTTATTTCTTTCCTGGTGCTGGAAATCCAGTCCTGGCTCAGACCTACCTCCTGTCCATAAATCCAGAATGTTGTATCTTTAATTTTCTATTAGGGTGTATATAGGGAAGTCACGTGGCCTGTGTGAAGTCAGAAAAAGTATCTTAGTGTGTCAAATTTTCCTCTCTAAACATTTAAGTAATCTTTTCTTTCTTAGTCCTACATACAACCAAGTTTTATACATAGTACCTTCAATACCCAAGAATGTTCTGGAGTACTGAGTGCAAAAAAAAAAAAAAACACTATCTTTAAAACATAATAATGTGAAAAATAACAGGGATTTTGAAGAGATTGCTTGAGTTTTAATTCTGCCTGTTACAGGTTCTCAGTCTTTTCTTGTTTTGTTTTTTGTTTTTTGGGGTTTTTTTTTCATGACACTGAGAGTCTTAAGGAATATTTGCTAGGTATCCTGTAGAATGTCTTCCAATCAGGTTTGTCAAACATTTTTATCATGATAACAGTTTAGTTGTCAGTTTTTTAAAAGAATACTGTAGAAGACTTCCTCTAATCCTATCATATCAGGGGTGCATGATATGCTTATGCCATCACTAATGATGTTGCTCTTCATAACTTAGTCAAGGTAGTGTTGATCAGGTTTCCCCAGGGTAAAGTTACTCTTACCCTTCCCAATACACTTGCTGGAATACACTCATTAAATCTAGTTTACCCTCAAGGAAAGGAGTGGTAAGAATTAAGCTCTACCTATTGAATGAGGGAGTATTTACATATATTATTTAGAATTCTTCTGTAGGGAAATTTTTCTCTTGAAATAAGAAGGGCACTTTTTTTAAACATTTTATTTTTTAAGTAATCTATACACTCAACATGGGGCTCAAACTTACAACCCCAAGATCGAGTCACATGTTCTACTGATGAGCCAGCCATGTGCCCCAAGAAGGACATTTCTGCTACTAGTTCCACACAGTAGCCTAATCAGAACAATGATCATTAAGGTGCAGATTGGTTAAGTTAACTGTACAAGACAATAAAACTTCTAAGTGATAGAACTAGAATTTGAATGCAGTCCACATGGGAACTCCAGACTCTAGGTTCTAAAATATTACTATTATTATTTTCATTAACTTCTATATATGAATTTCTAAAAATAAACTTTAGAAATTCCTCTTGAATATACTAGATACCTGCTATCAGCAAAAATATATAAATAAATGTAATCTATCTCACAAGAAAAAATATATTACTGTCAGCATTACATTTTTACGATAATTTCTATTTACTGTTAGCAGCAGGAAAAATGGTTTTATTTAGACTCCCTTTTAAAATTATGTATAGGATATGTGCACTCAAACAATACTAAAATTTTTTCTTTGCTTTAAGTAAGCAAACGTGTCCAAGTATGTTAATGTTAAGTTGCTATTTATAACCTTATTTATAAAAGTAAAGTTTATTGCACTTTTGTTCTTGCTTTATTGGAGCTTATTATTATTCCTCTTGAGACCCATAACCCCAAACTATATAATTTAAAAATAAACACGGGTTTACTGTATTACTCTTCTACATTGTACATAGCAATATGCTGGGTAAAGAAAAACTCTCTTGGTTATAAATCAATAAATGCTCATCACTAATTGGTTAAAAATTATAGAATGACAAAAAATTAAAATATTAAAGTAGTCTCTAATCCCATCACTCAGCTTTATACATATATATGTATGTATAATGTATGCAAATGTATGTAATCTATGTGTGCATGTTCATGTAAACTTCTATAAGTTTACACACATAAATATGCTCACTTAAAAATTGGATTTATTTATTTATTTAAATTTAAATTCAATTAACTATCATATAATGCATTATTAGTTTCAGAGATAGAGGTCAGTGATTCATCAGGCTTATATATTACCCAGTGCTCATTACATCACATGCCCTCCTTAAATCCATCATCCAGTTACCCCATCCTCCCACCCCCCTCCCCTCCAGCAACCCTCAGTTTGTTTCCTATGATTAAGAGCCTCTTATTGTTTGTCTCCCTCTCTGATTTCAACTTGTTTTATTTTTCCCTCCCTTTCCCTATGATCCTATATTTTGTTTCTTAAATTCCACATATAAGTGAGATCACATAATAATTGTCTTTCTCTGAATGACTTATTTTGCTTAGCATAATACCCTCTAGTTCCAGCCACATCGTTACAAATGGCAAGATTTCATTTTTTTGGTGGTTGAGTAGTATTCCACTGTATATATACATATACCACTTCACTTCTTCTTTATCCATTCATCTGTTGATGGACATCTGAGCTCTTTCCATAGTTTGGCTATTGTGGACATTGCTGCTATGAACATTGGGGTGCAGGTGCCCCTTTGGATCACTACACTTGTATCTTTGGGGTAAATACCCAGTAGTGCAATTGCTGGGTTGTAGGGTAGCTCTATTTGCAACTTTTTGAGAAACCTCCATACTGTTTTCCAGAGTGGCTGCACCAGCTTGCATTCCCACCAATAGTGTAAGAGGGTTCCCCTTTCTGCACATCCCCACCAACATCTGTCATTTCCTGACATGTTAATTTAAGGCATTCTGACTGGTGTGAGGTGGTATCTCATTGTGGTTTTGATTTGAATTTCTCTGATGCCAAGTGATGTTGAGCAGTTTTTCATGCGTTTGTTGACCATTTGTATGTCTTCTTTGGAGAAATCTCTGTTCATGACTTCTTCCCATTTTTTAACTAGATTATTTGTTCTTTGGGTTTTGAGTTTGATAAGTTCTTTATAAATTTTGGATACTAGCCCTTTATCTGATAAGACATTTGCAAATATCTTCTTCCATTCTGTCAGTTGTCTTTGGTTTTGTTGACTGTTTCTTTTGCTGTGCGAAAGCTTTTATCTTGATGGAGTCCCCATAGTTCATTTTTGCCCTTGCTTCCCTTGCCTTATGACTGCCTTTGGTTTAAAATCTAATTTGTCTGACATAAGAATTGCCACCCCAGCTTTCTTTGGACATCCATTAGCATGATGAATGGTTCTCCACTCCCGCACTTTCAATCTGGAGGTGTCTTTGGATCTGAAATGAGTCTCTTGCAGGGACAGTGTATTGATGGTTCTTCCTTTTTTTATCCAATCTGCTACCCTGTCTTTTGATTGGGTCATTTAGCACATTTACATTCAGAGTAACTATTGAAAGATATGAATTTAGTGCCACTTTATTACCTGTAAAGTCACTGTTACTGTATATGGTCTATGTTGTTTTTTGGTCCATGTTACTTTGGGCTCTCTCTTCACTTAAAGGATCCCCTTTAGTATTCCTTGAAGGGCTGGTTTAGTGATCACAAATTCTTTTAGTTTCTGTTTGTCCTGGAAGATTTTTAATCCTTTCTTCTATTCTGAATGACATCCTTGCTGCATAAAATATTCTTGGCTGCGTATTTTTCTCAATTAGCACTCTGAATATATCATGCCAGTCCTTTTGGCTTGCCAGGTCTCTGTGGATAGGTCTGCTCTCGGTCTAATGTTTCACCCTTTTTTTTAAGATTTTTATTTATTTATTTGACTGACAGAGACAAAGCGAGAGAGGGAACACAAGCTGGGGGAGTGGGAGAGGGAGAAGCAGGCTCCCCGTGGCGCAGGAAGCCCGACGTGGGGCTTGATTC
This sequence comes from Callorhinus ursinus, assembly GCF_003265705.2. Lineage (NCBI taxonomy): Eukaryota > Metazoa > Chordata > Mammalia > Carnivora > Otariidae > Callorhinus > Callorhinus ursinus. The sequence goes on from NW_027397116.1 coordinate 13,834,181, forward strand.
CAGGACCCTGGGATCATGACCTGAGCCAAAGGCAGACGCTCAACTGGCTGAGCCACCCAGGCGCCCCTAGTGTTTTACCCCTGTAGGTTACACACCTCTTGTCCCAAGCTGCTTTCAGGATATTCTCTTCATCTCTGAGATTTGTAAGTTTCACTATTATATGTCTAGGTGTTGACTTATTTTTATTAATTTTGAGGGTGGTTCTCTGTGCCTCATGGATGTGAATTCCTGTTTCCTTCCCCAGATTAGGGAAGTTCTCCACTATAATTTGCTCCAATATACCTTCTGCACCGGCCCTTCCTCTTCTTCTGGGATCAGAATTATTCTAATATTTTTCTGCTTTATGGTATCACTTGATTCTCAAATTCTCCCCTCATGATCCAGTAGTTGTTTATCTCTCTTTTTCTCAGCTTCTTTTTTCCCCATCATTTTGTCTTCTAGATCACTAATTTTCTCTTCTGCCTCATTTAGCCTAGCAGTTAGAGCCTTCATTTTTTATTTCATCTCATTAATAGCCTTTTTGATTTCTACTTGATTAGATTTTAGTTCTTTTAATTCTCCAGAAAGGAATTCTCTAGTGTCTTCTATATTTTTTTTCAAGCCCAAGTAATATCTTTAGAATCATTATTCTCAACTCTAGTTCTGACATATTATGTCCATACTGGTTAGGTACCTAGCAGTCAGTACTGCTCCTTGTTCTCTTTTTTGAGGTGAGTTTTTCCATCTTGTCATTCTTGCAGAAAGTGGTCACTTTTCTATTTGTAGTATTGCAGCTATTCTTTTCTTAGATCTCTGGTGAGTTCTCAGGTGTTCAGAATGATTTGATAGCTATCTAGCTTAATTCCTGTAACCAAATGAAACTAAGGTCTCCTATTCTTCCACCATCTTGGACTCATTAGCAATCAGAATTTTCTTCCTATTGAGCACATTGAATATATCATTCCACTCTCTTCTGGCTTGCCAAGTGTCCTCTTTGATGAGGATTCTTCTCTCCCTTTAGTTCTAGAGTTTGTTTTGTTAGTCTCTAGGCTGATTTCTGAGGTATTTAGGATGATTTGATAGTTATCTCATTGTGTTCCATGGATATGACCAGCTTAGGGTCCTCCTACTCAGCCACCATCTTAGCTCCTCCCCCAAAATTGAATTTACATAATAGTATAAAAAGAAGTTTCTCTACTGACATGCATGTTTATATAAAGGAGTGAACCCTAAAAGTAATAATAAAGGTTAAAAACATTATTTTTCAAAAGTAATAAAACAACAATAGAGATAAACACATTTTTGTTTTAGGCTCTGTTTTAAGGTCTTTACAAATGAAATTGCACTGATGCTTAATACTATACAATGAGAAAAATACTACATTCAAACAAAATAGCAATTATTTGCCAGAATAAGATGAATATATTGAGAAAAATATGCAAGCACAAAGAATTTTAGCGAAAATACATAAAAAAATCTAACTCGGTAATAAGTGAATCGGAAGACAGACCTTAATAAAGAAAGATAAAGAAGGGAAAACACTCAGAATGGTAATGATAGTATGCTTAGGGACACATAATGTAAGCACTAAATATGATTCTTTATGCAGAAGTATATGCTTTAAGGAAAAATTTTAAATTGTCATAAATTACTGTTCTTAATTAAGAAAATAAATTTATGGGAGAAAGAATTACATTTAAAGAATAAATAAACATTTCCAAATATTTTATTTGGAATGAAAGTAGAAGACCAGGTAAAATGTGGTAGTTGGTGGTAATCCATCTGGCTTTCACACATTGACAGAGGAATCATGTTTGGTTATGAACACAACAAAAAGGAAAATAATATTAAAAGCAGTGGAAAATAAAGTTGAACTCTCAGATTAACAAAGGAAAATATAGCAACTTGATAAACTAGCAAAATATTGGATAAAGATAAGGAAGTAAAATGATTAGTAAACACAGGTAAGATAAAAAAGAGGAATTGTTATCCACTTTTATATTAAATGCAAAGTGAATTAAATCTCTCATCAAAAGCAATGCTGGTCTCATGATAAAAATTGTCAGATAAAGAAAAAGTTTGATGTATTTATTTTAAACAAATCAGATATCTATAGCAGAAAAGAGTATATACATATGTTTTCAAATCTCACTGACAAACCCAATTTAAGACATATATAGATAGATATTCCTAAAATAGGGAATAGGGAAAATTTTAGCATATTCTGAGCAAAAGGAAAACTTAAAAAGTTTTAAAAGTAAAGATTAGAAAGAACAACAACAGCAACAGCAACAATAACAGTAATAACAAAAACAACAAAAAAACAATATCCCTGATGAAAATAGATGCAAAAATCCTCAACAAAATATTAGCAAATAACAGTCAACAATACATTAAAGGGATCATTCACCATGTTCAAATGACATTTATTCCAGGGATGTAAGCATGTTTCAACATTCACAAATCAATCAACGTTATGCACCACATTAACAAAACAAAAGATAAAAATTATATGATCATCTCAATAGATGCAGAAAAATCATCTGACAAAACTAAAACATCTGTTCTTGATAAAAACTCTCAACAAAGTTGGTGTAGAAGGAACTTAACATAAAAGCCATATATGACAAATCCACAGCTAAGACCATACTGAATGTCGAAAGACTGAGAGTTTTTCCTCTAAGAAAAGGAACAGAACGGGAACAAGAATATCTCTTGCTACTGTTATTCAACATAGTACTGGAAGTCCTAACTGCAGCAATCAGACAAGAAAAAGAAATAAAAGGCATCTTAGTAAGGAAGAAGTTAAACTGTCACGATTTACAAATGACATGATACTCCACATAGAAAACCCTAAAGACTCTACCAAAAACCTGTTAGAAGTAATAAGTGAATTCAGTAAAGTTGTATGGTACCAAATAAATACCCAGAAATTGGTAGTGTTTTTATATATTAATAATGAAGTAGTAGAAAGATAAATTAAGAAAACAATCCCATTTAAAATTGTACCAAAGAAAAGCAAAACAAAAACCTAGGAATAAACTTAACCAAGTAGATTAAAGACCTGTGCTCTGAAAACTGTAAAACACAGATGAAACAAATCGAAGGTGATACAAACAAATGGAAAGATACAGCATTGTATTGGAAGAAAAAATATTATTAAACTCTCCATACTACCCAAAGCAATCAATAGATTCAATGCATCCCTATCAAAATACCAACAGCATTTTTCACAGAACTAAAACAAGTAACACTAAAATTTGTATAGAACCACAAAAGGCCCTGAAAAGTCAAATACACACTTATACTTAGTGAAATAAGTCAGAGAAAAACAAACACAATATGACTTCACTCATATGTGGAATCTAAAAACAAAACAAGTGAATAATCAAAAAACAGAATCAGACCTATAAATACAGAGAATTGATGGTTGTCAGAGAAGATGAGGCTGGGGTGATGGGCAAAATGGGCAAAGGGGAGCGGGAGACACAGGCATAAAAGGTACAGCACAGTCAATGGTACTGTAATAGAATTGCATGTTGACAGATGGTAGCTATACTGTGGTGAGTACAGTGTAGCATTCAGAGTTGTTGAATCACTATGTTGTATACCTGAAACTAATGCAATATCATGTGTAAACTATATTGAAGCAAAAAATAAAATAAGATAAAATAAAATAACAAAACAATAAAAAGTAGAGATTTCATAGGATACATTCTCTTATTGTAATTGTATAAATGTTAGAAAAAGTAATAGAAATAAGTTTTCTAATATATTTTAATTATGGAAACTTGAAATCTGTATTCCCAGAACAACTCTTAGATAAAAGAGAAACTGAAAAGGGAAAAGTGTAATTATTTAGAAATAAAGCAATGGAAAAGGACATTTCTACGTAAAACATCATAGAAAATAGCAAAATCATATTAAGAGGAAATTTTATAGCCCTACATGTATATAAAATTGAAGAGGGAAAACCAAAAATAAAGGAACAGGTTAATATGGAGAATACAGCAATCAACAAACCAAAAGGAAATAAGAAAAAGAGACTAATAAACCTAAAACCCCAAATTAACAAAGTAGAAAATAATGGGGTATAAAAGTATAAAACTTCCAAGATTGGCTACTTGATTATAAAATAACTATTAACAAGTGTTACTACTGAAAATAGTAAGAGAAAAAATAACAAAATAGGGATAAGAAATGTGTCATAACCACAGTTTAGGATTAAAATGTTTAGAAGATAACTTACCTACAACTCTTTAGCAACACATTTGGAAATGTAGAAAAAACTGGTAATTTCTATGAAAATATAGATTAACAAAAGTGAGAAAGATTAGGCACAAAATATAAACAGTCCACTTACCCCTGAACAGATGAAATAATTATATAAATTTAATGAGAGACAAAACTTTATAAAAGTATGTAAAATCATATGAGAGGATGAATATAAAACTAGATCTAAAATAGAAATACTATGTTTTTGTGTGGAAGCACAAAATAGGTAAACATTGATGTTTCCAAAATATCTGCAAATGACATTTCAGTTAAAGGGCTGGTATCCAAGATCTATAAAGAACTTCTCAAACTCAACACCCAGAAAACAAATAATCCAGTCAAGAAATGGGCAGAAGACATGAACAGACACTTCTCCAAAGAACACATACAAATGGCTAACAGACACATGAAAAAATGTTCAACATTACTAGCCTTCAGGGAAATACAAACCAAAACCATAATGAGATACCACCCTACACCAGTCAGAATGGCAAACATTAACAAGACAGGAAACAACAAATGTTGGTGAGGATGTAGAAGAAAGGGGAACCCTCTTATACTGTTGGTGGGAATGCAAGCTGATACAACCACTCTGGAAAACAGTATGGAGGTTCCTCAAGATGTTAAAAATAGAGCTATGCTATGACTCAGCAATTGCACTACCAGGTATTTATCCCGAAGATAAAGATATAGTGAAAAGAAGGGGCCCCTGCACTCCAATGTTCATAGCAGCAATGTCCACAAGAGCCAAGGAGCCAAGATGCCCTTCAACAGACGAATGGATAAAGAAGATGTGGTTCATATATACAATGGAATATTACTCAGCCATCAGAAAGGATGAATACCTACCATTTGCATTGACTTGGATGGAACTGGAAGGGATTATGCTGAGTGAAATAAGTCAAGCAGAGAAAGACAATTATCGTATGGCTTCACTCATATGTGGAACATAAGGAATAGTGTGGCGGACCACAGGGGAAGGGAGGGAAAACTGAATGGGAAGAAATCAGAGAGGGAGACAAATCATGAGAGACTCTGGACTCTGGGAAACAAACTGAGGGTTACAGAAGGGATGGGGGTGGAGGGAAGGAGTAACCGGGTGATGGGTATTGAGGGGGGCATGTGTTATGATTAGCTGGATGTTATATGCAACTAATGAATCATTAAACACTACATCAAAAACTAATGATGCACTTATATGTTGGCTAACTGAACATAAATAAATAAATAATAAACATAAGATAATAATATATATTTTTAATTTTCAATTGGAATTGCAACTGGTGCTTTTCTGATGTACAATGTCAAAGAAGAGAAAACTCAAAAAACAAAAAAAGAATATCTAGGGACACTTCCCTCACCATTCTGGAAAAAAAAAAGGAATTTATTCTGGCACCAGTATAATCAAATAAAGATTACCAAAGAATGATTAAAATATCAGTCAAAACCTACAATGAAATGAAAAACAAAAGAAAACTGAATCCATTACTGATCATAGTAAGGAAGCGGTACAGTCAGTCTGTACAGAGATACAGTTATTCAGGTACAGTCTGTCTGAGAAGATAAGTCTGCTCATTTTATATAGGTATTTGGGAAGCATTAAATTTCGGGATTCGTGGACTTTCAGAGGTGGGAGTGGATTGACACCCTATGTACAAAAGTGGTTACTCCAATGAGATTATCATTGATTAGGTGTCACTCAGAAGTGTGTTTTTTGGAGTGAGTCTGTCCTTGATTGGCTGGTTTTCAGAAGAGAGGGGCTGACATTAATTGCTTGCAAAATTGAACAGTTCTGGTCCTGGTGACTACTTGTTTCTAGGGCTACAGACCAGTGAGTCTTTCCAATGTGTTTGAACTCTTATTGAACCCTTATCTTTACTAACGTAGTTAATTATCACTGAAAAATAAAGTTTCATCTGTGGACAGCTGATTCTCAATTTTTCATATTAATCACCATGATTTTATCTTATTTTCATCTTTGAATGGTTTTTTTAATCACCTCTTGGAACCACGGCAGTGTTGCAGCATTCATGACTCCAGACAACAGGCATCAAATGATAGCAAAACAAACAAGAATTACATAATGGATCTACAACAGAATTATAAAATGGATAAAAACACTTTGGAACAATGATCCAAAATTTCAGTCATGAACAATGAAACAAGTTCTATGACTTTCTGAGTCTACTTGCAGTAGATGGATATTTCACCTGTAGTTTTAATCCAGGTACAGCATGAATTGTTAACAATAGCGGGGATTCTTCCCAGGTCATCCAAAATGAAATCTATATCATTTGTGGGGTGAGAAGGGGGTGGTAAGAATATTTCACAGGTTTGTTTCTTGTTTGTTTGTTTTTTCTTGCAGTGAGTACTTTGTACTACTTACTGTGTCAATGTGAGAGAGTTTCAATCTAAAATGGAACTGGATTATATTAAATGTAAAATCTCACACATGTGCTCTCAGAAAAACAAATCTTCAGGACTGAGAGACTGATTTCTAATAAATGTCTGATTTACAGAAAACTAATAATGTTGGAATTTTCTTAAATAACAGGGAGTTCTTCAGGGGTTACTTCCTATCAATCTTAGGAAATTTTTGCTTATGCTCTCCAGAGGCATGACCAAGAAATGACCAGTTCAGGTTCATCTCACAAAATAAGTTTGAGCTTTATTTGTACAACTGGAGTGGTTTTATCTGCTCAGGAATTTTCAAAGCTGGTCTCATTTGATTTTTATTTTAACAGACTCTAACTAAACAGCCCTCTCTTTACAGTCCCTGACCACAAATACAGCCTGTCCCAAACCCTCAACATACTTTCCTATACATGCTACAGTTTCCAAGTTTCAAACTGCAATTCCTCTGCTCTTCCCAAATAAATTTACCTTTTGACAATTTTGAGTTTGCTTGTTTTACCTCTTTTTTTTCTTTAGTAAACAGTGTGAAGGAGAAACACACTGATAACTACCTCAGGTTGTTTAATTTGGATGGGATCACTTTTCACAGTCTACTGCAGAAAAGCTTTTACCCTTTTGGAGTCTAAGGAAAGAGATTTGCTGAGCTGTCCCTTTTGAATAGGCTCACAGAGCAATTAAATAGGGCCAAATTGAAGAGTGTGATCCCCAAATAGGGCAAATATGTAAGAAATATACAAAAGATTATTGAACCTTGATGGAGCTGTAGGTATGCTTTCATAGTGAATTGTGCTTTGATTAATTATAAGGATTTTTTCATTTATGTATTATATACAAAAGTATTATTTTGGTAAAATTAGTGTAACATATCTTGATAAAAATATTCAAATTGGTTATACTAAGTTTGGGAGTACTGGATTACTGAATTAGGTTGGTGATTACCTAGAGTATATAAAGCCTAGTCCAAGACAAATGATAAGTACTAATGAGAACATGATAAAGTCAGAGTATATAACCTTAAATTAGGAAAGAAAAAAAAAAGTATGAATAAACAAAATGTATATAAAGGAGTGTTAAACATATAAGATCACTTTGTTTTAATGGTTTTGGGAAGATTTCTACTTTGTGTAGTCATCTGCTTGTTCTGAGGATCTTAGGGAACTAAGAGGATCTCAACTGTTATGGACCCATTGCTTCAGTAGGTTCTATAGAAAAAAAAAAAACTCCATTTAGATTCTGAGATTATGAGAATAATGCCCAAACTCTATTAAGATTCCTTGCATCTTCTAAGAATTGCATACAATAAGATAGAAAGTTTTCTGAGTAAAAAGTAAGGCTGTGCATAAGTCAAGTCATGAAAAAATGTTAGTTGAATATATGCCCATATCATTGGATTGAAAAGTTGGAATGCCCAGGGGCACCTGGGTGGCACAGTTGGTTAACTGACCAACTCTTGGTTTCAGCTCAGGTCATGATCTCATAGGTCACAAGACTGAGCCCCACATTGGGCTCCATGCTCAGGGGGGAGTCTGCTTGAGATTCTCTCCCTCTGCCCCTCTCCCCACTCTCTTGTGTGCTCTCTCTCTCTAAATAAGGAAAATCTTTAAAAAAATAAAGAAAAGTTGAATGTCCAAAGTAGGAAACATAAACTTTAATACTAGTTCCCTACAATCCTGGAAGATTTTCTCTATCATTGTTTTTTGTTTTGGGTATTTTTCCTTAGCATTTATTTATGTATTATTTTTTTAAAGATCTTATTTATTTATTTGACAGAGAGAGAGACAGCGAGAGAGGGAACACAAACAGGGGGAGTGGGAGAGGGAGAAGCAGACTTCCCGCCGACCAGGGAGCCCAATGCGGGGCTCGATCCCAGGACCTTGGGATCATGACCTGAGCTGAAGGCAGATGCTTAATGACTGAGCCAACCAGGTGCCCCATCATTTATTCATTTTAGAGAGAGAGAGCATGTGCATGAGTGGGGGGAGGGGCAGAGGGAGAGAACATTCAAGCAGACTCCCCACTGAGCACGAAGCCTGATGGGGGCTCAATCCCATGACCCCTGAGATCATGACCTGAGCTGAAATCAAGAGTGAGAGGCTTAACCTACTGAGCCACCCAAGCGCCCCTCAACACTGGTATTTTAAATTATTATTTCTCATATGAAACTTACCAACAAATGATGTTAAGTCAAAATTTGGTATTTAAGAGCTTTCCAGACAATCCAGAACAAAACAGGAACACAACTTTAAGTAGACAAATGCAAAACCAAGGTAGCAAGAAATTAAGTAGTTTACTTGTAAAAAAAGAACAAGATTTAATGACTTTATCAAACTAATTATTCAACTAAAAATACTCCAGGTCTGATTATCTTATATAAAGTCCTACATCTAATGTCCTTAAAGACAAAAAAATAAGTCTTATTCTTCTCATGTCCTTAATGGGAAAACAAACAAAAAAAGTGAAATAGTCAAAGGGGATTAAGAGGTACAAACTTCCAGTTATAAAACAAATAAATTACAGAGATGAAAAGTACAGCATAGGGAATAAGTAAATAATATTGTAATAACTTCATATGGTGACAAATGGTAATTACACTTACAGTGGCAAGCATTTCATAATGTATGTAATTGTTGAATCACTATGTTGTATACCTGAAACTAATGTCAACTATACTTCAGTTAAAAAAAAAAGAATAACAAAGTAAATTCAGCAATTAGAGCCAATCAAACTAATCAAAGCTCAGCTTGTGATTTAGACTAATTCACCTCACAGCCAATCTGAAGGATAAAAAATTGGGGGCACAAGGGTCTTATTGAGGGCAACTGTTGCTCCAATAATCTGAAATTATTCCAAGTGAGTGTTATAAAAACATCTTCAGTGCAATTTCCAGAATTCTCACTGAATGATCTAAATTAAAAAGAGAAAGTTGAATTTATTGCTTGTTACAGTAAGAGAGTTATGCTGGTCAGGCATAGTCTCTTCAAGCAGAGCAGATTATTGATCTTTAAGCTATGATGTCCAGTGTGATAGCCATTAACCAATATGGCTATGATAATTTTAATGAAAATTTATATTAAATGCAATTTAAAATTCAATTCCCCAGTGCACTAGACACATTTCAAATGCTCAATAGTCACATGTGGCTAGTAGCTATCATGTTGAACATTCAGATATAAATATTTTTCACCACTACATAAACATCCACTGACAGCCCTGTTATATAAAATTTTTGGAAGACTATCTGAGATATAAATATATTAGTATCATCTGTAGAAGTAAGACTACTTGATGATAGTGTTGAAGGATTTTCACCCAGAAGTGTACTTATTGGAGTTTGTGACTTGCTGATTTTTGTAAGTGAAGGGACAGCAGGAGCAGACGAGAGGCTGACACGGATTGTTGGAATGAAAAAGTATGTTCCCTGAGGCAAGCTGTGGTTGATAGACTGAAGCTGGTTCTATTGGCTATTAGTTATAATGACTCTAGAATAAACAGAATTCTTCTAAGTATATGATGACTTGTCTTATTCTCACAGAATTGGCAAAGCAAAGGACAAAAATGTCAGTGAAATTTAAAAAGAAATTTACAAAAGTCTCAAAGAAAACATAAATAAAATTACTATACAGTATGTGTAATCTTTTTTTTGTTTGTTTGTTTTGTTTTTTTTTTAAAGATTTTATTTATTTATTTGAGAGAGAGAGAGAGCATGAGGGGGGGAGGGTCAGAGGGAGAAGCAGACTCCCTGCTGAGCAGGGAGGCCGATGCGGGACTCGATCCCGGGACTCCAGGATCATGACCTGAGCCGAAGGCAGTCGCTTAACCAACTGAGCCACCCAGGCGCCCCACAGTATGTGTAATCTTTTAAAGCATAGTGTGATTTATTAAATAAAAGTGTCTGTAAGATGATAAAAGTATACCCTATTTCACACTATGTACAAATACAAAATCAATATGCACTTAAATTACCAAAATAAAGCAAAACACCTTAAAAATATTTTTAGAATGTAAGATGTACAATATCAATATGGTAATACCTGCTGGGCAGACTGGATACAAAAAGTTTAAAAAACAAAGCATAGAGCTACTTGTCTGTAAAATTTGCAAATTTTCCTAGGAAAATATTTTGATAGGGTCAATAGACAAAATTTAGTTTTATAAAGTGGGAAACTGATAAAACCTCTTTATTTTGTGGAAATGGGATATATATCCCATTATGGTTTGTCCTTAGGCACATGTGCCTATGTCAGAATCAGGTGGAAGAAAGTAGTAAGTTGACAAAAGTAACTCAACAACCATAAAAGAGTATGAAAATTACTAAACACAAAGATTCTCATGGAAAATACACCTCAGAAAAATCTGAATGAATATTTACAGCATACTTTGAAGAAAAAGATGTTTCAGCATCTCTGAAAGACAAGTATGACTTATCCTCATTGAGAAGGTGGGAGGCAGCAATCCAGGGCAAGAGACTATGGACAAAAGCTTAAAGCACCAAATACCATGATACATCCTAGGTATCACACTTACTATGTGAAACTGTTTGTCATGATTATAGTGAAGGGTGCATTTGTAGGAATATTGAAAGATATTGGAAAGAAAACTCTCCTGGAACCTGGTAAATCCAATGGTGAGAAGGAAAAATATTCTATGAATCATGAGGAAAATTGTCTGTTATACAAAGATTGGTTGAATGTGGCATTGACAAGGTCAGATATTCATTATAACCAATCTGACTGAATATTTCAACTTCTTTTACACAGTGTCTTTCAGTAAGTATATTACTCTAAATTCCTAAGAAAAAAATTAGTTTTTAAGTTGCATTTATTTATTTTTTTTATAGGTAAGGTTAAATAATCTAGGGGAAAAGGTCTTCTTAACATAAAGTATCTCCATTACTGCTTTGTAAATAATGGCTCAAAAATCATATTTAATCACATTTGCTTTGAGTTTGTTGTTGTTAATGTGCATTAATTAAGTCATAATTTGATTTCCTAAAACCTAATCTTTTGATGAAAATGTCATTAGCAGAGGCTAATGATGAATTTATATATGAAGTGAACCATTGCATAGCTCATTAAAATTAAATAGTATTAAGTTAAAAAAACTGATAGGGAAAATTAAGAACATAAAGTTTTACTTTTCAAGTTCTTATTTTGAAGGTTAAGTTCTTATTTTTCAAATAATCACATCATTTAGGGTTTGTTAAGTTTTGAAATATCTGACAAAACAAGCTTTTTACTTTCTCAAATGTGTATAAACATTTCAAAACAATTTATTCAGAATATTCTTATGAAAGTGCAATTCTTACTCTTTTGTACTTTCTAGCTTTTCTAATTTTCTAAGTGGTTCTTAACGTTAATCAGCAAATCAAAAAACGTCTACTGAGGCTTTTCTAGGAGAACAACTTGCCCAACTCCTGTTACAGTGAGCTGCCTCATCTTTAGAGATTAAATACTGATTAAAGGGTTAAAAAAAGGATTTACTACCACATATGATGGGGAAATCAAATATCTGAACACAAGTTCACCAGCTTTTTCTGCTGAGTTTTTGTGAACTGTGCCATTTTCCCCTCAAAATAACCACATGTACTAGGTCTAACGTCCCTAATTTCAATACATACATTTTAGGGGGGCACAAATATTTGGTCCATAGCATATATGTATGCCTTCACTGATTGCTCATTTTTTAAAGCCTAGGAAATTAATCCATTGTGAAATTTTTATTTTTTAAACCTCAAATGCAAAAAAAAAAATTTTCAAATAATTCTGACTATATATAAAAATTAAAATGCTTAATTCTTAATTCTAGTGTATAAAAAATTGGGTGCTCTGCATTTAAGTTGTCATTTTCACTATTCATGAATAAATGTTTATTACCAATTGACAAATTATGCCTTTTAATGCTGTCATCTTAAAAGCACAGAAAGAAGATAGTTATAAGTATTTTCCTTATTGTTTACAGAGTTGAGCACTTTAGTGATTAAATACTTCTGTACCTTTACTGACCATATAAATTATCCTTTATCTCATTATTATATATTTTAATTGTTTATTACTTGTCACTTTCTCTCCCTTTACATGCCACAAGTTTTGTTTCACAAAAGGGCCAATAAAGTAAAAACAGGGAACTTAAAACTCAAATGTCAAGGCAGAGACAATAAATAAGTGAAGCAGACCAAGTTTGTTTGATTACTTATTCATTCATTCACTAAACAATTAATTTTCCATTTATCAAACATTCATTAAGTACTTCCTATGTGCCAGACCCACTTCTAGGTTCCTACGACATAGAAATAAACAAAATAAAGGTCCTTACTCCTTACTTCTTACATTCCACAGGGGAAAACCAGACAATAAAAAAATAAACATAATAAATAATTACAAGTTTAGAAGGTGAAGCAGCCCAAAAAATGTAGTGCCAGGGGTGAAAAGTGTTTAGATTAGTGTTAGGGAGAAAAACAAACCAACATTATGTTTCAAGTGACTGATGTCCAGTTAAGTGGAAGGCTAGTGTGACAAATTTTTGTCTTCCAAAAGAAGCCACATGAACTGATTTTGAGGTGAAATCTCCTATTTTATATTCAGTATTTAACAGCATCGTTGCACATTGTTGAGATCACATAAAACATACGTGTGTCTCATTTGGGTCACAAGCTTAGGTCTGAAGCTTGGTACCAGTCAAGTTATTTCACACTAGTGTTTTTATTGTTGAGATGTTTACACGTAGCTCTCTCTTCTTGTCAGGAGCCATTCCATTACACAATTCTCTTCTTGTGTTGGTCTTACATCACATCTTAACTGTGGTTGAAAAATCTGTGATGGGTATTATTTGATGATTTGAATGCTTTCTCAGATAAATTGTATAATATTGCTGTGTATTAGCATAAAAAAAGCTTGACCCCACATTTTTTTTAAATAGTGGAAGTTAATGAGGCTACTATTTTTAAGCAGACCTATGAATATTTAAAAAAAACTTTCTAGCACAAATCACGCAAGTGTTATTTCCACAAATATTAAATTGTTCTGACTTAACAAGATGAGTAAGTTTAATATTACAGTATAAGGTAGATTCTGCCAAAGCACAAAATCATTTAAAAACACAGATTTAGAGTTTAAGCTGTTTTTGTACTCAATTTTAACTTAAAACATTCCATAGATATTGCCATTTTTATAAATATAAGTTACAACCATGAGAGACTATGGACTCTAAGAAACAAACTGAGGGTTCTAGAGGGGAGGGGGTAGGGGGATGGGTTAGCCTGGTGATGGGTATTAAGGAGGGCACGTACTGCATGGAGCACTGGGTGTTATACGCAAACAATGAATCATGGAACACTACATCAAAAACTAATGATGTAATGTATGGTGATTAACATAACATAATAAAATTAAAAAAATAAAATTACTTAAAAAATATGTCACAACAAATATATGTATAAATTTATGAAAATTATTTCAGTGTCACTTCAAGTCTCCATCTCCAACCTGTACATACTTCTTACAACTTCCACCTGTCCCCCCACATAGGTCTTCTGTATTAGACACATTAAAAGAATCCAATTGGAGTTGCTAGGCTGCACTAGGAAAATGAGAGTTTATACTTGAAATTTTGGTGAGCAAAGTTTTAATGTTGTGAAATAGAATTTATTTAGATTTTTTACATTTTTAAATTAAAAAAATTAAAAATAGAACAAAAATCCACTATAAAACAGGGATTTTGATTTATTACATACTTACAAACTTCCTTAATTGATACTGTATGAGCTCTAATTTATTTTTCATGGCATAAGTTTATGTGATCTTTGTTTGGCTTAAGTTATTTTAGGAATCACATTTTTTCTGTATATGTAACAATTACTGGAATAATTCATTTTCATCTTCCAAAATTCCCACTGCTTGCTCTCTGTCCACATAAATAATTTTCCCTTTAGGGAAAAAGTGTATAAAGTTGATATTTTAGTAGAAATTTACATGATTTTGGAACATTCCCACTGAAAGCAATTTAGTGTAACTTTTGCCTCTAATCCATATTCTGAAACTTTACAACAAGCTTTGGTTCATTGATAATGTAATAGACTGACAAATTTTGATCATGTTTTCTACTTAAAAGCATTTCAGCATCAGTATAATATAAAAGGATGGGAAATTGAAACAATTATCATACAAAAAATAAGAGGAAAAATATCCCACCATACCAGTCTTATCAAGTTATTTTAAATAAATTTGACTGCCTATGAAAAATTTCTATTTTGGTACATTCGATGTTTGTGAAGTTACCTTCAATGTGAAACAAACCCCCAACCCCACCAAACACACACACAAAAAGAACAATTTGATTGTCCAGAAATAGAAACAGGTTGCCTATGGATTCATGGAGGTTATAAAATATATGCCAAATATCTGTCTGTAGATTACATCTCCAACAGATAACCTAACACTTGTGTTGAGGATTAAGAGTATTCTTGATGGTAGGGTAAACTCTTCTAGGGAATAGAAAAATTAGGTGAAGCATTTTATAGAGGCTGAGAGTACAAACACGTTGGTTGTCTGAGTGAAAGGAATTTTAGAATCAGGATCCTGAAGGATCTCCAGGGTGTGTGTGTGTGTGTGTGTGTGTGTGTGTGTGTGTGTATGTGTTTAAAGAGGTATAAATATTCAAGGATACCTAAAGAAAGAGGTACTGAAGAAGAGTATTTTACTTTATGACTATTATAAACAGTGTCTTCTAATTTGCGATCCTTATTTGCACTGTATTACAAATTCCTCTTCTATCATTTTTACTTTATAGAAGTATGGATAGATAGATGGACAGACCTCTAGCACAGTTGCATACCACTCATTGCTGTCTTCTCTTTCATTCATCTCATGGCCTCTAATATGACGCTTTTTTTAAGTGCATTCCTCAGTTTATGGTGGAATACTACATGAATTTTTGCCTCTTCACAGATCTCTTCCTTTCATTGCACCTGAGTATATAGGATTATGGGATTCCTGGTATTTTCTTTTAATAGTCTTGTTCTTCTACCACCAATTTCTAGCAGGTGAGAAGTTCTGTATCAGTCTGACTCTTTTTTCTTTGTAAAGTACATTTTTTTTTTGCCTGAAAAAGCATTTAATTTTTTTCCTAAGTGTTTATTCATCTTACCAAGCTATGTCTATGTATATGTGCTTTATAGTCAATCCTCACAAGAATTTAATAAGCAGTAGATTAACCCTTAAAAATCAGACTTTAGCTTTAAAAAGTTGTGCTATGTCTGTTTTGTTGCCTCCCCACCATTCAGAATCACCAAACAGCCTCAGAGATTGTGTCCCCTGTTGTTCTGTGATATAGTGGTCCGGTCCCCATCTGTTCTATTTTTGCCTTTTGAGATTCCTCTGATTTTCATGTCAGATTCCCTGAATTAATCCATAGATCTCTCTAGGTTTCCTTAATGAGGTATTTACCTTTAATTTTTTTGCTTTTGTGCTTTGAAACATCTCTTGTATAGTGTTTTTCAAGACATAGCAATAATTTTCTTCTTCAATTAATTTAATGTTTTAAAAAATGTTAATTTTTAACATTGTTTCATCTTGTATCTGAAATTCCATAAGTGTTTTACACTCAGATATATGTATATGTAAAAACACACACAAAGACACTTGTGCATATATATCTATTCACATATATATTTTATAAGAGTCTTTCTTACCTTTAGAATTTTATCTGATATTCACATCTCTGACTGTTGGGGCAACTTAGATGTGTTGTTCATTACTTTGCAAGATGGGGATTTATTCCTCATGATATTTCTAGTTCCCTCTTGAAGCACAAGGAGGAAAATTCTCTGGTCCCATATTTTCTAGGCTTCTCTCAGCCTCAGGAGTGGAGGAACCTCAAATATCTCTTTGTCCACTTGTCCTTTCCATGGATGTCAGGGAAATAGGTTTTCTCCCATTGCCAATGTGTACTTTCTGTTTTGAGTGGCCTTTGTGTCTCTTGGAACCAAGCTTTTCCCAAGGGGCATGAATCTGTGCCTATAGTTTCCTATTCATTAAGAACAGGCAACATTTAGCACAAAGTGAATATTCCTACTTTCTCTTGAAAACTGGGGATGAACCTGTTTTCTGAAGCCCAAATCCAGCAGCTGCTTGTCTCAAATTAGATGAGTGAGAGTTAGAAGTGGAGGAGCAACAAAGATAATTGAAGCAAAAAATCTCTTTCTTTGTTTTTGAATGACTTTTAACATATTGTTAACAAAAATAATTTTTCTGTCTATATCAAGATTGAGGTAAAAACTATAGATTGACCTTCACCACCCCCAACCCCAATAAAGCTTTAGGATTACAAATCATGAATCATTTGTTTCCAAAATAAATAAATATATTAAATAAATAAATAAGGAATTCTTTTAGATGATGCTCTCAGCCTCTTGGGACATGGGAAATTATCTATTGATATTATTAAGGACTGTTATGAGACAGCTTCAGATAGTTACTCACTTGATAGTTTTTTTTTTTTAAGATTTATTTATTTTAGAGAGAGACACACACCCATGAGTTGGGGGAGAGGCAGAGGGAGACAATCTTCAAAGAGACGCCCACTGAGCATGAGCCCAACACAGGGCTCAGTCTCATCACCCATGAGATCATACCTGAGCCAAAACCAAGAGTCGAAGCTTAATCAACTGAGCCACCCAGGCACCCCAACTCACTTGATATTCTTAAACAACACATTTGTGACACATATCTTGTGGAATTCTTACATTTTTTGTATTCATATGTAAGTATAAACATTTCTTCTGAAACTGAATAGATTTTTATTCCTACGTTTCATTTTAATGAGGTCAAACTGTTTCTATATCCTTAACTATACAGATGACATAGGCTGACAAAAAAAAGTTTTTACTACAATATTTGAAAATAACATTATATACTTGAGACGTTTTACTATTTTATTACTTTATTTATCCAATTACATTTTTATTATTTGTTCTATTATTTATTTTATTAACCATTTAGAATGTTTATTTTATTATTTATTTATTACCAGTCCTTGAAACAATGCCTTTTACACTGTGTATATGGGACAGTAAATATCTGTTAAATGACCAAACACTCTGGTCGGAACCAGAAATTTTAATTTTCATACAAATAAGAATTATTGGAGTTCTTTCTATATAAATGCATTTTATCAATGCATGTTTATCAGTTTTTGCAATGGTTGAGCACAGCTGTATTTTAAAATATACTTTTGTCATGAAATATTTTATATATTTGCAGCATATTATTTTATTTAGCTTTGTTTTCTTGGATATGGAATGAATCTTTTTTAAAACAATTAATTTATAAAATTTTAGGGACATAGAAAGTCACCTGGACTTTATCTTAAAAGATGCCAAGCTGTATAATAGCCTCTTTTCCATAAACATGTTCTGACATATAAAACAAAAATGTGACTTTCAGTAACATGTGAGGATATTGAGCATGATCATATATTACTTTTTATGCAATTTTAGCTCATAGCTTTTTAAATTTACAACAGTGTTCTAGATATTCCCTTACAGTGTAAATATCACACTTTCATGTTTCCTATAAATGAAAATAATTGAAACTTTATGAATATCATCTGTAGTTTGCATAACACTATTTTATTCTTTTTTTAAATACAGGCTATTTGGTTGGCAAATAAAGACTTAAAAAAATAGGTGGCATAGATTTTTTCTCTTCACACAAATCCTCTGATACATCACATCTGTGTTTTTAAGTCTTTCTAAATTGCCCTGGCAGATGACCATGTAACAACTCAATCCTGTTTAGCTGCTCAAAACAGTTCACTTCTCCAAGAATATAATATAGCTTATTTGAGTAAATCTAAATATTTTACACTTTAAATTCGTGTGCGTGTTTGAGTGCTCTGTTTACTTCTGACATTGAGTCACCTTAAATTAAGGTTAGTTATAGGCAAATCTGCCATACTTGTATAAATTCAAAGTGTAGTAGAACAAAACTAAAGAGAAACTTTTTTCATAAATGTACAACACTAGCTAAGTTCACAATACTAGCTAAGTTATAATAAGAAAAAGTTCTGGATATCACTTTTAGCCTACAATATACTTGAACATGTATTTTCTACCATTAAAGTACCTCAAAATCCCATTAAAGCACAGAAACTTGCCCAAGCTTGAATTAAAAGTGAACATCGAACCACAAGTGAAACTGGAACTCAGTTACCATTCCTGGACTTTCTAATTTTAGAATCACTCTTACAAGTATTTTTAAAAAGAACAATTAAAACTGTTCAAGGATTGCTTTAGAAAACAACTACCATGTAATTTTTAATACCTGTTAAATAAATATGATTTTCAAAGAAGAACATAATAAAAATGAAAAGTGAAATTGCCTAATATAATATCATTCTCATTAATTAATCAACTCTTTCATTATTCTAAAATCTAGTTACTGATTTTTCAGACTTCTTCTTTAAAAAAGTCCCCTTATTATACATAAGACATATTTATTGTGCAACATGATGTGCATTTTAAACTAACCTTTGTTGTAAGAATTTAGATAATAAAATGACAGATTATACTTATTACTTAAAAGTATAGTGACTCTAAATTTTAAGAAAACATTTTCTGACATTGGTTGCTTTAGTAATTTTATGTAAAACTTTGATTTATGAATCCGTACTGACATAAGCACTTTTTATAATTTCATGTAAACATTCACCCTATTAAAATGTAACAATTCTTACAGAGAGCTATGTTATCTCAGGGTAGATTCTACTGTTTTTGATTGACTATGCTTAATTTTAGGACTTTTGCATATTTACATTCTCACTATTTTATGTTTTTCTATAAAAAATTTTTTAAAGATTTTATTTATTCATGAGAGAGACAGAAAGAGAGAGCATGCGAAAGGGAGCACAACCTGGGGGAGGGGCAGAAGGAGAGGGAGAAGCCGGCCCCCTGGAGAGCAGGGAGCCCACAGGAGGCTGGACCCTAGGACCCCGGGATCACAACCTGCGCTGAAGGCAGACGCTTAACTGACTGAGCCACTCAGGTGCCCCATAATTTTTTTTATAAAACAAAATTTGAAGGGGAAACCTTATACTTTTATACCTTTTAAAATTGTCAAACAATAAAATTTCTTATGTGGCAGCCAAAGAATTTTCAGGTCTCTTTTGTAACAGAGATGAGACAAATTTCTCTTTCTTGGTAGACACTGAAACAATTTGCCAGGTCTCCTTGAATTTTTGCTTTTAGTATTTTAAAATCTCCAGTGACTTAAGTCTCAGCGCAGTTGCTTTGTGAAAGAGATGTCTGCAGTGTATATTCTCAGAATGCCACAAAGCGCAATCAGCCTTAAGATTTTCAATTTCTACTTTAGTACAGTTCATAAAATTTCCATTATAAAAGATTTCTTTAAAAAAACTAACTTGTATGAATCTATCAATCAGGAAAAGATAATTTTTAAAAATCTAAACATTATCAGAAAACTAAATTGAAAGAATTCACAAAATATTCTATAACACATGTGTATATTTCCCTGCAATTTTTTTTAACCACAGTTATCAGTAACGACACTGTGTTTGCAAAGTAGAAGCTGGGTTCATAATAAAGTAATTATCACAATCCACTTGAGAAGTTATAATAGTAAAGCAAGGACTGTCCTGCCATATCTATACTGTCAGAGACATAAATAAAAAGTAGCTCTTTACTAATGAACAGTGCAGCAGAATGAACGGTAATATTAATGGATTTTGCAATGTCTGCATAATACCTAGGATAATTGGATTTGGAGTAGTGAATCAGAGCCATTCACAATAGATACAATAGAAGTATCACCTTTCTTTATAAAATAAAAAATAGCTCATGTCATTGACTAAGATTTAATTTTTTAATGTAAAAAACTGACTATACCCCTCTAATCAAACAGTTGGTGAATTTTCTGACATTCATCTGGGTCTCTAACAACCTGTAACTATTTTCATGTAATGTTTATTTTGATGTTACTGTTAATTTTAGCATGCTTATGAATTTTAAGGGAAATTCTTATTGCTGAGAAAAAATACCTCCCTTTACATAGATCATAGACTTTTTATTCTGAAATGATCTTTAAGTTTATCTAGGTACATAATTTTAGATATGAAAGCACTGAAACTGGAAGAGGTTAAGTGATATGTTTGAAATTATAAAAGAAGTTAAGGATGGGTAATATCAAGATTAGATTTTGTGACTACAGATCCCAAGTGTTTTTTCTATCACACAACATTTTCCCAAATTCCAAATTAGGAAGTGCCAAGGGATAACAGAAAATGCAAAACATAGTTAATAAAAATTTGTCCGATTTCAAGGTGAGAGGTCAGTTTAAGTGTCAGGCTTGGCAAGGGAACTGGTGTGGTTAATTTACAAGAGTCCATGTCCAGCTGCCAATTACTTAATGAGAAAATGATGATTAAAATAAATAACACTACTGTTACATAGCACACAACAGTATAGCAAATCCAGTATTATTCACAGATTTTATAGAACTCTCTAAATTCAGGAATTTATGAAAATTAGAACAATTATCATTTAAGATAGAATAATTGTTTTATTTCTTGGCATTTATACCATAAGGTAATTGAATTTTAAAGGTAATTTAGATTATTTTAAAATTTAAAAGAACATAGAATATTTGATGTTCCAAAAAAGAATGCTTTCTAAAATGATAGCACTGTCATTTTTATGATTCTCATGGAGCCTTTAAATAAAATACAAATTCCCTAATATCTAATAAATTCCCTCCTTGGCTTTCTACTCTCTTCCATACCAATTCCTACAAACTCTAGATTTTATTTACAAAGTGTTTCTTGCTAGTTCTACAAATACTTTTTTGGCAGTTTCATATTCAGTTACATATATGCTGTTAAGTATTTCTTTTTTTATCCCCTAAAATGCCAAACATCTCACACTTATTTCAATTGGTAAATTCCTACTATTTTTCAAAGCTGAACACATCTGCTCCTACCTCTATGGAGCCTTCTCTATCATTTAGGTCATATGAACTTTCTCTGTTCTTCCTCCTTCCCTCCACTGTTTAGACAAGCTATTAGTATAGCATTTATAAGTCTGTGTTGTTATGGTTGCTATTTGTACAAAACTTTTCCTGAACTGATACCCTTAAATTAAGTGTTATATTGGAAATTTAGTGTTTTTGTTTTTTGCTTTTGTTTTCACAGTTCAAATGAAAGTTTACCTTTCATTTTCAAGTTAAAATCTAAAAATGTATTCCTTTTCAACACATAGCACAAGAAATATTGAAAATCAATATGTATAATAATATAATTAAAAAAGAACTTCAATCCATACCTGGCACCATATATTAAAAATGACTAAAAATTGACTATAGCCTTAAATTTAACACCTCAGATGTTAGAAATTCCAAGATAAAACATATAAGAAAATCTTTTTGATCTTATAACCCACACCCAAATATTTCTTTAAAAAAAAAAAGATTTTATTTATTTATTTATCTGAGATAGAAAGAGAGAGAGAGCATGATTCAGGGGCAGAGGAAGAAGGAGAGGCAGACTCCCTGCTGAACAAGGAGCCCAACCTGGGGCTTGATCCCAGGACCTCAGGATCATGACCTGAGCTGAAGGCAGATACTTAACCTACTGCACCACCCAGGTGCCCCATCTGCCCCCAGTGTCTCTGTTATTCAAAATATACAAAGACCCCTTAAAACTTGAAAAAAAGTCAATTAAAATAGGCCAAACAACCTAACAGAACTTCACTGGAGACGATATGTAGATGAAATTAGCATGTGAAAAGATGCTCTTCATCACAAATCATCAGGGAAATGCAAATTCAACCAACGAGACACCATGACACACTTAAGACAATGGCCAAAATCCAGAACGCTGACACACAAAATGCTAGCATTTTGAACTCATTGCTGGTGGAAATGCAAAATGGTACACCTCCTTTGGAAGATAGCTTGGTGATTTCTTACAAAACTAAACATACTCATCATATCATAAGCAATCACATACCTTGATATTTACTCAAAGAAGCTGAAAACCTATGCCCACACAAAAACCTGCTTATGGAGGTTTGTAGCAGCTCTATCTATAATTGTCAAAACTTGGAAACAACCATATTGTCCTTCAGTAGGTGAACAGTAAATCAACTGTGATAAATCTAAACAACAGAATATTATTCACTGCTAAACAGAAATGAGCTATCAAGCCATAAAAAGACACGGAGGATAGTTAAATGCATATTACTAAGTGAAAGAAGCCAATGTAAGGCTACATACTGCATGATCCAACCATATGTTTAATATGTTTAATGAAAAGACAAACTACAGAAATAGTGAAAAGATCAGTGGTTGCCAGATTGGGAGGAAAGAGGGATGAACAGGTGGAGCACAGAGGATTATTATGGCAGTGATACTACTACACTATACTGTATATAACTATAGAGTAGCATGATACTATAATGGTATATACATGTCAACATGCATTTGTACAAACTTACAGAAGTACAACACCAAGAGTGAACACTAATGTAAATTATAGACTTTGGATGATAATGATGTGTCAGTGTAGTTTCATCAATTGCAACATAAGTTCTACTCTGGGGGGGCATTGTTGATAATGGGGTAGGCATATATGGGGTAAGGAGTTTATGGAAAATTTCTGTACCTTCTCCTCAATTTTGCTCTAAAGTTAAAACAGCTCTAAAAAAAAAGTCTATTAAAAAAAGAAAAGATAAAGCATAAACTAGAAGAAAATAATTGCAAATCACATATCTGATAAAGAATTTTACCCAGTTTATATAAAGAACTTTTAAAACTCAGCAATAAAAACAAACAAACAAAAACAGCCAAAATATTTGTACAAACACTTCACCAAAGAAGGTATACAAAATGCAAATGTGCTTAAAGTAAATTAATAAACAATAATGTATACATCTATTAGAGTGGCTCAAACTTAAAAGTTTGACATTACCATATATTTGCAATGACTTGGAGGAACTGGGAGTCTCATGTAGGCATGGTGGAAAACAGTTTGGCAGTCACAAAAACAGACACAAGGCAAGTATAACCACTAACCACACAGTTGATTTTGAAGATGAATCTAAAAAGGAATACAGTAAAAGAAAAACCATTATGTCCAAGTGTGTCAAAGGAAATTTTTACATGATATGACTTTCTTTAAAACTGTTTTTTTTTTTCCTAAATTGGTTTCAGATTTTAGCTAATAGGAAAATGTTAGATTGAAGAACAAGGCAATGATGTCCATTCTCTTTTTTTCTGTTCAGGATTGAAATGGCATATAATTCTCATAACTTTGATTAAGACAAAAAAAAAGTATGAGGATAATAAGAAAAGTTTAATGCAGACAACTGTTTACTGAGAAAATTCTGAGACATCTAAAAATTAACTATGAGAACTAATATGCAAATTTATCAAGATGTTAAAGAGAAAGCTAACACACACTGTGAAGAGTAGGAGCCGATAATAGGAAAATTAAATAAATTATTCAATTTATTTTCATCAGCAAATAGAAAATGCTTATGAATAAACTTAACAAAAGACCCACTAAAAATTACAAAAATACTGTAAGAAATATTAAAGAAAACAAAGATTATTAATATACTTCATGAATTGAAACATTCAGTATTATTAAGATACCAATTTTCTGCAAATTGACATACAGATTTAATGTAATCCCAATATTAATTACATAAGTTTAAAAAAATACAAAGTTATTCTAAAATTCATATGGTACTCAAATGATCTAATATATTCAGGATACTTTGGAAGACTCAACATGCCTAGTTTCCAGACTTACTATAAAGCTACAGTAAATAGGTTTTGTGGTATTGGCATAATGATAGACATGGACATTCAGATCAACAGAAGAGAACAGAGAATAGAGAAGGAGAACCATGTATATATGTCCAACGGTTTTCAACTTTATTAATTTAATTCGATGGTACAAGAATAATCTTTTCAACAAATGGTGAGGAAATTGTTGTATATCCAAATGAAAAAACAAATTACTCTGACTTTTATTACCATTCACTACTCATACACATACAAAAGATAACCAGAGTTGTAATACTGTCCTCAAACTACATTTCTAGAAGAAAACAGAGAAGAAATCTTTGTGACCTCAAAGTAGGCAAAAAGAAAATTTAAAGTACCCAAAACATACAACTCATAATGGACAATAAATAACAAAATGGACTACATCAAACTTTTTATTTAAAGTTTTTATTTAAATTCCTGTTAGTTAACAAACAGTGTAATATTAGATTCTGGTGCTTGATATAGTGATTCAAGACTTCCATATAGTACCCAAAGCTTGTTGTGATGAGCACCAGATGATGTATGTAAGTGTTGAAATCACTAAAATCTACACCTGAAGCTAATAGTACACTGTATATTAACTAACTGGAATTTGAATAAAAACTTAACAAAAAGAAACAAAACAAATTAGCAAATGGACTATATCAAACTTAAAATTTTCTGTTCTTTGGAAGCTACCCCTTAGAAAATGAAAAGGCATTCCAAAAACTGAGACAATTATTTCACTATACCTATATCATATATCATATAAAAGGCTTGTAAACAGAAACTATAATGAACTCTTAAAAATCTGTAAGAACACAAGTAACCCAGACAAAAGATTTGATCATACATTATATAAAAGAAAACATATGAGTGTTCAATAAGTAAAAATTTCCTCTTTGTTGTTACTCATCAGGAAACATTGAAATTAACATTACAATATTAAGACACACACATTAAAATGGTAGAATTAAAAAGACTAACAATATCAGTCTTAGTGAGGTTATACTGCTTCTGGAACACGTATGTATTGTTTGTCAGAGTGTCAAAATCATTTTGACAAAGTTTCTTTTAATTTTATCATATGACATACCAGTGTCACCTAAGGGAAATGAAAAGATATGTCCACATAACAATTTATACACAAGATTTTATAACAGCTTTATTACCCAAATCTGGAAACAACCTAAATGCACAAGTGAATGTGTAAACAATTATTGGATATCTCTTCAAGGAATACTGCACAGCAATGGAAGGGGATGGGTAGCTACTGATACACAAAATAATATAAAGGAAAGTCAGATTAAGCTAAGTGAAAATAACCTAATATAAAAGAATATCTACTATATGATTCCATTTTTGTGTAGTTCTACAAAAAGCACAAAGTATCTATGGTCACAGAACACCTGAAACTGGATGTGGACATATGCGTGAGGTGATGTTGACTGGAACATCAACACATAGCTTTTTGCATTTTTGACATGTCAGTAACATGTAATAGCACACCTAATGGTAATAATAGTGACAGGAATGTATACGATCAACACAACTCACCTACATGGAAACTTAAAATATATGTATTTTAATGTATGTAAATTATACCTCAGAAAGTTTATTTCTAAACAGTTTTACGCAGTGAAGTTTAAAGTAGTTTAATCACAAATCTCTTAACTTCCACACCACCAGAAAAGGTTAAAAGTAAGCTCTTGGACTTAAAAAGGATGTATGGGTAGATACAGATCGAAAATAGTTCCTTCCCACTCCCACTTCTCTTTCAAGACTTTTCAAGATTGGAGTTAGGTCAGGGAATAGAAATAGTTATTATTGAGGGGAACAAAAATGTTTTTGACCTCACTCAGTTTGGGCCTAATCTTGCCTGTTGATAGTAATCTTTGAAGATGTGACAAGGTGACAGCTTTGTGTAAATGGGGTTTATTTTTTCTTTGGTGTGGTGCTGAGCTTCTCCTCAGTCTCTTTGTCATGGAGGATCCTCTTTAAGAGGTGTAATCATTAACTCCCTTTGATTCTAGCAGAAGTTTGGGCACCAAAACCTTCCCTGTACTCATTGTTCCATCACTTTGGTCATATGGCATCTAAGGCACCACTTTGGCTCCTATCCATTTTCTAAACTCCAAATTGTTTCTTTTTGAAACACAGAACTTGATGGGTTGCTCTACCTCATGCTCTGTGATTTTTTTAGAGAACTGGAATAATTGACATGGTGTCCATTATTCTCCTCAGGCATCTCTCCCATGGTACATTTAAGCCTTTCTGGCTCAGAATTCTGGATACACAATGATGATCTTGGGGATTCTACAGTTCAGGAACTATTCAGGGAAGGAGGTGTCAGTCTCTCCTTTCTATTATTCTCAACTTTTACTAGTAACATTGCTTTAGAGTGCTTGCCACTTTGAGCACTTGCCTTGTTCTCTCACACAAGGAAGAGAGTTACTTTTCTCCATGAGCACTACAAAGTTTGGAAGTCAAATAAATATCCCTTCTGTTTCCACCTGTCTTTTTCTTTTATAAACTGGAGGTAAAGGGTGGTGGTGGTGGATGGGTAGTAATCGGGTAACTGCTGTTCCAAGTAAGGCTCGGGGAAATTATAATGGTTCCTTGGTGTTTGCTTTCAAAATATGATACTTTTTATATCTTTTCCTGTTTTGAGAGCTTCAGCTGTACTTTGTGAGAATGTAAAAGATTCCTTTCAAATTCTGCTACCTTACTTGTTTTTGTTTACATACTTGTTTTTTTTTTTACGATTTTTATTTATTTGAGAGAGAAAGAGCGAGCAGCAGGGAGAGGCAGATGGGGGGAGAGAGAGAGAGAGAGAGAAAAGCAGACTCCTCACTGAGCAGGAAGCCTGACGCAGGGCTCGATCCCAGTATCCTGGGATCATGGCCTGAGCTGAGGGCAGACGCTTAACTGACTGAGCCACCCAGGCGCCCCTACATACTTGTTTTAACTTTTAAAATCTAAATGTTTTAGACATAAACCTGTTTGCAAAGTTCATATAGGTAAGCATTTTGCAAAAGGCAAAAATATTTAACTTTTGATTTTTGAAGACAGTCCTTTTTTTAAAATAGGAAGTTGGGTAATATCTATCACTGACTGTAAGTCAATGATATAGAAGCATCAAGTGATCATTTTAAGCATATAGCTTGCAGTAATTCTTAAATATTCTACCTTATAGAGTTTCTTGAGAATTTTAAAAAACATAGAAACTCTACCATGCATAATATTTTTCACATACAAGGTCAATGGATTTACTCACCTCCTGAAATTCTTTGAATCATGGACATCCATTAAAACCTATGGCCTAGAAATGATTCTTGAATTAAAATTAAAATGCATAACACAATAAATAACTTCAAACCACTAAAAATTGGTAATAGTCCTCTACTGTATCCTTTTTTAGGTCATCATTGTATAAAAATCATTCCTCTTACCGCTCAAGATTTCGTAGACCATTTTTTTCTAGTTTCCATATTCCATTCATAGAAATTGGATTATTAAGTAAGTTTCAAGCTCACAGTTTCAACTATGAGTACATATGGAATTTAAATAACTCTTCAAAGAATGCTATTTGATGGGTCATATTAGTTTTATTATTTCTAAAGTACTATAATAAATAATTTTAATTGGGTTGCTCTTTTGAACAAATGGAGAAACAAAATACGTAGCAATTCATGACTTTGTGGAAATTTTGGAATAGAAATTTAATCCTTCTTTATGTATTACACATTTATAAAACTCACTCCTTATTATTAGGAAAAAAATTAACATTCAGTAGTGGTATTTAGAATTATGAAAGCTTTGTGAGCCTTTAAGTATACTTTTGAGCCATAGTATTTATGAGGCTTTCCAGAAAATTTCAAACATCAATATGTTAGGCTCTGGTTGACATGTTATCATCCTATTATAGAAATGTTATACATTTATGTCATGCATAGAAACAATTTTGTTAGAAAATTTATAAGATATTATGATTTCAGTCCAAAAATGAGATACTATATTTGAAATTACGTATCTGAACTGACACAAGGGCTTTACTAGAGGTGATCTAAAACAAACAAAGCACAAATCAGCTGTACATATTTTTCCAGTAACCACCTAAAATCCAGAGAAAATTGCTTGTGCTTTATGTTAACTCATTAAATTGCTCATGTCAGGAAAGGAGATCATACACAAATGCAGTATCTATTACTAGATGCTTCATAAAACCTAATAGAGTACTTACATCTCTAGAAGGCCAGGCAGGAAGGAAAAAAGGAAACCTGCATTTATCAAATGTCTTTTAATGTCAGCTTCTGCCTTTAATGCTTTTATATAGAAGTGCAATAGAATGAACTGAGTGACCCTGTGTAATTAAGAAGTCCCCGATTAAAAATCATGTGTTAAACAGAAACATTACATCAATTTTCTACTGAAATGCAAATCAAATGGTAGTAAAAGAATAACAAAAATATACAAAACTACAAAATTAAGGGAGAGTGGACAACTACAAATGAGTGTTAGTAAAAAATTTTTGGAGAATAAATGCAAATAAATTAGTTGCAGCTAATTAAACAGAGTGGCGAAAACCAGTGTATATGCAATGGTGGTGGGGGGTGGGGTGGTAAATATAAGAAGCAAGTTAATCTGTGCTAGACTAATTGGTTAGAAAATATCTAAAGTTCAGGGTGCCTGGATGGCTCAGTGGGTTAAGCATCTGACTCTTGATTTCACCTGTGTCATGATCTCAGGATCGTGGGATCTTATGGGATCAAGCCCTGTGTTGGGCTCCACACTCAGAGGGAGAGTCTGCTGGGGATTCTCTCCCTCTGCCCCTACCCCCGCTCATGCTCTCTCCCTCTCTCTTTCTTTCCCTTTCTAAAATGAATAAATAAATCTTTAAATAAAAATAAATTAAAAAAATATCTAAAGTTCAATATTCAAGAGCTAGTAGTCTATACAAACACAAGAGTTGAAAGTAATTATGTCTCTAGAGTAAGAATTGAGACTAGGAAGGGGTGGCACAGGCTAGTGTATAAACTTTGAGGTATTATTTATATTTTAAAATTATATTTATGTAGTACATATAAAATATATAAAAAAAGTAAAACAAACAAAACACGGGAAAAGATAGCTCTCCTTAGTTCAAAGTAGTATCATGACCCCTTCACAGAATGTTCAGCATACAGTTAATTCATAACAATGCATCTACAAATGAATGAATGGTCGCTATCTCAAAATAATACTGATAACTTTCTAGGGAAAAAAAATAGAGACTCAGGAAATTTATTCATTCTAATGCCACATAGTAGTGGACAGATAAAGGTAACAAACCCTGGTTAGTTTCACTCCTTGCTGAGTGGTTTACCATCTACCATCTATATCCTGTTAAGAATTTTTCATTGAGAAAGAAAGGAAATGTAAGTAAATATAAAGACAGAACATATAAACTTTATATAAATACAAAGCAGAAGTATCTGCTCCTCTCCCCCAAAAAGGAGAACAAAATGTTTAAGTCAGTGAATGTTATTCAGAATTGATGAACACACACTGGACCTTATATGACAAAAAGAAATGTTATATCTAGATTATATGCAGGTGCATTACAGTAGCATTAAATGATTAAACCATTAAATAATAATCACAGTAAAAGAACTGTTAAGCACCAAACAAGGCTGTTCCGAATAGCAGTCCTCAAATTCAGGTGCACACACACTGAAACTATCTGAAGATTTTGCAAGGATAGATAAGCAAGGCTATTCAAAGGGAACAATATTTTATGTAGCCAAATTTTGTAAATACTAAATGTGTACTGCTGGGGAGAATACTTTTTGTTGAGGCATCATGTCAAGTCTTCTATCTTGCCTTCCTTATGTGAATTACACTTCTCCCACATTCAAAAAAGAAAGGCATTCTTCTTATCCATACCAGATTTCAGAATCAGGTATTACTCCAGGTTTTAAAATGTTCTATGCACAGGCAAATCATGATTTTGAGGAGACTGAAGCTTATAGAAGATAAGGAGTCTGCTTTAAGAAAAAAAATACAAAATTGCAAATACAAAATTAGGCATGAAAGTAAATATTTATTCAGAATAAGAAAAGAGATCATAAATAATTACTGGAGCATTGGAGCTCAAGGTCCATTTCTTGTGAAATTGGTTTAGGCAATTTACCAGAACTGCTTACACAGAAATGATTCTTGCTTGTAATATATCTTCATTTCCTCTCCTAGAACAGTCTAAAACTAACAGTAACTCCAAGCAATGATAGGAGTCTGAGGGAGGGGCTCTGAAATTTGAAGTTCATTATTTTCAAGGCCATCTTCTTCTGCTTCTAGGCCTCCAAACAAAGATAAAATTTGATATGTGAATGGCAATAAAGTTTTCCATAATCAATTACGTCACCATAAACCCATGAGAGGGCCATGGCTCTTTCCTTGCCTTAAAATGTTTGTGCTGAGAGTAAAGTGTATAGACAGAAATAGAAATTTGGTCCATGTTCTAAATTCAGATATATTGTGGAGTAGGGCAGAATTTAAAAACTGTCATACGTCTGAACTTTCACTTTTGGTCATAAAGAATAAAGATATAAGATGAGTCCTGCACTCTAAAAAAAAAAAAAACCTATTAATCCTGGGGTGCCTGGGTGGCTCAGTAGGTTAAGCATCTGACTCATGATTTCAGCTAAGGTCATGATCTCAGGGGTCATGGGACTGAGCCCCATGCTGGGCTCCAAGCTCAGTGGGGAGTCTGCTTTAGATTCTCTCTCTTTCCCTCTCCCTCTGTCCCTCCCCCTGCTTGTGCTCTCTCTCTCTTTCTCTCTCTCTCTCAAATAAATACATAAATCTTAAAAAGAACCTATAAATCTGAATAGTACGTTAGGCAGGCAGTGGACAGAAAGTAGCACACAACTCTGATCATAAATATTTTGAAAATTAAATTAAAACTGCCATTTACAATAGGATTTTAAAAACATTGAAGACAAAATCAAGAGTGAAATCACAATGCATAGAATGAGAGATATTTGCAAATTATATATCTGAAAAGGTATTATTATCCAGAACTTAGCAAAAAAACCCTCATACAATTCAATTAACAACAAAAAAAAGACAATCACATTGAAAAATGAGCAAGAATGTGAGATGTTTCTCTAAAGAAGATATACAAATGGCCAATAAGCAAATAAAAAAATGTGCAACATTATAATAATTAAGGGAAATTCAAATCAAAACCATGATGAGATAAGACTTCATACCCATTAGAATGGCTATAAATGAATAAACAAGCAAAGAAGTAAAAAGTGGTGGCAAAGATGTGGAGAAATTGGAACCCATGTGCATTGTTGGTGGAAAGGTAAAATGGTGCCACTGCTGTGGAAAACAATAGAGCATTTTCACAAAATATTAAACATAGGATTACCAAATGATACTGAAATTCCACTGCTAGGTATATACACAAGAGAACTGAAAGCAAGCACTAGATGACATGTTTTTACGCCAATGTTCATAGCACTGTCCACAGAGCCAAAAGATGTAAACAACACAAATGCCCAGATGAATGGATAAAGAAAAGGTGGCATATGCATAGAATGGAATATTATTCAGCCTTAAATGAAAGGAAATTCCAATACATACTACAACATGGATGAACCCCAAAGGCATTATGCTAAATGAAATAATCCAGACACAGAAGGACAAACGTTGAAATATTATATGATTCCACTTATATGGGTTTCCTGGAATGGAAAAGACGAGAAACAGAAAGAATAGTTACCATGGGCCGAGGAAAGGAGGAAATGGGGAATTATTTTTAAGGGGCAGAGTTCAGTTTGGGATGATAAAAATGTTCTGGAAATGGATATTGGTGATGGTTACACAACAATATGAACTTAGTGCCACTGAATTATACACTTACAGATGTTTAAAATTGTAAATTTTATGTTTTATAGATCTTATCAAAAGAATCAAAAACAGCTAAGAAAGAAAGTAAATGGAATATTTTTTAAGACCTCTACCCTGAAGTCTCCAAAAACTGCTGAGAACAATGGGGAGAAACTTCATAAAAAGAGAGACAGACATGTCATTGATTAGAAGAATCAACATAGTAGAGATGTCCATTAAACCTAACCTCATCTATAGGTTTAATGAGATACTAACCAAAATACCGGTAGGTGATTTTTCATTGTTTTATTTTTGTAAAATATGAGAAACTAATTCTACAATTTATATGGAAATATGAAGGGCCCAGAATAACCAAAACAATTTATTTAAAAGTAAAAACAAAGTTCAAGAATATATGCCACTTGATTTTATTATGTAATATAAAACTACAATAAATAATACAATATAGTTTTGGCATAAAGTCAGACATATGAATCAATACAACAGAATGGAAAGTCCCAAAATTGACTTGTACATCTTGTCAATGGATTTTGAAAAGATTCACCAAAGTAATTTGAAACAGAAATGATTGTCTTTCAACAACTGATTCCAAGACAGCTAGATATCTGAATACACACACACACACAACACACACATGCACACACACACACACATATATATAGAGAACCCATTCTTACATTATAATGATAATTAGTTTAAAATGTATTGTAGCTTTAATTGAAAAAGGTGAAACTAAAAACTTCTAGAAGTAAACATTTAGAGAGGTGAAGATTTTGTAGAAGAGAGGACTCAGAAAGCAATAAATATAAACTAATGATAAACTGGACTTCTTCAAAACTGATAACACTATTCAAAAGAAGCTTTTTTTTGCCTCATGCTCCTTATGTTATATTAATCACCATACATTACATCATTAGTTTTTGATGTAGTGTTCCATGATTCATTGTTTGCATATAACACCCAGTGCTGCATTAAAGAAGCTCTTAAGAAAATGAAAAGGCAAAATACAGACTGTGGGAAAATATTTACAACATACAAATGACTTGTATTCTTAATTTTATAAAAAGCTCTTACAAAGGAATAGTAAGACAAGCCAATATTAAATAGGCAAGAGATTTCAAAAGACATCAGAAAAGAAGATCTATGAATGGCAAATAAGCATATGAAGAAGTGATCAGTGTGATTAGCCAATTAAAGTCATGATGGAATATCAATTCACAACCACTACCATAGATGGAATTCAAATCATTGGCATTTCTAAGTGTTAATGGAGAGTCCAGTCAATTTACCCACTGCTGGTTGGAATGGTGCCACCT
Source organism: Callorhinus ursinus (assembly GCF_003265705.2). Lineage (NCBI taxonomy): Eukaryota > Metazoa > Chordata > Mammalia > Carnivora > Otariidae > Callorhinus > Callorhinus ursinus. The sequence goes on from NW_027397116.1 coordinate 13,867,884, forward strand.
CTTTGGAAAACAGGTTAGAAGTTTCTTATAATGTTAAACAGACACTTATTGTATGACCCAGCAATTCCACTCCCATATATTTACTGAGGTATAATGAAAAGATAGGTTTATATGAAGATTTGTACATGAATGTTCATAGCACCTATTTAAAAAAAATCATATCCGGAACCCAAACAACACAAAAGTCAACCAGCAGGTGGAAGAATAAATAAATTCTGGCATATAGATACAATGGAATGCAATGAACAATAAAAGGAACTCTGATTCATTCATCTACATGGATCAATTTAACAGAAAAACTGCTGGCAAAAATAACCTAATACAGTAGAATGTTGGGAAATGATTCTTCATGGGTTTCTTTTGTTCCTGCACTTGTGAATAGGAAACATCTTGTTTTGAACTACATTTTAAGGATGTCTTCAGAGCAAATAGTCTTGAAAGATAGCTACAATGTCTCCCTTCAGGACAGAAGGTAGATTTGTTTTCTGACGAAAAAAAACAGACAACAGTAATAAACAATAACAAAACAAAACAAACAAACAAAAAACTCCCTCTGGAGCAAAATCTGGGCAAATTTACCATTAACTCTCTTTTAAGATCTAAAGTTTCCTAGGTTCTGGGTTCCTGAGCTGTGACTCGGACCTACAGCCTGCTCAGCATTTACCTCTGCGGCTCTGTACATTGCTCTTCAGTTAGCCTGGGCTTGGATTCCTGTAGCCTTTCATTGCCTTGTTCTTAGGCTTACCTTGTTCTGAGGCTTTTTCTCCATGACTGCTCCACTCTCAGCTTCAAAACTTTCCCTCACCTGTACCTCAGAGAGGGTCATTCCCTACAGGCTTGACCCTTCTCCAACTACGGACTGAGGCTCTAGCTACCTGTTACTTGGCCCACATTCAGCTTTTGGTTTAAGGTACGGAAGGAACTGGATTGTTCTCTGTTGTTCCATTTATCCTCCTAGTCAGGCACTGTGTCCCTGATTATATGTCCACTGAGGATTTCGTGATTCTGCCCTCCTCCACAGGCCAAAAATGTTTTGTTTGTTTTGCCATTCTCCTGTAGGTATAAAGATTTCTCTGCACCTTTTTCACCCCACTCCCACCCTACCAGCTGGAGTATACGTTTACCTGTGCCCAAGGCTGCCCTTCACTGAATGCCTTAAGGCTTTTGTTTCTAGGAGAATTATATTTACAATATATTGGAAATCACATCCTTTGTGAATATTTACTTATTTACTTATTAATTAATTAATTAATTTATTTATTTATTTTTCTTTGTGAATATTTAAACTTGGTTTAACAACTGCAGGTGCCAAATTAAGAATGCAATAAAGGCACATAGATTCCAAAATTCTTTTAAGAGTATATGATTAAAAAATTTAAAGAGTCCTAAACTAAGATACCAAAACTTTCCTACTATCATCTCCCCTGCCACGGAAAAGAGGAGAAAGTGGAGGTATACATTTTAAAGTTTCCATCAGTAGGTACATTATTAGTCCTAGGCAGAAGCCAAGAAAAAAAATAAAAGCAGCAAAGGAGGTAGAGGCTTAAACTCTGAATAAATTTGTCATTTGAGTCAGCTGATTAGGAGTTTAGCCATACCTAACTTTCATTATATTCAACTACTGCTGGTGCTTTAAGTAAAAACAATTAGGAATATTGTATTACCTGACCTTCTCTGAGCACTTCCCTGCAAAGACTAGTCCAAGGACTAGAGAGCATGGAATTCATCCTCTTGATGCTTGTAAACTCAGTTGACATTGTGTGAATTTTGACTGCCAGCTGAATCAATTCCTTTTTCTATATATTACGGTATTTTCCAGTAAGGTCAAGGACTACTCTGAGTAGAAAGTAAAGAGGAAATTATCAATAATTTTACAAATGGTACTGAGACCAAGGAAATCATACTTAAATACTTATATGCCTTTGCAATTATAGGAAATAAATCTTAAATTTAGACAATGCTATAAGAAATCTAGGAATTGACTAATTTAAAATCCCCACCTATGTGGTTTACTCATTTTCCAGTGTACCCCATTACATTACCAGAGAGCTTTGTTTATCAAGAGCTCTCAACATCTGCACTCAGGATACCATGTGCCTTTTCCTATATTTATTATTTTACAATAAAAGATTAATGTGTCATTTAATACTTGACTGATCAATTCACTTATTGGTTTTATTTGTGATCCTATTATTATTTCCTATTTGGATAGAATCTCCCACTGTGTATATTATATTCCTTGTGTTACCTTTCACTCTCTCCTACTACGGGAAGGGAAAATCCCTCTTCATTCAAACCCTGGCAGCCAGAGTGCAGGCAAGTGGCCTACAATGGTTCAATCTGATATTCCAGCTGGTACATTTTTACTTGAGCATGTGATACAATAAGCAGGGACATTTGGAGGACTTGACATCACAGCAGTAAGGATGATGGTGGTATCCAGATTAGAAATGGAAGAGTCTATCTAGACCATTTCTGCTGAAGTAGATCCTTGACTTCAGTTTCTACTAATGAAAGTTCTGGAGCTCTACACAGGTCATTCCTTTCCAAGCCTGCTATCTAGCCCTCCAACTAAGTATATGTGCTACCCAGTTACCTAAGCTGATTAAAATAAAACAGCATAAGTGCTTCACAGCTAAATATAGTTTTCATAAGACATAAGCGTATTCTTTTCCACAGCCTGGCCTGTGATTTCTTAATGATTATAAAGAGTATCTGCTAATGCAAAATTGAAATCACAACCACCCTTATGTTAATTACTATTAATTAACTTAATGATTAATATTAACTATTGGAAATTAATATAACTTAACTCAATAAACCTGACCTCCCTGTTGTTTTGGTTAAGCTTCAGATGAAATTTATGTTTAGATCACATATGAGAAAAAATCCCTGTGCTGAATTATGATAGCCATACCTAGAAAAGAGATGTTCACACTATGACGGTCACATAAAACTGAATTCTTTAGGAAGTAACAGAAATTTAACCTCCATCTCATTTTCACCCTAAATGGCGAGCAAACTTACCCCATTTAATTGTTTTGCTTCCTCACTCTCTGCCAAGAGGGTAGCACAAATGGTCTTCTTATGCTTATGAAATAAAGTTTGTCTGAACTGTAATAAACAGGAAAAAAAAATGAAGCTCTGTCCAAAGGTACTGTAGAGCTTTAAGTTATAAAAAATTTCCTAAAATATGCTATTTCATGTATTTTTTTGATCATTCACATATGGATTTTATATTTGATGAGTCATATGGAATTTCCTCTTCTTACCAATCATTGTTCTCTTCATTCAATATTATTGGTCCAAGTTCATCAATATATAGTTTCATTTTGCCCTTGGTTGATTTGATCTCTTTCCTAATATATATAGGTTCTAGGTTTAAGGGACAGACATATGAAGGTGGTTATTATTCAAACTATTATGTTCATCAATGACATTACGATTCAAATCACAGACACAAAAAATATTTATAAGAAGAGGTCCTAGGAAAGACTGCTGCAATTTATAATTTGGAAAATTTTGCCAATATTCACATGATTGGGAATATAATGAGACTATCACTACTTGGTGTCTGGGACATCAAGGAATTTACTCAAGATTAATTAGCTATGTGAAAATAGAGCTACCATACGATCCAGAAATTGCACTACTGGGTATTTACCCCAAAGATACAAATGTAGGGATCCAAAGGGGTATGTGCACCCCGATGATTATAGCAGCAATGTCCACAATAGCCAAACTGTGAAAAGAGCCAAGATGTCCATCGACAGATGAATGGATAAAGAATATGTGGTATACACACACACACACACACACACACACACACACACACACACACACACACACAATGGAATATTAGGCAGCCATCAAAAAGGATAAAATCTTGCCATTTGCAATGACGTGGACAGAACAGGAGGGTATTATGCTGAGCGAAATAAGTCAATCAGAGAAAGACATGTATCATATGACCTCACTGATATGAGGAATTCTTAATCTCAGGAAACAAACTGATGGTTGCTGGAGTTGGGGGGGG
>NW_027397116.1:13872019-13878636 GCF_003265705.2 Callorhinus ursinus
GGGGGGGAAATCGAAGGGGGAGATGAACCATGAGAGACGATGGACTCTGAAAAACAAACTGAGGGTTCTAGAGGCGAGGGGGGTGGGAGGATGGGTTAGCCTGGTGATGGGTATTAAAGAGGGCACGTTCTGCATGGAGCACTGGGTGTTATATGCAAACAATGAATCATGGAACACTGCATCAAAAACTAATGATATAATGTATGGTGATTAACATAACATAATAAAAAATAGAAAAAAAGATTAATTAGCTATGTGAAGTTGGGCAAGTGACCTCAACCCCCTGAATCTTCAATTTTACCTATAAAATTGGAGACTTTTTCTTGATTATTCTCAAATTATTTTTGGTAATAATTTCACATTTGCATTATTTACTCAGAGAGATATACAAAAATGACCTGGCCTTTTGTTCTTATAATATAAATTCAACTTTAAAATCTATAGATTTTTTTATCCTTACATAAAATTATAATATGAGTAAAATAAAGACTCTATGGCATCTGTGAAATGAGTAGAATAATCAGTAACTGCTATAAAATTTCCAGAGAGTAATTATTTCTAATTCAGATAATCAGAGGAGGCTTCACAGAGGAAATCTGGAAGGAGTCAGTCAGAAACAAAATAAGGAAGAAGAAAGGAAAAAGAAATAGCATTGCCAAAATCCTATACTCCAAGAAGCCCTCCATAGTTCTGACACACTAAATGGACATATATTAAGCATCTTTAGGAACTGATTCCTCTGCTATTAAAATCCTTAACTGGGATTGACAAAATTTGAAGCAAAAAGCTAATGTGAATTGTGAATGAAAATTGATATACTGCAAAGCAAACTGGTGTATATTTCAATAATTTAATGAAATTGAAAGAGCTACTTTATCTATATAGCAACACTACATAGTCATGGGAATGAAGACATAAGTTCTGTATATGAATTTATTAAAAGATAAAATACGATGCATTTATTCCCATTTGTTATCTTCTATATATGTTATGCAACCCAATCCAAATGTATATTCATTGCCTGTTAATGACCCCATCACTAAGGTATGTTCTAAGAAATATTTTATGTGCCTCAAGGAGCCGACAGGAAGGTAAACATAATGTGTGTCATGTCACAAAAGGCAAATAGGGGATTGATATGGAAATACTTTTGAATGCATAAACAGATCAAATAATGGGACAGATTTTTTTTTTTAGGACTTTTAAAAGTAGCATTTCTATATAGACTATTTTGGTTCCCATGGACTTCTTTTATCTAGGTGATTTTATGTAAGTACACATGAAACAATCATTTGTTTCTCCTTTATTTGAGATATCCAATCCAAACCAATGAGAGAATTAGAATAATGCTTATCAAGTTAGAAATGCTAGAAATAAAACTATTTCTGAATAATTTTGTCTCCTCATTTATAGGATTATTTTACTTTTCACTCTACATACTCTATACACACTTACTGGAAGTGAGTCCCCTGCTATTAAAATGCTTAATTGTTTCCTATTAACAGTAATGATAGAAATTCCTTTCCTATGTAAGAGATTTTTTCCCTATCACAAATAACCCTAAAATAGAATGTATAAATTACCATTCCTATTGTGCATCTAAGGTTTAGAAAAAGTATGCAAGAGCTTCTTGATGGAAGAGTGAAATATATAAGAATAGAAAACTCTTAGTTTTAATTACTTATACTTCAGCTGTGCAAATTCCACCTCAGTGAACTGTGATTATGTTTACTTGTGTGGGATGCTTTATCTACAAATGCAACATGAGCAGAGGAGTGATCACTGTATATTTGGAGGCTGGGGATATTGTTTCCACGAAATACTGAGAAAAAGACAAAACACAAGTTTCATATCTTTCCAAAATCTACTGGTAAATTCACATTTGAACCTCCTTCTGATAAAACAAGTCCGTAAATTCTGTTTCTCAATAGGGTGAGAATCAGGAAATTAAAATGTCCCTGTCATTCTGCATTGATAATGCAATACTTTCTGTGGATGTGATAAGAAAAAGAAATGCTTTACCTCCATAAAAAATGAGATAATGAAACATACACTATAACGTATGAGAAAGAAATGATCTTCCAAGAGAGAAAACAGTACAAGGATACAACTGTAACTGTCAGCATTAGACATGCCAGTGTCTTGCTTCTCAGCTAGCTGGTAATCCCAAAGTTCTATTATAGGAACGAAAGAAAAAGAACAAAAATTCATAGTATCACCATATAAATATAAGTAAAATAAATCCACTCGATTGGTTGGCATGTATTTGGCTAGCAATGCTGAAGAAGCACATTTTTTCCTAATATTTATTATTGTAAAACATTTTTAATACGTATTTCCCAAACACTGAAACCATAAAACCGAATCTTTTACAATGTAATTAGGTAGAAAGAGACACTCTTTTCTTAGAAGAGCCAACCAAATAGAGTACCCTTGAACAATTTATAAAAAGTAACTAGGGAATCAAATAGCTTCATCACACACACACACACACACACACACACACACACACACACACACACACAATACAAGTCCTTCCCTCTGCTAAGTTGAAGGCTGTAGAGGATATTATTTTGTTGATTTCTGAATGTATTTTATACGTAAAATGACACAACAATGTTAAGTACATAGATTAAGTCTATGAAATTATACTGAATGCATATGCATTATTTCTTTAGTGTATTATTCTTTCGCAAAATCTGTAAAGTATAATATTTACTGGTCAGCATACTTTCCCTCCATTTACAAACATCAGCAGGCCAGAAATTCTGAAGAAAAACAATGAACCTAATTGTTACAACCCAGAGACAGATATATAGAGAGAAATAAATTATTTTTTAGACTCCAAAGTTATTTACAAATTGTTGTTTGGGTACAATTAAATGAAATGGCATTGACTTTCTACACATAGTTTACAAGTGTAATTGGGCATATGCAGAAGTTTGCTATTGTTTTTCTGTTTGTGAAGTACTGTACTGATGCATTTATATAAGCAACTGGAGCCCAGAGACATAATCACCTGCCACAAAATTTTAATGGCTCTTTAAAAGCCCTAAACTACCTGTTCAAATCTAACTAGTTGGTGGTATAACATAAAGAAATTATACTACCAGCTGCTGCAAGAACTCTTCAATGTCAATTTCAAACAATTACACTCTGGGTTCTATTTTCCAAGTAAAAGTGAAATAAGTAAAATATATAAGCAATCAGAAATGTTTTCCAGTCCTATGATTAAAAGACATTTAAACATCATCAGTAAATATTATGAACATCTTCCTTATGTGTCCTATCATTTTACATTTAAAATTGAATGCAGGGAAATAGCTGGCCATCAGTATGTGAATCCAACCCAACCAAAATGTAGTGTACTTCTACAGATATGAATATATATTTGTTTAAACACTTTTAACCATTTTCAAGTACTACATACTACATTTGCAGCATCTTGTAAAGCAAATTTTATGCCTTGGTAATTGTAATCAAATATTTCTTTAAGTTACAAAATCATGTAATGAATTTCTCCTTTAGAAGACAAAACCTACTTGAGCAGAAACTTTTATCTTCGACAATGTGTTTTTATATAACATTACAGAAATTATACATTTTCCTGAGAAAATAATCCAATAATGTTAACAGTTTCAAATTTTAACAATAAATTAGTAGGTTAACACATCCCTCTACAGTATAGATACCTCAAGTACTATACATCATGTTTTATAAACAAACAAAAATAAAGTACTTTTCTTGGTAAAATTCCTTAATGAAATGAAGAGTAAATCAATCTTCTTCCAAATATGTCATGATTGTGATATTACATATCACAAACACTGATTAATAAATCCCAGAAAAGTATCAAGAACAGGATAGCTATAAAAGAAAAAATAGTAATATGTTCCAATTTCAAGTTATCAATATGAGACTATATCACAAACAATATCTCACAGCATATAGACATTTAAAATTTAGTTTTTCTTGGTGACATACCATGAAAATAGATCTTGTTTTTATTGCTGTGTCAACAACCTGGATTGTTATATTTAATTTTCTTTTCTCTGACCACATGGAAAATTCTGTCCTTATTTTAACACAATGTTTTTGTGGCTAATAATATAAAGTTAGAAGCCAGAAAAAAATCTTGTTATTAAATTGTGTATATATGCATATATATATTTTTGTTCTAATATGATTTAAAGGGATATACTAAAATATATACATCAAAAATTGTTAAAACACTGTTTTTTAAAAAGATTTTATTTATTTATTTGACAGAGAGAGAGAGAGCATGCACAAGCAGGGGAAGCAGCAGAGGGAGAGGGAGAAGCAGGCTCCCCACTGAGCAGGGAGCCCTATGTGGGGCTCGATCGCAGGACCCTGGGATCATGACCTGATCTGAAGGCAGACATTTAACCAACTGAGCCACCCAGGTGCCCCATTTTAAAACACTTTTAATAAGAAATAAAGAGAGTTAAGGAAATTACATTGTTAGAAATTAGATAAAAATTTTGAGCCATAGTTTACCAGATTGAAGAGTACCATCTATTAGGGATATTGGGATATTGGTGCTCTTTTTCGGACACTACATGCTTTAGGTATAATCTCAATCAGTTTATATTACTGTTAAATTATTTTGTATTTCTGGATATCAATAGGTAGAATATAGCACATGTGATTTTAAATGCCTTATAAAACAATTTGATTAAAGATATTGCTAAATGAAAATCTATAACAAATGTGATTCATGATACACAAATTAAAATGCCATTAAATAAGGTAGAATAGAAAATATAGGAGATGTAATAGAGAGCTGAATATATGTTATTTAAGTAAAAATTGGATTAAAAAATGAGAGAAGTTAATGTAAGTGTTGGTGAGATAAACACTCTGAATGTAAGAAAAAAGTAAAATGTATACAAAAGAAATAGGGACCTGAATCTAATTTGATAGACAATACCCATAAAATCAATAGTTTCTGGATTATTTTAATTCTTTCTTTAATTATTTTGATCCTCACAGTAACTTCTGAAAATAGAAAAGACAGGTATTATTATATTTCTACTTTATAGTTAAAACTGTACCTTATAGATTCTATTCACAATGGCAACAGATATGACTACTTCAGCACCTCAGCCCTGAACAAAATAAGACAATTTAATGAAAGAGTTGTCATTATTTTAGATTATGTATGCATTTTACATCTGATGCAAGTTGTCACTCTCTGGATATAGCAGAATAGGAGATTTCAGGAGGTATTAAGGATGAAGCAAGATCTTACACTGTCACACACACACACACACACACACAGGATTTCGCACATTTAAATAATTTCTTTCAGTGTGCCAAATTTAAAATGCAATTATAAACCATTTAAAAGAGTACTGTATTTTATTTATCAATAACTTGTTGAATTACTTATAGGTGTTTATAATATAAATTTATTTCCCTAATTGTTTTAAATGCTCAGAATATTGTGGAGTTGTGAAAATTCCTTTGGACCTTAAACTTTTCTCTCTCTGCCTTTAGAAAAAGATTTTAAATTTCAACAAGTTTATTTTCAAAAATTCAAAGGTGAAATTTTGCTTTTGATCAAAATCCAAAGAGTGGAATGATCATTGAAACATAATCTATGTAAGAAATTTCCTTCAATGCTGAGGAATCCCACAAATGTTCTTTCTTCCCATCATCAAATAGTAATGAGGCCAAAAGGGATTAAATTGTCCAAGGTCACAAATCTAGGAATTGGCTGATCTGAAATTAAATTCTAGTTCTGTATTACTCCAGCTACAATGCTTTTTGTATTCCCAGCTATCCTATTCACCAATGACATTTATTTGTATCCATTTATTCTATACAAAGGTCCTTGGAGACCCTCAAGCGTTCCTGAAATAAGTGTGAAAAAGCATTTCTGTATTAATATATTTCATCTTTATTGAAAAGTTGTCTCTATATAAAATATAAGTATTACATCAAATTATATTATAATACATGATTATTATGAAATAACAATACTACTAGTAAATGAAGAGACTAATAATGAACATTTTCATGTTGGGGGAACCACTTACTTTTCCCTTCTTATGAAAAGGGTTTTCCTCCACTTCTTTTTGCAAAGCTTTCTTTTTCTCCTTGTGGCTTCCCTGAGTGCTTTTTCTCCCCAAGCAAGGACACTTGGGCATGATCCATGATAAACCAGTCAAACACTGTGGGCTAGCTGCTGCTTCTTTGGGCCTTTCTGACTCGTTCCAAGAGATGCTTATTTTACTTAAATTATCTAGAGTAACTTTCTGTTGGTTGCTTACAAAAACCATTAATGATACAAGTACAATATACATTCTGCACATAAAATAGTTTAATGACATTACACACACACACACACCCCCCACACCAAAATTTGCTTATGTTTAAAATTAGGAAATGTCATCAAAAAATGGTACCAAGGGGCGCCTGGGTAGCTCAGCCGGTTAAGCATCTGACTCTTGGTCATGATCTCATGGGTCGTAAGATCCAGGCTTGTGTCCAGCTCCATGCTCAGCAGGGAGTCTGCTTGGAGATTCTCTCCCCTCCGCTTCTTCCCCCAATGCTCTCTCTCAATTAAATAAATAAATCTTTAAATTAAAAAA
>NW_027397116.1:13878736-13925508 GCF_003265705.2 Callorhinus ursinus
TGTCAATGGCATATTGAAGTCTACATTCCAATAATTGTTCTCTTTGGGACCTTTGAACTTGTTGCTGCTTCTGTTTTAAACACTCTGCCCTCAATATCTGTCTTGCTCTTCCAACAAGTTCCTGACGAAATGTCTCTTTATTAAAGTGATCTTTCAGATCACACTTCATTAAGTAACACCACTGTCACTATCTTCTTGCATTCTTTATTTTTCTCATAGCTCCAATTTACTATCTGCTATATATATTTTTTTAATTTTTTTATTGTTATGTTAATCACCATATATTACATCATTAGTTTTTGGTGCAGTGTTCCATGATTCATTGTTTGTTCATACCACCCAGTGCTCCATGCAGAACGTGCCCTCCTCAATACCCATCACCAGGATAACCCATCCCCCTCCCCCCCTCCCCTCTAGAACCCTCAGTTTGTTTTTCAGAGTCCATCATCTCTCATGGTTCGTCTCCCCCTCTGACATACTCCCCTTTTCTTCCTCTCCTGTTATCTTCTTTTTCTTTTTTCTTAAAATACGTTGCGTTGTTTCAGAAGTACAGATCTGTGATTCAACAGTCTTGCACAATTCACAGCGCTCACCGTAGCACATACCCTCCCCAATGTCTATCACCCAGCCACCCCATCCCTCCCACCCCCAACCACTCCAGTAACACTCAGTTTATCTGCTATATATTTAATTTTTGTTTGTCTCTTCAAACCACACATTAGAATGAAAATCACAAGAACAAAGGCATGCTTTGTTCACCAGTACTAGAACATTACTGTTACAGGATATATTTCAATAATAATTGGTCAATATATAAATGAATGCCTCATTACCGACTATCCATCTTGAATATACAAAAGGTAGTGTGGATTTCTTTATAACAAAAATAATATTAGAGAAGGTTAACACTCCATCAAAATTTGGATTTGTGCCTATATAACATCAGATAACTCATTTCCCTTACAAGCGACCTATTGCTGGGGAACGTGAGTGGCTCATGTTCTCTTTCTTGTCTGCCTTCTGCTCAGTCATGATCCCAGGGTCCTAGGATCAAGCCCCACGTCAGGCTCCCTGCTCAGCGGGGAGCCTACTTCTCCCTCTACGCCCCACTTGTACTCTCTGTTGTTATCTCTGTCTCTCTCTCTCAAATAAATAAATAAAAACTTAAAAAAAGTGACATATTGCTATACAAGATTAAGAAATTTTGATGATGTCATATGCCTTACAATGATGGAGCTGATCTGTAACTCAATTCAAAGGTGAAAATTGAAATATTCATTGCCTAAGTCAAGATTATTTTCTGAAATTGGGTGGTTCTCTGTATTATGCCACATATGCGCCATGATTAGCTTTGTTAGAACAGAAAATTCTTGTGTTTATGGCCCAACTTCCTTATTTATATCAGACAGCTACACCCTCTGCAATTTTTACTTCTTCATGGTGCAAAAGAACATGTCATTATTAACCATCAGTCCAAATGAATTTTGTCTCTTTCCCAGTCACCTAGACTCTCTCCTTTCCCCTCTAATCTTTCCCCTCTTCTCTAACAAGTAACAAAATCATACCAATATGTGCATGCTTTTAACAATGATGTAAAAGGTATTATTTTAAATAATCTTCTATTTCTTTACTAGAGAAATCCTTGAGGGAAGGCAAAATAAAGCAAAGCAAATTATACAGGGGCCAGAAAGTTGGTACTGAAAGTCTGAGCATGATAGCAAATGGCACACATTTGTATCTCAATAAAGTGTGAAATTTAGTCAGCTGAAGGCCATTTGTGAAATGTGTCCTCCTTGCTCTTAAAAAAAAATACTAGAAACTTTGAATTTATCCTTCTGGGCATAACAGTGTTTGGTTATAATCCCTGGAAACGTTGTGGCCATCTCACTAACTCCCTGAAAACACAGACGTGTGTAAAGAACAGTTTCGATTTACAGAGAAGCAGAACCAGAGCCCAAATATGTTGCTGGGAGTTTTTATTTTTTCTGGGCATCTTATTATGTGAAACAATGCTTTTCTTGCTATTTAAGCATACAAAGTCTTTTGCTTGCACAGCTGAATCATCCTAATTTGTTCTTGTGGTGACAGGAATTGAACAAAGATTTAATTTACAGGTTTTATGATAAATCATATAGTATCATATACCAAACATTCAGTTTGCTATTAAAATGAGCTTAGCAAACTTCAATTCCAAATTTCTCTACATTTTTTTTGGTAAAATATTTAATAATTATTGCCATCTACATGAAAAATCATTGTTGATGTGTTTTGATAGGCCAGATACTAGTATGCAATTTTAACTTCTATATTTAAAATACCCAAAGGTAGTCTTGGCATTGAAATGTTTGTGGGATGTAATTAAACTTTTGTTCTTCTAAACTGGCCAAAAAGAAAAATCCTGTACTTATCCAAAGCTGTATGTGTCTAGGAAGAAGTAGGCATGACTGGAGAGTCACCAAAGAGTGGGCTTGTGGTGCCAGAGATCTGCTTGCATGGGAGGCATCTCAAATTAACTGCTAACATTAGTAATGGAGTACAGGAATTGGCAGGACAAAGGAGGGGCACCACACTCACAAAATTAACCGTACAACCTGGCAACCAGGTTACAGGGCTGATAATCCATATGAGGACAAAATCAAGCCAATTCAAACTTAACCTAATGTAGCCAAACCAAATCAAACAACAAATATATGTCCCCAGGCCTGGACATTTATTATATGAGTAGAAATAGTGTCCTTTTGTGTGTTGAGCTTGCCTTTGAGGGCTTGTAAATAGGCTTCCATGTTTCCATCACTAACCACAACCCATGCTAAATGGCACAGAGCTCTGTTTTATATACTAGTTCTTCTCTTTGGAGACACACCTCACATCCATGCTTATCATTGGTCACCACTGTCAGAGGCTGGTATAGCATCTGTCTAAATGTATTTAGTGCCAGTGGATTGCACACTTCAAAATGGCGAAAATGGTACATTTTATATTATATATTTTTTTATCAACTCAGAAAACTATAAAATACTCATGAAAGAAATTGAGGAAGACACAAAGAAATGGAAAAACATTCCATGCTCATGGATTGGAAGAACAAATATTGAGAAGATGTCAGTGCTACCTAGAGCAATCTATACATTTAATGCAATCCCTATCAAAATACCATCCATTTTTTCAAAAAAATGTGACAAATAATCCTAAAATTTGTATGGAACCAGAAAAGACCCTGAATAGCTAGAGGAATACTGAAAAAGAAAAGCAAAGCTGGCGGCATCACAATTCTGGACTTCAAGCTCTATTACAAAGCTGTCATCATCAAAACAGTATGGAACTGGCACAAAAACAGACACATAGATCCATGGAACAGAATCGAGAGCCCAGAAATGGACCTTCAACTCTATGGTCAACTAATCTTTGACAAAGCAGGAAAGAATGTCCAATGGAAAAAAGACAGTCTCTTCAACAAATGGTGTTGGGAAAATTGGACAGCCACATGCAGAAGAATGAAACTGGACCGTTTCCTTACAGCACACACAGAAATAGACTCAAAATGGATGAAAGACCTAAATGTGAGACTGGAATCCATCAAAATCCTAGAGGAGAACACAGGCAGCAACCTCTTCGACCTCAGCCGCAGCAACTTCTTCCTAGAAACATCACCAAAGGCAAGGGAAGCAAGGGCAAAAATGAACTATTGGGACTTCATCAAGATAAAAAGCTTTTGCACAGCAAATAGTCCACAAAACCAAAAGACAACTGACAGAATGGGAGAAAATATTTGCAAATGACATATCAGATAAAGGGCTAGTATCCAAAATCTATAAAGAACTTATCAAACTCAACACCCAAAGAACAAATAATCCAATCAAGAAATGGGCAGAAGATATAAACAGACACTTTTCCAAAGAAGACATCCAAATGGCCAACAGGCACATGAGAAAGTGCTCAACATCGCTCGGCAACAGGGAAATCCAAATCAAAACCTCAATGAGATATCACCTCACACCAGTCAGAATGGCAAAAATTAACAAGCCAGGAAACGACAGATGTTGGTGGGGATGCGGAGAAAGGGGAACCCTCCTACACTGTTGGTGGGAATGCAAGCTGGTGCACCCACTCTGGAAAACAGTGTGGAGGTTCTTCAAAAAGTAGAAAATAGAGCTATCGTATGAACAAGCAATCACACTATTGGGTATTTACCCCAAAGATACAAATGTAGTGATCTGAAGGGGTATGTGCACCCCACTGTTTATAGCAGCAATGTCCACAGTAGCCAAACTATGGAAAGAGCCAAGATGTCCATCAACAGATGAATGGATAAAGAAGATGTGGTATATATATATACCATGGACTATTATGCAGCCAAAAAAAAAATGAATTCTTGACATTTGCAATGATGTGTATTAAACTAGAGGTATTATGCTAAGCGAAATAAGTCAATCAGAGAAGGACATATATCATATGATTTCACTTATATGAGGAATTCTTAATCTCAGGAAACAAACTGAGGGTTGCTGGAGTGGTGGGGGGTGGGAGGGATGGGGTGGCTGGGTGATGGACATTGGGGAGGGTATGTGCTACGGTGAGCGCTGTGAATTGTGTAAGACTGATGAATCACAGACCTGTACCTCTGAAACAAATAATACATTATATGTTAAAAAAAATAAGATAGTAGGAAGGGAAAAATGAAGAGGGGGAAATTGGCGGGGGAGATGAACCATGAGAGACTATGGACTCTGAGAAACAAACTGAGGGTTCTAGAGGGAGGGGGTGGGGGAAGGGGTTAGCCTGGTGATGGGTATTAAAAAGGGTACGTATTGAATGGAGCACTGGGTGTTATACACAAACAATGAATCCTGGAACACCACATCAAAAACTAATGATGTATTGTATGGTAATTAACATAATAAAATAAAATTTAAAAAAATAGAAAAAGTAAAGAAAAATTAAAAAACAACTTAGAAAGAAAGTGAATAAAATATTTTTTAAGATCTCTAAAGTCTTAAAAACTGCTGAGAGAAATGAGGAAAACCTCCATAAAAAGAGAGATATAACATGTCATTGATTGGAAGAATCAATATTATAGAAATGCCCATTATTCCTAAACTGGCCTATAGATTTAATGGGATTCTAAGAAAAACACCAGTAAATGATTTTGTATTGATTTCTTTAGATGTTTCCTGACCTGCTCTGCTTCCACGAAATATGGCAGACCTTTGAACAAGCTTGGGTATGTTCTTTAGCTCTGTGGCCTAGTTCAGCCTAAAGTCTTTAAGCTTTGTGGCCAACGAGGACCAATATTCCCACCGTCATATCCTCTCTGTGATTCCACAGAGTTTGAAGGTTTCATTCTAGTGGGTTCATGTCCTTGTCCCAAGTTTCCTGAGTTCTTCCTCTGGAGATCCTATACCCTCCCCACCCCCCAGATTTAGTCTTCTTATTCCATTTTCAAACCCACTCACTTAAACTGGAACTTTTGAAGTATTCATAACTCAGCAAGCCAGTCCTCTGATCAAAAAGAGGAGAGACACTTACTTCTTATGACTATTAGGTAAGTCTGACATTTAAATATCTCAGACATGATGGCCTGGATATCTTCTTGGGAGGGGGAAAAAACAACACCTTCCTGCTTTTTATTCACAGGAGATTCCTTGTTATATTTCATATAAATCACCCTGTATACTTCTGTCGCCTCTACACTTTTTCATGATGTCTGGGAAATTACAAATATGATTTTATGTGTTAGATACAGATAAGATTAAATATTAAGAGAAATATTACATTTCCTATATTATATATTGAATTTTACTTTAACTACATTTTGGTTACTCCTTACTTTTTTCTCTTGATCTTGGCCCACTTTGGTATGGTAAATCAAGAATTGATTATACTTATTTTAACACAAGTAAACTGAATTGAACTGAGCCCCAAAGAGCATTTCCTCTGATCTCAGTTCGTGAACAGACAGAGTCACATAGGCAGGGCAGATTATACAATCTAATAGCATAGCAGACATATGTTTGGACATGCTAAAGCTGAGATTATTAATTTAACTTAAACCTGTTTTTTTTTCCTAAAACTATGTACACTCAATTTCTTAATATACAAAGATGGTAATACTGAGGGCAAACTATCGATGCAGTATTTTGATATTTGTTTTATATTCAGATTAGTTGGAAAGTTAAGGAAATAAATATTCAGCACACTTACAATGCATTATTTTTAAATGTAAAACAAAATTCAAGTAACACAACGATTCTTAACATAAATATTAGATGCACGTTGGGAGTCACCCTGGTATGGTTACATAAGACTGTACTTTGGGCCTGGGACACTTCCCTTCAAGAAGATAAAGAGCCCTCACAACCTGTGCTGAGCATATCAATTTCTTTGGAAACATCTTTCTCTATCTGGACTTGACGTGTACTTCTTTGTTCTGCTTAATGTGTGTACATCATATGGCACAATCCCAAAACTATATATGTTCCCAGTAGAAAGAAAAGTGAGTCTTTTGCCTGTAGTACAAGAAGACTATCCCCCTGCATTGACTATGGGAAAGATCCTTTGGCCATGGGAAACTGACTATTGCTCTGCCTCCCTAGGTGAATAAAGCATTCCATCCAGGGCCTGTGTGAGTCTTGTCTTTCTTGATGACTCCAATTCCTAGAAACCATAATGTGGGGGGCGGGGGGGGGTCATCCTGGGACTGTTTCTCCTGGCGGTAGGCACTGTTAAGCTCTTTGCTATCTTTCCATGTAGTAAGATGCTTTCCCTGGAGGTGGAACCCAGCATCACTTAGTCAACAATGCATGCTTACAATCTAATGTAAATTATTAGCAGAAATTATTTAAAAGTGTTACAAATAAATGAAATGTTGCATTAAAATAAATTAAATGTGCTTATTTATGAAATTTGAGAGTGGAATTATATTATTTGATCTATTATAGAGTAAAATTTGACAAAAAAAGGTAAAGAAAAAGTTCACATAGCTTTGATAATAACACGTAGTTACGACAGCCCTGTAAATAACACATAGCCCATGATGCCGTTCTTAGATGTTTATCGTGGCTGTACTGGTGAACAACAGATACAGGGTGGCTCAATAACAGTCTTCTCCTAAAAAAAAATGTAGAATCAGGATACAGAGTTAAAAGCAGTTAACTGAGAAGGTCATCATAACTGGAGAACCAGGGTGAGGAAACTTGGAGGATGTGACCTCTCTTTGGAAGTATTCCTGATAGCAGAATGTGGAGGTAAGTAGCAGAGAAAACAGCCAGAAAAAGGGGAAACATCATAGAAGTATACAGTAATGATAAGAGGTCATGTGGCACCAGAGAAAGGAAGGGTAATGACTTCTGTCTTTGTTCTAATACCTTTCCAGGAACTATTTTCAATCACTGCTGAGGCCAAGCTGCATTTTCTGCCCCTGCACCCCATGTGCCTTCTTGTTATTTCTAATAATAATAAGGTTAATCATAGTAATAATAGAATTTTTTGTGGGTTAAATTTAGTAAGTATCCAATAAAACCTCCTCAGGGTTTTCAGATAGTCAACCAAGTTTAGAAACTATCTACATAGACATGCTTTAATAATAATTTTTCAGTACAAAATTTCTTATAAAAAAAGTAGACTTTCTATTAGACAGCAATTTATCCTTGGAAAGATAAAGGTGTTAGTTATCACATTTAATAGTATTATAGTACGTTTTCAGAGGGTTGACATAAGCTTTGTGTAATACCACCCATGTTTGGACCACTTTAGGGACCAGTCTACCAGGGGTTAGTTTTCGCCATCTCCAAAGACTTCTAACAGGAATTAAGGTCTACCAAGGGAAGACAGAGTATAAATAAACAATGAAGAGTACTTGGTCTACCTCAGAGTAAAAGGATTATTTTAAATACAGGAGAATAAAGGCTGCTAAATTTCTTGCTCTCGTATCTCTCTATAAGACAGTAGTATTAAAAATTAACAACGGAATTTGTTGCAAGATATTAGGAACACAAAAGAGCACTCTTTTGTTTACACAATAAAAAATAACACAAATAGATTTAAAAAGTTAGAGGCTTTACTGGCACACTGGAGGATGGAATAGAGAGATGGGGAAGATACTGCATCTCAAACCATTCCAGTATTATGCATGAAGAATGTCAGAAATACTACCCAAAAAGCCCTGGAAAGGAAAAAAAGATAAATAATCTATTTTGTTGGTAGGGAAGAGAATGGGAGCACACATGAAACACTTTCTAGAAAATTTATATGCCGATAATGAGCAATTAGAAAAGAAATGGATTATTTAAACTTCTTTCCATGGTAATAGAGTCAGATGAACTGTTTCTCACTGTTACCGCAGCATGAACTACTCGAAGAAATTCACTTCAAAGTTCATTAACAGAGTTATACTTTCTACCTCATAATGACTAAATGAAATCAGAGGAATTATGGAATTATGGCTTTGGATGGGAGTTATGACAGAAGCAAAAAAATTATTATAGCATACGCAGTATTCAGAGGGATGCTAGAAATGTGACTGTCATGTAATCATAACTCAGGGGGTGAAACAGGAAGTGAAAACAGGAAACTTCAAGAGAAATATAATGACAGTTCTTGTCTTTGAAATTTCTCTGAGAACTATTCAGTTTCTTACATTTTCAATAAGTTCCACAATTAGTTTCACCTGAAAAGTGGACCTCCCCTGCTCTGGAAAACACACATATATATATGCATTTGAAAATTCAAAAATAATATGTGATATTATATAATGTTATAATAATATATATACTTAAAATCAATATTTTCATAGATAATAAATAATTTTCACATATTAAGAATTAACTAGCTGGGGGTTAAGATGGTCATGTAGTAGCAGGACCCTAGGCTCCTCTTATCCCTCAAACACAGCTAGATAACTATCAAATTATTCCAAATACTCGAGAATTCAACCAGAAGATTGATAGAGTAAACTACACAACTAGAGGGAGAGAAGAGGCATTTGGAGGGAGATAGGAAGTGTGGGATACGGTTTGGGGGACAAATGGATCACAGGTGCTGTGGAGGGGAAGAAGTCCTGGTTGAGGAGAAAGGTGAGAAAGAGTGGAGCCCACAGGGATACACACAGGAACACTTCTCCAAAGCCACTGGCTGGAAGACTGAGAGGGACTGAATGTCCTGAGCTTTTGCAACCAACAGGGCTCAAAGATTGGAGTTTTAGAGGTCCCTGGGTTTGGCTAGGATAGAGACCTGAGGACACTGCCCTCCTCCTTGAGAAGAGACAGGCAAACAGCCTTGGGGCAGACTGCAATCTGAGGATCCTTAAGGCACACAGGGAGAGACTGTACTTTTTTGAGCTCATCTGTAAGAGGGAGCATTGCCTCTCTGGGGACAAAAACCCAGCATGCACCATTTCCCTACTTTACCCCTCAGCATCAGCACAGAGACACCTGCTGAGGGTGGCTAACCTGGACATGGGCTGTTGGACTGGCTTGCTCCAAATCCCATGTTCCTGCATTCTGGTGCCACTGCCATTCTGGGTTAAACCTGCATCCATCCCAGTGCAGCGAGACCATCCCTGTCAGACCAGGTCCCTGAAGTTTGGAATTTTAAAAGTCAGCAGTCCTGACTAAGGTAGAGCCCAAGGTGTGCTGCACTGCTCCAAGCAGGCAAGAGACAGTGTGAAATCAGTGATCTGAAAATAACTTGTGATGCATGAGGGGTAATTATTCACTCCTCTGAAAGTGCTTCCCTGAGAGCAAGAAGCATGGATTCCCGTCTCCTGGAACAAAGGAGCAGGCTGGCGCCATTTCCCTCCCCTGCCACTCAGCATAAACCAACTTCAGTAACAGCATAGCACCAAGACAAGCTGCCTAACCTGCTTACTCCAAATCCCAAACCTTGCCAAGGCTGCTTTTCTCCGGCAAGTGTGCCTAAGAACCAGCGCAGGAGGTCCCTCCCCTGGAGACCAGCACAAACCCCGCAAGTACCATGTCTACTGACTATTGAGTTCTGCAAAGCTTCTGTTCTAGTGGAAATAGCATCAGATCTCTTTTAGCAAACAGCCCAGAGCACACCTAGTTAAAACTTACCACACTCTGGCCACAGTCCAAACACTCCCCTCTGTAGGCAAGGAGAAACTCTGCTGAGGACAGACATGAGGGATAGAACACTCAAAACGTAACAGGCTTTCCTAACACAGAGAAGAATACAGAGACCTAGACAAAATGCCAAGATGGAGGAATTCATCCCAAAAGAAAGAACAAGAGGAAGAAAAGCTAGAAAGGTACAGAGATAATCTCCAAAAACAATGACAAAACAAGTAATAAAATGGCACTAAATTCAGATTTATCAATAGCTACTCTCAATGTAAATGGACTAAACACTCCAATCAAAAGACATAGGGTGTCAGAAGGGAAACAAAATAAAACAAAACAAGAAAACAAGACCCATCTATATGTTGCCTACAAGAGGCTCATTTTAGACCTAAAGACACCTACAGTTTGAAAAGTAAAAGGATGGAGAAATATTTAACATGGAAATGGATATAAAAAGAAAGCTGAAGTAGCAATCCTTATATCAGACAAACTAGACTTTAAACCAAAGACTGTAATAATAGATGAAGAAGGATGCTATATCACAATAAAATATATACAAGAAGATCTAACAATTGTATATACCTATGCCTCCACTTGGGAGCACCCAAATGAATAAAACAATTAATAAAAAACATAAAGGAACTCCTTGATAATAGTACAATAATAGTAGGGGACTTTAATACTTCACTTACAGCAATGGACAGATTAAGCAGAAAAACAAGAAAACAATGGCTTTGGAACCATGAGAGACTATGGACTCTGAGAAACAAACTGAGGGTTTTAGAGGGGAGGGGGGAGGGGGAGGGGTTAGCCCAGTGATGGGTATTAAAGAGGGCATGTATTGCATGGAGCACTGGGTATTATATGCAAACAATGAATCATGGAACACTACATCAAAAACTAATAATGTACTGTATGGTGACTAACATAACATAATAAAATAAAAGAAAAAGAAAACAATGGCTTTGAATGACACAATGGAGCAGATGGACTTAACAGATACATCCAGAACATGTCATTCTAAAGCAGCAGTACACATTCTTTTTGAGCACACATGGGACATTCTCCAAAACAGATCACATACTAGGTCAAAAATCCGGCCTCAACATGTACAAAAAGACTGACATCATACCATGCATCTTTTTTGACCACACGCTATGAAACTTGAAGTCAACCACAAGAAAAAAATTGGGAAGACCACAAATACATGGAGGTTAAAGAACATCCTACTAAAGAATGAATGAGTCAACCAGAAAATTACAGAAGAAATTT
The DNA here is from genome assembly GCF_003265705.2 of Callorhinus ursinus. Taxonomy (NCBI): domain Eukaryota; kingdom Metazoa; phylum Chordata; class Mammalia; order Carnivora; family Otariidae; genus Callorhinus; species Callorhinus ursinus. Next base: position 13,890,085 of record NW_027397116.1, read on the forward strand.
AAAAAAAAAATACATGGAAACAAATTAAAACTAAAACACGATGGTCCAAAACCTTTGGGATGCAGCAAAAATGTTCATAAGAGGGAAGTATATAGAAATACAGACCTACCCCAAGAAGCAAAAAAAATCTCAAATACACAACCTAAAATTATACCTAAAGGAGCTAGAAAAAGAGCAACAAATGAAGCTTAGAGCCAGAAGAGGTAGGGAAATAATAAAGATTAAAGCAGAAATGAATGACAGAGAAACAAACAAACAACCAAACAGAAAACCAGTGGAACAGATCAATGAAACCAGGAGCTGGTTCTTTGAAAAAAATAATAAAATTGATAAACCCCTAGCCAGACTTATCAGAAAGAGAAAGAACCCAAACAAATAAAATTACAGAGAAAGGAGATATCACAGCCAAGACTACAGAAATACAAACAATTATAAAAGAATATTATGAAGAATTATATGCCACCAAATCTGACAATCTGGAAGAAATGGGTAAATTCCTAGAAACATATAAACCACCAAAACTGAAACAGGAAGAAATAGAAAACTTGCACAGACCAAAAAGCAAAGAAATTGAATCGGTAATAAAAAATCTAGGAATTCTTGCAAACCTTTAAAGAAGAATTAATACCTATTCTTCTCAAACTGTTCTAAAAAATAGAAATGAAAGAAAACTTCCGAATTCATTCTATGAAGCCAGCATTACCCTGAAACCAAATTCAGATAAAGACACTATATAATAAAATTTTTTTTAAAAAAAAACACTACCAAAAAAAAGAGAACTACAGGTCAATATCCTTGATGAACATGGACGTAAAAATTCTCAACAAAATTCTAGCAAATCAAATCCGACAGTATACTAAACAAATCATTCACCACGATCAAGTGGGATTTATTCCTGGGTTGCAAGGGTGGTTCAATATTCGCAAATCAATTAGTGTGATACACCACATTAATAAAAGAAAGGATAAGAACCATATGATCCTTTCAATAGATGCAGAGAAAGCATTTGACAAAGTACAACATCCACTTATGATAAAAACCCTCAACAAAGTAGGGATAGAAGGAACATACCTCATCATAATAAAGGACATATACAAAAAGCCCACAGCAAATATCATCCTTAACGAGGAAAAACTGAGAGCTTTTCCTCTATGGTCAGGAACAAAACAGGGATGTCCACTCTTACCAATGTTATTTATCATAGTACTAGAAGTCCTAGTCTTAGCAATCAGACAACAAAAGGAAATAAAAGACATCCAAATCAGCAAGGAAGAAGTCAAACTTTCACTATTTGCTGATGACATGATACTCTATAGAAAACCCAAAACACTCCACCAAAGAATTGCTAGAACTGATACACAAATTCAGTGATAATAGAAAACCCAGAAATGGAAGCACAACTGTATGGTCAACTAATCTTTGAGAAACCAGAAAAAAATATCCAGTGGAAGAAAAGACAACCCCTTCAACTAATGGTGCTGGGAAAACTAGAGAGCAACATGCAAAAGAATGAAACTGGACCATTTTCTTACACCACACAAAGATAAATTCAAAATGGATGGAAGGCCTAAATGTGAGAGAAAACTGTCAAAATCCTAGAGAACAGAGACAGTAACCTCTCTGACATCAGCTATAGCAACTTTTACTAGGTATATCTCCTGAGGCAAGGGAAACGAAAGCAAAAGTAAACTATTGGGAATTCATCAAGATAAAAAACTTCTGCACAGTGAAGAAAACAGTCAACAAAACTAAAACGTAACCTATGGAATGGGAGAAGATATTTGCAAATACCATATTTGATAAAAGGCTAGTATCCAAAATCTATAAAGAACTTATAAAATTCAACACCCAAAAAACAAATAATACAGTTAAAAATGGGCAGAAGACATGAAGAGACATTTCTCCAAAGACACACAGATGCAAACTGGTACAGCCACTCTGAAAAACAGTATGGAGTTTCCTCAAAAAGTTAAAAATAGAACTACTCTACAACACAGCAATTACACTACTAGGTATTTACCCAAAGGATATAAAAATACTGATTTGAAAAGACAGACACATGCACCCCCATGTTTACAACAGCATTATCAACAATAGCCAAATTATGGAAAGAGTCCAAATGTCCATCATCTTATGAATGGATAAAGAAGAGGTGGCATATATATAAAATGGAATATTATTCAGCCATACAAAAGAATGAAATGTTGCCATTGGCAACAATATGGATGGAGCTAGAGAGAATTATGCTAAGTGAAATATATCAGAGAAAGACAAATGCCATATAATTTCACTCATTTGTGAAATTTAAGAAACAAAACAGATGAACATAGGGAAAAAAAGGGGCAAACCAGAAAACAGACTCTTAACTGTAGAAAACAAGCTGAGGGTTATTTGAGGGGAGATGGGTGGGGGCACTGGTTAAATGGGTGATGGGTATTACAGGGGCACTAGTAGTGATGAGCACTGGGTGTTGTATGTAAGTGATGAATCACTACATTCTACACCTGAAACTAATATTATACTGTATGTTAATTAAGTGGAATTTAAATAAAAACCTGAAAAGAAGAAAACATAAATAAATAAAATAGCTGATAGATGATAGAATAAATAAAATAGCTGATAGATAGGGTAAAGAGATACTTGAGACAGATGATAAAGAGAGGTAATAGGCTTAAAGTTCACCCTTAGGCAAAATAAGGGATCTAAGGATTATCTTTCACTGTGGGGCACAGAATACAAAGAGGTAATTAAAAATGTTCTTCTCAGCCCCCTCTATTCAATTAAGGTATAAACCTGGGTAACCTCAAGGCCTATAACCACAATCTTGTGTTTTAGGGCAGGAAGCAGGAAAAGACTCCTAATATACTTGGGATTTTTCCCCTTATTAATTCAAACTAGTCAATAAAAGCTCAAGGTAAATACTGAGTTATCCTATGTTCTGTAGTAGTGTTAATTTCTCAAGAACAACAGATTCTTTTGTTCCTCAGATACTTCACATATGATGTTCGAGGTGAAGGAAGGTCCTACTAATAAACCTTATTTCCTGAGAAGTCAACAAGGGATAGAATCCAGAACATAAGAATAAATATTAGATTTGGAAAAGAGGAAAGATCCCCATCTATGAAAGTTTAATGAAGAAAGAAGTGAGTAGGTTATGGATGTGTTAAGTAAGTAGTTGCTGTATAAATGATGGTCTTTATATATCGGCCCCTAGATTGGTCATTTCTTCCCAGAAGGCTGAGCCCCATTAGTTCAAAAGCCTGCTGGTACTAAACTGAAATTTTTATGCATCCAATTGTTTTAAATATAGCCCAAATAAGATTTTTAGACATCTTCAGTCTGCCTGCTTTGCCTACTCCACAAATCTACACCCACCATCTGCTAATAGATAATATAAAATCTGAAACTGTAAAGACCTCAAGCTGCTGCTGCCCTTCTGAGCTCTCTGACCAGAAACTCTGTCAATGCTGCTAGTCCACATTACCTAGATATGCAGCTCCTTTTCCAACCCGTCTCTCACCTCCTGGATGGGGTCTCCCATGCACCCTCCATAGCCTCTGTAAAGTCTCATGCTGTGAGAGACTTCCTTACATCATCACATGTCCGAGTCTCACAAACTAACCTTGAGTGTACGGCTGTAAGTTCTTGGTCATATCTTTTTCAAAAATGTTTAGCCCCCAAATCCCTCAAACCCCCTATAGTAGGACAATATCAGACAAAGAGTATCCATTACAGCTTACAACATTTATCTCTGTTTCACAGAAACAAGTACATCTGCAGAAAGAAATGAAAATGCCTGAGAAGGATGATGAAAGATTTAGAATAGTTTGGCTGTGCAGAATGAAATGAGAGGGTGCTAATTATAGTATTTTGAAGACTGATCAACTGATAATGGAAACAATGAATTTATTATAGTACAATCCACAGTTTTGTTCTTTTTTTGTTTTTATTTTGTTTTGTTTTTTTCTTGTGTTGTCCAGCACCCTTGGTAGCAAGTAAAAGATGGAAATTTGTTGATTACAAAAAAAAAAAAGAATTAACTAGCCCATGTTTTCTCAGCATTTGCTTAGACCTTAATTTAAATTATGTATCAGAAGCACCCCCACCCATAAATGTTGAGGTGTGTTGTGTTTGTGTTTAAAAGACTGTACAATATGTAGAAGTATATTATTATTGAAGGAAAATTAAGAAATATCCCAATTATTATGTTATAATACAATATTATTTAATTGGCCTATCAGATTATGGTTATAAATATATATTAATTATCCACAAAGCTACTACAATCTAAATTCTTTTATACATAATTGGAAGAAAAAACATGAAAGTTGCACTCTGAACAAACTTTTCTCTTAAAAAAGAATTATTTTCATCTAACTGATAGTTACAAAACACAGTACAAATAGAACAGCTACTCAGCTTCAGAGAAAGTAAGCCAAAGGCATAAATTTCAATTATACTCAGAATATAGTTAGATAGTAGATTTTAAATGTTGCAAGGGACATTATAAAAAATTTTGTAAACACTGTGAATTTAAGTTAGGTTCAGTTCTACCTTAAAGTAGAAAGATAAATGAAATGAATTTCTGATATTCTTTAATCTTCAAATTCTGTGTGAAAGCACCCAAACTGTGAAAACAAAACATTTAAGCTTTGTGGCACTGATGCTACTTAAATAATGCAACATGAGGAGGACATTTGACTCCTTTGTTCTGGAAAGCAAAGTGGGGCAGTTCAGTCCAAATCCAAAGGCCTGAGAATCAGGGGAGTTGACAGCACAATTCCCAGTCCTAGGTCTGGAGAGGACCAATGTCTTAGCTCCACAGGCAGGCAAAGAGGCCAAATTCTCCTTTCCCCTGTCTTTTTGTTCTATTCAGGTCCTCAGTAGATTGGATGATGCCTACCCACACTAGGGAAATCCATCTGCCTCACCCACTGATTCAAATGCTAATCTCTTCCAGAAATATCCTGAGAGACACACCCAGAAATAATGTTTAACCAGAGACCCAGACATCCCATGGTACGGTCAAATTGACACATGAGAGCCATGGTGACATCTCCCCAAACCATTCTTCCTAATGTTTAATTTTTCCCATGCTTTATAAATTGTAGATCCAATATAAGCTGCCTATACTATAACTTAAGCTAATTTTTTTCTTGCTAAATTCTTAACTGTAAGTGAGGAGCACCGGCTTACCATCTTGTGTATAATCTTCATACACTCAAGGACCAGTATGTCTCTTATAATTTTTCTTGTTACATATTAGAGTAGAATTTGGCAACGTTATTACCTGTAGTAAAGTGGAAAATGGGAAACGTATTTAAGGAATTCAAAGATCTAACTAAAAATATTTTAACAGAGAAAATGAAAAAGACAATTTGGTCTCTTCTCAATAAGAGGAATCTGAGAAAAGCTAAAATCTGATGATAAATCTGGGAAGAGAAAGCTGAAGAATGAACTGTTAAATATAAAGGAATGAGAACATGGTGAGTTTTAAAATAATCTTTTTCAGTTTCATTTTTCTTAGTTTCTCAACTGATACCTACGGTCAACTGCCAGACATGTAATTAAAGACAACTTCAGAAGATTTTGCCCTGAATATGGAGTCTTCCCAGAGTGCTTCTCAGATGTTCTGGAATTGAAAAAAAAAAAAGGCATTCTTGCTATACCTTTTTCTAATTTCTGCCCCATAGAATCTAAATTATGGGGTGAAATTTTAATAAAATATTTAATGAACAAAATTCAATGTTTTAATGAAAACATCAGTGCCTCTCAAAATTATACATATATATTCATTCCCTGGAGCTCTTCTTAAAATCCAGATTCTGATTTAATAGGTCCAGGCTGGGCCTTAAGATTCTAATCTCTTGTCCTCTGATGATGGAAATGCTATTGTTTCAACCCTAATACATGTTGTAAGTAGAGTTACAAATTTCTCACCCAGATTCATGCAAAAGAGTTAAACCCTAAAGAAGAGGATATGTGTGGCTTTCTTCTCAATTCTCCCAAGATAGGCACATATTTAGCACTATCCTAGATGCCTAAGAAATACACTTCAATTCATGTGTGTCTGGTGAAGAAACAGAGGATGATAAAATTGATGAAGTTCTATGGGATCAGATTAAATGAGAATTGGAGTTGAAATGTTATGTTCATTTTGGATCCTTCTTACCTTCCTGATATAAATAAAATTTTTCTTATAAATATATTCTAGAGTGTCACCTTCACACAGTGTTGGGGTGCTAAGTTTTGGATAACTATAAAATAAAGGTAGGATTAGAGGAAATGAGCTTTCAGGGGATTCCTGGTACCCAAAAAACATAACATTTGTCAATCTTTCTTGGCAATCACCAGTTAAAATATCTTCTTTATTTCTTTTCTATCTCTCTTAAAACATAATTCTACCTCTTAAACAAAAGTTTAACCATTCAATTTAATAGCGTATAGGAGCTAAGGGTAGCTTCTCTAGAAATAAACTAGTTCTAATCGGTACCAAGAGTGCTGTTTAGAGTCATGGAATTTGTAGTTAAAATTGAAGAGAGAGAGAGAAGGAGAGAGGGAAAGAGAGAGAGAGAAAGAGAGAGGAAGCTAACACATAGCTGGCATGGGGTTACAAGATTTTCCAGTTAACTATAGAAATGATTTTTTAAAAAGAGGCAACTAGCAGTGTGATTTACTTAATTTGGTTATAATGTTAGGGCATTTTCTTGAAAAGCGTTACCCTGATGAAACATTTTGCAGTTTTTTACTGCCTTGCTTTTCCTCAAGATTTGACTCAGAGTAGAAAGAATAGTACATAAAACATAAATGGGTTCTTGCAGTCACATTTGCTGAAATTTATTTTTAAAATATGCTAATTAAATATATAATAGATCAAAAGAGATCATTGTGCTTTCTTATCCCATCACACTGTGACGCCACAAGGGATAATAAAAGTTATATTTTGAGGTTATTCTGGTAACACATATTTTGTAACCTGATCTACTGTATAGACCAAAAAGAAGCAATGTTGTACATAGCTAATATTCTAAGTAACCAATGAAAAAGTTAACACATTATTGCAATTCCAATTAATAGACACCCCATAGTTTCTCCATTAAAATACTATTGCAAGTCTTCTAATTCACTTTACAAATAACAGGATTTACATAGAATCTTTTTAAAAGAAAGTGTAAGGGGGGATGGTTATCAACTACATAGTATTTTCAATAAAACACTGTAGGAAACTTGTCTTGTAAATATAACTCTTTGGTCAACTTAACCCAATTTGAAATAGATGAGTGGATATTTTAAGTTGTTAAGATAAAATAAAGATGAATAAATACATAATTCCTCATGAATCAACCAGTACATATAAATATCTTAATAAAGGTGCATTGTATTTTCCTATTTAATACATTGATTTCTATTCACTAATTTATTTATTCACTTATGGGATAGATATTTTTGAGAAGCTCCTGCTTGTCAAACACTTCACTAAGTTTACCAAGGAAACAAACCATAAATGTAAACATAAAATAAACCATGAAAAGTGGTGTAATGAAAGTGTTGAGATAGAACAACTGGAAAAAAAATCTTTAGTCGGTTAATGAGGGGAAATCTTCCTGAACAGGTGATGTTACCACTGAGTTCTAAAGGATGAAAAGGATCAGGCCATTTGGAGGGAGATATTTAAAGCAGGAAGAATTCTGCAAAAAAGAACTGAAGAATAGTGTAGTTGGTACATAAGGGAAGTTAATACAGTAACCAAAGTACAAACCATGCAGGGCCTCTGTCTATATAAAAAAAAAAAATTGTATTTCATTCTAGGGAAATTTGAATTTTATTAAGCAGAGGAGTGCGATATTCTAACATACATATTTTTAATATCACTTGGGCTTCTTTGTGTGGGGTGTTCCACCATAGGAATGTGACGTGCAGAGACCAGGAAGAGGCAAATGTAGTGGCCAACAAAGATGTTAAGGTTGCTTAGGTAGGTTCTTAGCAATGGACAGAGAAGTACAGATGGACATATTTTGCTTGAATAAGCTGTTGTAATCTAGGTTTTTTTTTTTTCATTGTACAGGTTAAGAAAAACAGTATTTACAGTATAAGATGTTAGAAGGTGGTAGAGTGAAGGAAACTTGTCTTAAGCTTATTCTTTTTAGGGAAGAAAATTATTCTTTCTGAGATAGTATGTTGTACAAAGTGTACTAACTGTTATAGATCCTGTTTTAGAGACTAAAGGAATAGTTTCTCAAAGAAGAGACAATATCAAGTAATATTATCTTAAAAATTAAAAAGTAAATCTGTAAACTAATTAAAATTAGCATTCATATGTACCATTCATAGTAGTAATTCTTGAAAAGACATGCTTTTCTTATTTTTTATTAATAGTAATATCAGAATATCAACAATTATAGAGGATTTTAGTGGTTTAAAACAACTTCACACACATGATGTTCAATTTTACCACAACCTTGATACAGTTGGGAAAATGAGATTCAACCAGATTCTTTTGCTCTATGTCAAGAAATGAGTCTAAAATCTATGTATCTATTATGTTGAAAAATCAATACAAAATTATTACATAATATAATGGCAGACATTAAATGCAACTATAATGATTAAATGAGAAAAAAATGTAGAAGAAATTAGCCTCATGCATAGTACATATGACTCAATAAGTATTGGTTATTATTTAAATGTTTATTATAAAGTAAGCCAGGAATATATTTCCCTTACAAAATAGATGACATCAAACTTAAAGCTGAAAACCAATATTGTTTATTTAAAGTTTATAGGAATTACCCAAGAGGCTTGTCCAAGTATATATATAGTTAGGTGTTCAGTGATTTTACAGTGGTTTCCTCAAGTTATTTTTGAGGAAAAAAAATCAATTTTTTATTGATTTTTATATTTGATAGATCTAAACCAACTTTAGGTCATTTTATGCATGATGATTATTTAATACTTAATTGTCAAGTGATGAACAGAATGAGCAACTACTAGATTTTTAGACCATGTGCTAGGTTCTTCCATATGTCATTTCACTTAATCCTCAAAATAAACCCCCAAGTTAGGTATTGTAGCAAATATCTGCTAGTACATGATGGAGGGTAGTCCCCGTATTTGCCTCATTCTAAAATGTATTTTTTTTCCAATGCAACACAGCCAGTAATCTACTCAACAACATGCCCTCTTTGGAGAAGGGGTGCTTCCAGAATTTGTAGTAGAGGTATCCAGGTTTCTAATGTTTTATGGGAGGTGGAGAAGCTAGATAGATGCCTTTTCAAACTCTTGCTTTCAGGCAAGATCATGACTGAAGGTGAGATAGGCATGAGCCTGATCCTCATTCCATAGTCCACTGTTCAATCCAAACAAATTTAAATAGCCTGTGCTTATGCTTTTAACCCTAAAAGTACTGGTAATATTGCAATAGCAGTAACTTAACAATAAATAACGGAATCATCTATGATCATATGCCTAATAAAGACAAGCTAAAATTTAGGTAATAATAATTGTATCAGTTTTTCAGTATTTGGAATAGAAAAATTCCCCAACTGAACAAACAGTACTCTCACATTTAGAACTACACTCATTATCAGGTTATCACTCCCTCTCTCTCTCTGCGGGGGGGGGGGTGGTTAATCCCATTTAATAGAACCTTTGATTTTTGTGATCCTATATGATTCTTTAGACAGGAATGTCAATGTTTTAGTTATCCACGTAAGAATTCCCTTACAGAAAAAAAATAGTACTTACAAAAAAAAACCCAAAAAACAAAAAACATAATATCTTATTTTACCTCCGTTCATTTATTCACTCATTTCTACAACTAACAGCTTTCACTTAACATATGCTAGAATGCAAGTATATAAAATAATAGAGTCACTTTTCTTAAGAAAGTTGCAGACTTACAACATAAAAGAAATTATGATATAATGTAATCAGCAGAACAATATGAGTATATTTAAAGAACAAAGAAAACACTTAGAAGAATGAACTAACCAATCCTAAGGAGTCATAGAGTTTCCTGAAAAGTTTATAACTAAGCTGAATCATAATAGGATAAAGAAATGACCCAATTGGGAAAAACAGAGAATGATGCACAAAAAAAAAAAAGAAAAGAAAAAGGAAATCATTGTGTAATATATATCCTTTATATGTATCATATATATTATACATAATATATATATTATAAAACACATGTATTTTTAATTTACTTGTTTAAGTAATTTTCTGCTATGAAATCTCAAAATCCATTGGTTTTACGAAATGAATTACAAGTTACATAGAAGCCTAATCTGTATAGCCAGATTGCTCTTATATTCGCAGAAAAGCCACATGTGAATACTATTAAATTTTCTATTAAATATAATTAGTCAAAACTCCTCTCTCTATATATTATGAATATGTTAATTAGGTCTGAAGTAACATTTTGATTTTGGATAGATAATGTGTTTTCTTATAGATGAAGTTAATGTATGATTTTAAATGATAATATAATATTTTTAAAAGATAATGAATACATATTACAAGCAGCTAAAATTTTATTAAAATAGTTGGTTACCAGTGTGATTAATTTTGGCCATTCTAATGGATGTGTATTAATGGTGATTTCTGGTGAGATCCAGTTGATCTGTTCTTTTCTTTTATGGCCTTTGTTTTTAGCATCACATCTAAGGAATATTTGCCTAACCCAAGGTCTCAGTGATTTTCTTCTGTTTTCTTCTGCAAGTTGCATTGTTTTAGTTATTTCATTTAGCTCTATGATCCATTTTGAGTTAATTTTGTGGGTGGTGTGAGGTATAGGTCTAAGTTCATCTTTTTGCATATGGATATCCAGTTGTCTCAGCACTATTTGTTGAACAAATTGTCCTTTTTCAAATATTCTTGTCAAAAATAAATGGACTATAAATTGCAGTTATTTCTTTCCTGCATTCTCAATTCTGTTTCATTTGCCTATATGACTATCTTTACTATCTTGATGAATGGAGCTTTATACCAAGTTTTGAAATTGGTGAGTGAAAAATCCTCCAACTTCACCTTTTTCCAAATTGTTTTGACTATTCTATGTGTTTTGCATCTCCATATAACGATTTTATTTGCTTGTTAATTTAGACACACACCAAAAAATTCCGCAATTTTTATAGTGAGTAAATTGAAACTATGGATCAATTTGGGGAGAACTGCCCTCTTAACAATATCGAGGCTTTCAATGTATGAGCATGCAATGTAGCTCCATTTATTTATATTTTCCTTGATTTCTCTTAGCAAAGTTTGTAATTTTTAGTTTGTAAGTCTTTACTTCCTTTTATTGAACGTATTCCTAAGTATTTTTAATGCTATTTTGAGTGGAACTTTATTCTTAATTTTGATTTTGGATTGGTCATCACTTACAAGCACATACTACTTTCATAATAAACCTGAGACAAGAGGGAAAAAAAAATAGTTGGTTACATTATACATTTTCATTTAGAAAAAGTTAGGCAACTACTTTTCTGTGTGAATTTGTATAAATTCCACTTCTCCAAACTTCAGGGGGCTTTATCTTCCTAAAGGGAAACATAGGCTTGAGTATATTCTCAAAGATCTGTGCTGCATTAACAGAGTGAGCATTCAAAGGTTTTATCCTTTATTATTTGAAAGCCCCAAGCACTCTGTTAGAGCTAAATACTGACATATATACAAAAACATTGTCAATATCATAATGCTAGAACAATCATGTGAAAAGATATTAAGTGGTCATTTGTGCTTCAAATTACAGATTCCAATTTGACTTGGCCATTAATATGCAATTTGTCCACTGTAGAGTATTACCTAAAAGCTAGTAAAAAGAATGCTATCCCCTTGCTTAATTTGATTTGAATCACACTATTTCTCCTCCTATCCTGTCTTTTGCTAATCAACTAGTATTAACCACTGATTTCACTTTTTTAGATTTTAATATGTGAATGCTCTGTTCCTTAAATAAGTGTTTTCTATCTTTTATCTAGCTTGAAGTTGCCTAAATTTAAATTTTAAGTAAAAATAAAATTCTCAAGAGGCTTCCAGTTTTAGCTGTAATATGTAAAGAGCTTAAAGTCATTAATTACAGCAGACTTCTCATTAGAAACCACACAAAGAAAGTGATGTGTTGAAACAACAAAACTACCATTATATAATTATATATTCAGTGAAATGATCCTTCAAAAGTAAAGGAGAGATAAAAATTTATCAAACAAAAACTGAGAGGATCCATCGCAAACCTACCTTGCAAGAAATGTTAAAAGAAGTTCTAGAGGGAAAAGAAAAATAATATATTTCAGAAATGCAGAAATACATAAAGAAAGGGAAATCATTGAGAAAATAATAAAAGAGGTAAAATAAAATATTTCCTTGCCCTTATTATTAACTGATTTTTATTAACTGATCTAATAGACAACTGTTTTAATTAATAAGCATTAACACCATAATAAAAATGCATTGGAAGATTATAATGATATAAATGGATAAGTAGAATAAGTGAGAGAAATTTTATAAAGGATTAAGAAGAAAGAAATTGTGACTACCCTGTTATAAGCTACCTCCACTATCAGTAAAGTGATATAATGTTACTTGAAAGTGCATGTATATTAGTTGTAACTGTATACTGCAAACTCTAGAGTAAGTGCTAATTAAAACAAAACAAAAGCATATGATTGATAAACTAGGACAAGGCATAACATAGAATCATATGAGGTCAAGTAATACTAGAGAAAGCAGAAAAACAAGAAAGAAAAAAAGAATGAGTGCAACAAATAGAAAACAGTTACCAATACGGTAGACACTAATAGACCTATGTCAGTAATTACTTTAAAAATGAATAGTGCCAACACACCAGCTATAGACAAATATTATCAGACTGGATTAAAGTAACACTCCCTATGTGTTGTCTATAATACACTCACTTTAAATGTAAACACTCAAATCAGTCAAAAGTAAAGGGATGAAAAATAATATAACATGCTAACACTAATCAAAAGAAAGTTGGAAGAACTATGGTACAGTGGTGGAACAGGAAGCACCAGGGTCTGTCGACCCACCTAGACAACAATTACACAGGTGGGATCTGTCTGATATAACTATTTTGGACCTCTGGGTTCCAGTAAACTTGTAACTTCCAGGAGAAGGCATTAAATTGTAGATAATTGATGTCAATTTCAGCTGTAGCTCAGCAGGACCACCCATTTCCCTCTTCCAGCCCTGTAGTAGGTAGCTCTGCACTATTCCAACAGCAGCATGCATGCAGACTGCAAGAGCTAGAGTGGACAATAAGGACCCTAACCTCCAAATATCAGGGATCTGAGTTCTGATCACTAATTACTGCTTTTGATCCTGGGCATGTAAACACAGAGTTGCGTATCCATTGTTGCACATCCATCCTCCACCCTGGTATTGTTACAAGCCCCTTCTCCTCTGACTTAAGTAACTTCTGAGGATTTAAAGGTCCAGCACCTTTTCATTCCCCCTTCATGTTTTTCTTTCTCCCCTTGTAGAAGCCAGACATTAAAGACTAGTATATTTAAAAAATAAATGTATACATGGAAAAACTAGAAAGTCACTACAAAAGCCCAGGGAAAGGCACAGACCCAGAAAAGACCGGAGGAAACCTAAAGTTTATGCCCCAGGCTAATCCTCAGCTTGCAGACAGATTACAACAATGAAAAAAAAATCATAAAAACAATCAGCAAATATTGGGGAAGAAGGAGAATCAGATTTTCAGAGTTACTACATCATTAAAGTCAAATATCATTTTTTAAACAACAAAAAATCATAGGTATACAAGGAAACCAGAAATATGACCTAGTCAAAGGAAGAAAATATATATAAGCCAACAAAACTGTCTTAGAAAAAGACCAAATGGTGGACCTACTAGATAAAGACTTTAAAACAACTGCCTTAAAGATGCTTCAAAGAACTAAACGAAGATGTGAAGAAAGTCAAGAAAATAATGTGTTAATAAAATGGAAATATCAATAAAGAGAAGGAAAAATCTAAAAGAAACCAAAAAGAAATTCAAGAGCTGAAAAATATAATAACAGAGATGAAAAATTCATGAGAGGGAATCATAGGCAGATTTAGGCAGACACTGGAAAGAATCAGTGAATATAAAAATAGGACAATAGAAATTATAATATCTGAGAAACAAAAAGAAATGAAAAAAAAAAGAGAAGAAAAATGAACAGAACGTAAGCAACCCTAGGATACCAGCAAGTGGACCAACATATGTATTCTGAGAGTCCCAAGGAGAAGGAGAAGAGATAAAAAAGAAAGGGGCAAGGAGTTTATTTGAAGAAATAATGGTTGAAAACTTCCCAAATTGGATGAAAGACGACAACATAAACATCCAAGAAATTCCAAGTAGGATATATTTGCAGAGACACACACGGAGATATATTATGATAAATTTATTAATAGCCAAAGACAAAGAGAATCTTGAAAGCAGCAAAAGAGAAGTGATTCACAAATAAAAGAGATCCTCTCTCAAAGATTATCAGCAGATTTCTCATCAGAAATGTTGGAGGGCAGAAAATACTAGCCTGGTAAAAGATTATGGTTGCCATGGGTTTGGGGAGAAGTGTAAGGATTGAATTGGTGAAGTACGGGGGATTTTTAAGGTGATGAGACTATTTGGTATATTACAATGGTAGATACATAGTGTTATGAATATATTAAAACTCATTGAGAACGCCTGGGTGGCTCAGTCAGTTAAGCATCGGCCTTAGGCTCAGGTTATGATCCCAGGGTTCTGGGATCAAGCCCCTCATCCAGCTCCCTGCTCAGCGGGGAGTCTGCTTCTCCCTCGCCCTCTGCCCCTGTTCCTGTTCACTTGCTCACTCTCTCTTTCTTTCTCTCTTTCTCGCATGCTCTCCCTCCAATAAATAAATAATCTCTATAAAAAAATGCTCATAGAACTTTACAGCACCAGAGAACTTAGTGTATACAATTACAAAAGTTTTTACTTAGGAGGTCCTAGGAAGAAATGCAGACTGTTAGGAATCTAACAGTATTACAAATAAAACAACTTCACTAAAGGGGCTCCCCTGAGTAAATTTAGAAATGAGAGGAGTCTGTAAGACTAAAAAGAAGATCAAATACACATAAACACTACACTTTACTGGATACAGTTGTATCCCACAAGGGTATGAGTTAACAATTTTGATACAAATTTAACACATATATATACTGAAATTGAAAAAATAAGTAGGGGTGCCTAGGTGGCTTAGTCTGTTAAGCCTCTGACTCTTGGTTTTCCTTCCCCCCCTGCACCTCTCCCTCTCCCCTGCGATCTCTCTCTCTCTCTCATATGAACAAATAAATACATTTTCAAAAAAAGAAAAAATAAGTAAATCAATACAAAGTTCCTTACTGTTAGGAGCCAAGTTTCTTTTGCAGTAGAAAAAAAGTTACAAATAAACAAGGATAGGGGTGGAGTCATCATATGATGATGTATTAGAGTTGGAGAAATCAGTATGAACTTATTTTTAGGTCAATATAGACCCAAATGTTAACATATAGAAATATTTATAGATGTGTGTATAAATACGTGTTAGTACACATTCATATATTTCCTTGCCCTATCAGTTTAGAGTCCTAGAGGAAACAACACTCCAGTAGCAACAGTGTACAGCTTGCACCCAGATCTTTGTTTTTTAAAGAATTCTCCAATAAAACAAAAGAGGGTACCTTGGGGAAGTAGCTGATTTTAGAACTGAGGCAAGAAACAGGTAAGATGAGCCTGGAGCATTTTGTAGTGACAGAAATTAGGAAGTCTAAACATACAAACAAAATTAATAAATAACAAAAGGTTTTGGCATATATGCCAAATATATGCCATAAGGGGGTATGTCAAAGGGACACAGGAACCAAGTTAAAGAGTTCCCAATGGCCAAACCCGGAACAATTTGAGCAAAAAAATAAAGTTCTAGTGAATTATAGCTAAAAGGATAAAATACATATCCCTGTTTCTGCATTGATGCAAATAAATCATTAAATAAATAAATGAGACAAATCTTGCAGAATTCCAAACAATTAATGTAGCTGTTCCTTTAAAGCCACATATATTAAATCATTCTCTTCTGGAAAGTCTTCTTAAAATTACCAAGATTAGGGCGCCTGGGTGGCTCAGTTGGTTAAGCGACTGCCTTCGGCTCGGGTCATGATCCTGGAGTCCCGGGATCGAGTCCTGCATCGGGCTTCCTGCTCAGCGGGGAGTCTGCTTCTCCCTCTGACCCTCTTCCCTCTCGTGCTTTCTATCTCTCATTCTCTCTCTCTCTCAAATAAATAAATAAAATCTTTAAAAAAAAAATTACCAAGATTAGGGGTGCCTGGGTGGCTCAGTCAGTTAAGCGTCTGCCTTTCAGCTCAGATCATGAACCCAGGGTCCTGGGATCGAGCCCCACGTCGGGTTCCCTGCTCAGTGGGGAGTCTGCTTCTCCTTCTGCCCCTCCCCTTGCTTGTGTTCTCTCTCTCTCTCTCTCTCTCTCTTTCAAATAAATAAATAAAACCTTTTTAAGAAAAATTTACTAAGATTGAATTTAGGTGCCTTCTTAGTAAATTTGAATCATCTGAGTTTAGGGTAATCAGTGATATCAGTATAACCCTCCCCCCAACTTAATGGTGCAAAAACACCTATAATTTCTACTATTCCCCATTGAGAATTCAGTACCTGATTTGTTCATTAAATAAACAGTTCTGCTTTGTTGTTGTTATAATTGTGCAGCTTAAGTGGTTAATTGTGGAATGTAAAAAGCAAACTACCAAATAACCTAAGTATATATCTTTAAATATAGTGTATAATAAATAGTATAATATTGCCACAAGAGAGTTCATATTATGCTCAATAAGCTCTACAACAGGACTGCTCATCATCTATTTCAAGCATATATTTTATTTACAACATAATGCCATTTTCCAAATATTTACCCAACTTGACACAACTGGCTCTTTCACCAAAAAGGTGAGGAAGAAACACCAGTATCAAATACATCTCCACCACCCTCTGAAACTAAAATTAGTTGTAGCTCCCTGACCATCCCCATCCCAAGAACACTTCAATATTTTAACAAATGTCCTGCATATTGTCCTTGAAAGGGAACTGTAATAACATTGAGCCTGGAAAGGATCAAGAGAAGACACAGTTATCTATCAGATTTAGTCAAATATTATTCTGAGTATATACCATTCACTGCAAATGCATTTCATATGCAATTAGAGGAGAAAACAGAAAGAAAACGTACAAAATGACAGTCTCTCCATACTATCATAGGTTATTTTAGTATAACAATTAATTACAATATAATTAATACTGTACTAAGAATAAAATATGTAAGGCCACTATTAAAGCAGAGTACATGCCAAAAGAACAGGTATAAATCACAGTTCTGGAATATATATGCTTTCTTTTATTATGATTTTTACTTTTATTCCTGAATCCCTTTGTTCTAGAATTTTATTATATTTTAATAAAATAGTATATTTCATCTATGCTATGTTGGTAGAATGCCTTTTATTTGTAAGTATATTTTTATTTGTAAGCACAAATTTTTCTTAATGAAGAGCACTGAAGTTTCTTTCCATAGATATAAATTCTCATTTAAAAGTATTCTAGAGGGCGCCTGGGTGGCTCAGTTGGTTAAGCGACTGCCTTCGGCTCAGGTCATGATCCTGGAGTCCCGGGATCGAGTCCCGCATCGGGCTCCCTGCTCAGTGGGGAGTCTGCTTCTCCCTCTGACCCTCTTCCCTCTCGTGCTCTCTATCTCTCATTCTCTCTCTCTCTCTCTCTCTCTCTCTCTCTCTCTCTCTCTCTCTCAAATAAATAAATAAAATTAAAAAAAAATAAAAATAAAAGTATTCTAGAATCAGGGCACGGGTGGCTCAGTCAGTTAAGCATCTGCTTTGGCTCAGGTCATGATCCCAGGATCCCGGGATTGAGTGCCATGTAGGGCACCCTGCTCAGCGGGAAGCCTGCTTCTCCCTCTGCCTGTGACCTACCCTCTGCTCGTGCTCTTGCTCTGTCTCTCTCAAATGAATAAATGAAAACTCTTTAAAAGATAATCTTGATTCATAATTTTTAAGTTTAAAAACAATAAGTATCAAAGAGTATTTTATGAAGAATACCTCTACCTGCATGTAAAAGAGGTTCAACAAAAAGTGTTAGATAATTTTAAAATTCAGATAGAAAATTACATTAAATCATTATTATGTTAAAGTATCACAATAGTCCAGTCTAGATTAATCCTTATTCCTAAAATCCATTTTGTCTCTTTAGTTAACTGACCCAAATATTCACCACCCTTCTTCTAGTCAATAATACAATTTTTCTTATTTTCCTAAGTTGTGTTGCAACAAAAAAGGTAAAAACAAACCAAAACAAAAAATATACTGTCTCATTTAGGCTTACTTGCTGCATTAGGAACAGCTCTGTAAAGGAAGTTCTGTCTATCTGTCACATCTGAGTCTCTATTACTTGCCAAATTTATGGAAATGTTCTATAGTCAATTAAGCTGAGGTGTTTTTCAGTGACATCCAATTGAACTTAGGTTCCAACTATAGAATTAACACTGAGAGGATTCATTGTCATCAGAAAAGGGTAACAGGAAATAAACCTTCTTTTCTCCCCTTTTTTATGTCTTCTTGAGAAACTAGGAAGAATTGGTGATAACTAGTTCATTGCCTGTCACTAGGTGTGAATGTCTGACAGATTCCTTCAGTTCCCTTAAGTTCTAGAGCTGCTGAAATAGAAAATAAAGTATACAATTTCAAGATAGCAGTGAAAGAAATTGGTGATTAGTCTTAAAATGGGAAAAGTAGAAATGAGTTCATTGATAACTATTACTAGCTGAAAGTAAAAATTCAAGGAAAGGGAAAATAATACTTAAATATTCTGAATAAAAATTATGATAATGAGACAAGGAAACAGAATTTTACATAAATATAAAACTGTTATAGTAAATTACTGAGATTATAAAAATATTATTTTTAAAAGACTATTTTTGATGTGACAAATTGTATTTTTTTATATTCTCACAATGAAAAACATCATGTGCTTTATGCTTCCTGAATTACCCTTTGCCCATAAAATGTTCATTTAATGATGTAAATAGATTTTGGACACTGGCAATTTAAGGTTGAAATGAGGATACTTTTTTTTTTTTAAAGATTTTATTTATTTATTTGACAGAGAGAGACACAGTGAGAGAGGGAACACAAGCAGGGGGAGTGGGAGAGGGAGAAGCAGGTTTCCTGCTGAGCAGGGAGCCCGATGCAGGAATCGATCTTAGGACCCCGGGATTATGACCTGAGCCAAAGGCAGACGCTTAACTAACTCAGCCACCTAGGCGCCCCTAAAATGAGGATTCTGTCACTCATTAGCTGAAAATGCCGAACCAAGTTATTTCCCCATTCTAAGTCTCAGTTTTATGTATAAAATTAGACAACAACACCTACCATATAGAAGTGATGGGTTGATAACTTGGAATTTTACATGCATATGTTTAAAACATTAAAATTGTAGACAGAGTTAGAAAAAATGTGACAGTATGGAAATACTAGTAGTACACAGTTTCATACAAGATTTAAAAACAAAATAGCCAACTGTAAAATGTCTTACCTATTATTTTGGATAAGCGCCTCCTATGGATTAAATTGTGTCCTCCCCAAGATTCATATGGTAACAACTACCCCCAGAGTACCTCAGAATGGGACCTTATTTGGGATTAGGGTTGCTATAGCTGTATTTAGTTGAGATTTCATCATATTGCAGTAAAGTAGGCCCCTACTGAAGTCAGGGAGGACACTATGTGAAGGTGGAGACAAGGAGCTCGGCGAGACTTCTATAAGGAATGCTAAAGATTGCTTGTAAACCACCAGAACTAAGAGGGAGGCATCAATGAATGAAATCTTGCTATTTGCAATGACATGGATGGAGCTAGCAAAACAAATCATTCAAAAAAAACCCCAAACCCCCCCCAAAAAACAAAAAGAAAACAAATACCATATGATTTCACTCATGTGTGGAATTTAAGAAACAAAGCAAACTGAGAGTTGCTGGACTGGTGGGGGGTGGGAGGGATGGGGTGGCTGGGTGACAGACATTGGGGAGGCTATGTGCTATGGTGAGCGCTGTGAATTGCATAAGGCTGTTGAATCACAGACCTGTACCTCTGAAACAAATAATACATTATATGTTTAAAAAAAAAGAAGATAGTAGGAAGGGAGAAATGAAGGGGGGGAAATCGGAGGGGGAGCTGAACCATGAGAGACTATGGACTCTGAAAAACAAACTGAGGGCTCTAGAGGGGAGGGGGGTGGGAGGATGGGTTAGCCTGGTGATGGGTATTAAAGAGGGCACGTTCTGCATGGAGCACTGGGTGTTATGCACAAACAATGAATCATGGAACACTACATCAAAAACTAATGATGTATGGTGATTAATAGAACATAATAATAATAATAATAAAAAGAAACAAAGCAAACAAAGGGAAAAAAGAGAGAGGGAAGCAAACCAAGAAACAGGTTCTTAACTATAGAGAACAAACTGATGGTTAGTTACCAGTGGGGGATGGGTTAAATAGGTGATGGGGATTAAAAGTGCATTGTCCTGATGAGCACTGGGTGTTCACTGGAAGTGTTGTACACCTGAAATGAATATTACGCTGTATATTAACTAATTGGAATTTAAATGAAAAGTTTAAAAAAAGAGAAAAAACAAGTAGATTAAAATTTACTGTATGTTAAAATAACAACAACAAAAAGAGTTTCTCTTAGAGCCCTCAAAATGAATTAAACTTTCTAATTAACTTCAAAATGACACATTGATCTTAGACTTCTTGCCTACAGAACTGAGAGACAATAAAGTTCTGTTCGCAGGTGGTGGTACTTTGTTACGTCAGCCTTAGCAAACTAACACAAGGTCTGTTGCCAGTGAATGGTCTTCTGTAGGGTTGGGCTGCCTTATTTGAAATCTCCATACACTGCTAAAAGTTTACAAATCCATCCTGTATCAATTTAATTTACTATTGTATTGTGATTAATTCCTTAACTTTTTTGTTTACCTTATCTCTGTAAATCTTGGTTATAAATCATGTTCTATGACCTCTACAACAAAGTTATCTTCCTTAAAATCTGATTATTAGGATAAAGTTAATCTTTAGCACATGATTTACTAGCATGTAACTTTTTTTCAAAAATCCTCCTCCATTATCTACTTCTTCAAGATAATTTTTCCCTAATAAATTTCTCTAAATTTATCATTTCAAATAACTAATTATAATTATTCACTTCATTCAGCAGCTATGATTCTTTTAAAAACATTAATAGGATTATGCCACTCTCAAAATTTTTCAATGGATTTCTTCACATTTAGACTATAATTAAATGCATTAAAATTGCCCTCAGGACTCTAACTGTTCAGATCACTGTAACTTTCTCCAGTTTCATCTATTCCCTTTTCTTACCTTTCTCACTCAGTTTCAGTCTCACTGTGCTGACCTCAAATGCAGAGATTTCATTCTGCCTCATACTTGGGTTGTTAGATTGAGCAACTAAAAATACAGAATGCCATCTGTATTTGGATTTGGATTGCAGGTAAACAATGGCTACTTCAGTATCATACATCAGAGACAAGATTTTTTTCAATAAGAAGAGAATCCTTACCAGGCTTGAAGTTGCCCCAAGTTCAAATAAATAAATATAGTGCTACCAATGTTCAAATTAATTCAGCACTCTTTATTTTTCCCATGAAAGACAATGATGATATTTTTGGTGTATATTGTGTGTATGTGTGTGTATGAAGTTTAGGAAATTACTATTCAAAAAAGTAATTTCACAAACCAGATATAAGTCAAGCACTATAGTATCTGATCTCTATATGGTAGTTATAAATCTATTTTGTATTTCCTTGTCTTACAAACTCTTAGAAGATGTTAAATTCTGCAATGATCATATCATTTTGTTAATCATGACTTATCTACATCATGAATTCTGAGGAAAATAATGTTACTTATTGAAGTTGGAAAATTCAGTTTTTCCTATAGAAAACAATGTATATGTTTCTATATGTATATGTTTTTTAAAATAAAAATATTTGTTAAAACATGTATTTTGGCATCGAAGCATCTCAGTGTAGTAGCTATGGTTTAATCGTAAATACATAGTTTCAATTACAAAGACTCCCTTAATTATTTAGGATTTCTTCTTATTTCTAATATCCTTCTAAATATTATAATGATTCATGAGGCAGTAGATTCAAAGTAGTAGTTACAGGTGTACAGTTATGTATTTTTTGTAGCAAGATTTAATAAATTCATTATTAGTGTATTAGTTTCTTGGGACTGCCCTAAGAAAATATCATAAGTTGGCTAGCTTAAAACAGCAGAAATTTATTTTCTCACAATTTTGGAGTCTAAAACCCCAAAATAAAGCTATTGGCAAAACCATGTTTTCATTGAAAGTTGCAGAGAAATCCTTTGTGCCTCTTAGTAGATTCTGGGCTTTTGATGGCAAATGTTGGCATTCCTTGGTTGGAACTACATTAACTCCAATCTCTGCATTCATTATCACATGGTATTCTCTTTGTGTTTGTCATTCTCTTTGCTTATTTTAAGTCCAGGAGAAATTATTTTGGCCATTTTATCCATGCATACATTTATTTACTAATATTTATCAAGGGTATATAGTAGACATATAAATGCAGTGGTTAAAAATGAGTACGCTGAAGGCATACTTATAGGTTCAAAGCCTGGCTCCTCTGAGTTCTAGCTCTTCGATGTTGAACAGATTACTTACCCTGTTAGTACTTCAATGTCCTTTCTCTCTTTTTTTTTTAAGATTTTATTTTTATTTATTTGACAGAGAGAGAGACACAGCCAGAGAGGGAACACAAGCACGGGGAGCAGGAGAGGGAGAAGCAGGCTTCCCGCAGAGCGGGGAGCCTGATGCGGGGCTCTATCCCAGGACCCTGGGATCATGACCTGAGCCGAAGGCAGACGCTTAACCGACTGAGCCACCCAGGTGCCCCAGTGTTCTTTTTCTTACAATAAAGTATAATAATAGTATTAAATTTATAAGGTCTTTACAAAAGTAAAATGATCTTTACAAAAGTAAAATGAGTTCATCCTTAAAGGGCTTATAAGAGGGCTTAACATAATAGCAAAAAATCTTTCCCGTAAGTATCAGTTACTATTATTACATAGTGTGTGAAAGATACTCAAAATACAACTTTAAAAGAAAAATATTAAAAGGATGCCAGGGACTTCTAGTGCTGCCCATGCTAGATCACTTGTAGCAGATTAAACTTCTCACTACAAAGGCTTGAAGTGCTATCAATTCAGTCAGCACTTGAGCCTCCATGATACTCTACAGTAGGGAAAAACATGAGGTGATTATTACATTCAACCTGTTTTTATTTTTCCCCGAGGAACAATTTCTAAACCAATAAATAGAAAACAGAGTATTAGCAGAAAGCTGTAAGCTTAGAGAACTATGATGATAAAAGTCAGAATCCAGGGCTGGAGATGAGGGAACCACAAAGAGTGGACACAAAAATCGTCATAAAAATCCTCTTTATATCATTGGCTTAATCCTAAATTGCACATACTCATGGTGTAAACTTCCAGAACACCAAAGAAAACAGCAGCTCTGTGGCTATAGTAGAAATCTGAATAGTTCTTTGGGGCTAAAGAGAAAAAAAATTTGAGTTCAGAATCCAGCCAAGGTGGAAAAACTTTGGTCAGTCCCTTTCATTTCAAAGTCCATAAAAGATGGGATTAAAGCATATATTCAAGGATCAGGACACACACTAGGTATAAGAACTATATCCCAGGGGTAAGGACAAAACTGAGATAAATAAGAGCTAACAAAGTCAAAATACAACATTTCAGAAAATTTAGTTGATTCAATTATTCTGTGCACCTTCCAGAAGGAAACGTGATCTGAACAATATGACTTCCCTACTTGACATTTTCCAACAAATACTGATTATGCTCAAATGCACATAGAACCTTTTCAAAAATAGATGTTTAGCCATAAAACAAGTCCCAACATATTTCAAAAAATTGTAACGATACAGAATATAGTAAATAGGACAAAATTTACCAGAAAAAAAAGGAAATTAAATTAAAATACTTGTAGATGATCCATAGGTGGGAAAATAAATTAGAAAATATTCTGAAGGGATACTAAAAGGCAAAAAACACAATTTGAAGAGACAAGTATCAGAACTGGACATGGAAAGGGTGTTGGAATTATCCAACTGGGAATTCAAACAGCTCTGACTAATATTCTAAGGGCTCTCGACAGCATGCAAGAACAGAGGGGCAATGAGAGCAGAAAGGTAGAAGGTGGTCCTAAAAAGAACCATTAAGAAATGTTCGAGATCAGAAACAGTGCAACACTGAAGTAAAAATCTTTGATGGGCTTATTAGTAAACTAGACACAACTGAGGAAAGAATCTATGAGCTTGATATATCAAAAGAAACCTCCTAAACTAAAAAACAAAGAGCAAAAATATAATGGAAAACACAGCATATCCACGAAGTGTGGGGCAACTACAAAAGTTATAACATGCACGTACCGGAAATACCAGGAGAAGAAAGTGGGAACGGTACACAGGAAAGCACCAGGCCCAGATGGATTCACTGATGAGTCCTACCAAGTATTTAAAGAGGAAAGTCTACAATTTTCTTTATTATCTCTTTCAGATTGGAGATAATAGTTCCTAACTCGTTTTATGAAGCCAGCATTATCATACAAGAAAAGAAAAATATAGACCAGCATCTTTCATAAACATAAATGTAAAAATCCTCAATAAATATTAGCAATCAAATCCAAAAATGTATAAAACTATTTTTTCTTTATCAAGTTTTTATTTAAATTCTAGCTGGTTAACATACAATGTAATATTAGTTTCAGGTGTAGGATTTAGCAATTAATCAATTATATACAACACCCAGTGCTCATCACTACTAGTACCCCTTTAATACCCATTACCCATTTAACACTTCCCTCCGCCCACCTCTCCTCCAGTAACCCTGTTTCTTCTCTGTAGTTAAGAGTCCATTTTCTGGTTTCTCTCATTCTCTCTCTCTTTCTTTTTCATATGTTCATGTTTTGTTTCTTAAATTCCACATATGAGTAAAATCATATGGTATTTGCCTTTCTCTGACTTATTTCCTTTAGCATAATACTCTCTAGTTCCATCCACACTGTTGCAAATGGCAGAATTTCATTCTTTTTTAAAACAAAAGGTGTTGGTGAGGATGTGGAGAAAGGGCACCCCCTTGCACTGTTGGTGGGACTGCAAACTGGTGCATCCACTCGAAAACAGAATGAAGTTTCTTCAAAAAATTAAAAATAGAACTACCCTATGACCCAGCAATTGCACTACTAGGTATTTATCCAAAGAATACAAAAATACTAATTCAAAGGGATACCTGCACCCTGTTGTTTATAGCAGCATTATCTACAATAGCCAAATTATGGAAACAGCCTAATTGTCCATCAATGAACAGATAAACATGGGTATGTGTATGTATGTATGCATGTATGTATGTACATTTTTATTTATTTTACCCAGCAAATTAAAAGAATGATAAATGCAAAAACATATATGGACCTCAAATAAATAATACTAAGTGAAGATAGACTGAAAAGGCTATGCAGTTGACAAAGTGCATTTACTTGACGTTCTAGAAAAGGTAAATTTATAAAGTCATAAAACAGATCTATGATGGGGCTGTGGAGGAGAGAGCTGACTAAAATATGGCATGGGGAAATTTTTTCTGGTGATGGAACCCTTTTATATCTTGATTGTAATGGTGCTCACATGATTGTATAACTTTGACAAAATCCTCAGAAATGTAAACTGAAAAAGGCAAACATTACTAAATGTAAATTACTTTAATTTATAAAAATGAATATACCATTTTTTTCTTGTTGTTGTTAACATGAGTGTTCATATATAGTTGTAATTCTGTAGAAAAACATCTGAAATCCTGGACTATTTCATTTATATAATATTTGCATTAATTTTAAAAAGACTGTGAAAAGAAACACTGTCTTATATAAAGCACTATAAAATAAGGCATGAATTCATGTCACTGATTATGGAGAACAAATCAACATGAGTCACATTTTAAACATTAATCTCTGGTCTAAGCTTCCAGTCTAATCAAACTACTATTCATAGATCCACCTGCTTGCTAAAATTTGTTACCTTGAAACAAACACTCATGAACTTTTGTAGTCATTGCAGACATGTGTGGAGTGGCAAAATATTTGAATCATGCAAGCCACATCTTTCCAGCTGAAGTCAAAGAAGGCAACACTCTGCCTTACTGTTTCATCTTCATATTGCAAAGAAGTATCTTATTTGCCATTTATTTAGTGCCACATTTTACACACTTGTGGGTTTTTTTATTATTATTATTTCTATGTTTAAAATGGACACCAAATGTAGTGCTGAGGTGCTATCTGGTGTTCAATGAATCATCAACACTGTACATCCAGAAAAAGGAGTAGGAAATTTGCTGATCTATATGTGTGGCTGCTCTGGAAGGTGCTAACGTAGCATCTATGGAGTTTGATAAAGCCAGGAAGAGATGGAAAGTGGCTGCATTTGTGGATTCATGAGAGGGCCACAAATGAAAAAAACATACTGGACATCACCGTTGTGAGGCTGAATGCCAAAGGAATTTATGGTCATATAACCCAGGGTCAGGAAAATGTTAAACTTTTCCTGGCTAGTGCTGGCCAACTGTCATTTTTCAAAATGTGATTCAACCTTTTTTTTAAGTTACATAATTATTTTGTTTAACACCTATTAATGAGTCAACATAACTAAACATTGAATAAATCAAGAGTTTGAGTAAACTTAGTAAGTTGACAGTAAATTGAAAAATAATATCCAAATGAGAAAAAAGAAATATTGCAATATGTCTTATAGCTTGAAGGAAAAAGAATGCACCCTAACTCAACACATTTATCAACTTTAAACATTTGATTATGTCAGAGGACAGAGTTTGCAAAAATAAAAGGAAGTAAAATAATCTCAAATATCACTTAACCAGTGGGGAGAAAAATCTTTAAAAAAACTTATAAACATTAAAGATAAACGATAATATTAAAAATAAACATCTAAAGGAGAAGGGGCTTATTAGTCACTGTTAATCTTTAGCACTTTAATTTAATCAACGTATGATGACCCTACAATATAAGTACCCTCAATGCACTTGATTTAGTTTATTCATATATCTCACCTGTCATAAAAAGCATTGCTAATGACTCCATGGATACTCTTAAATCTGTACACAACTCTGGTTTTAGGTTACTGGGAATATTATCAATTATTTCTTCTTCAGCATTTTACTAAAATCTAAAATCTATCTCATTTCAAGTATAAAACAATAACACTATATTAGGACTCTGACAAAAAATTATCTATGGACCCCAATGTCTTTTTCTGTCTTTTGCTTTACTTGTTTTTACCTCTCTCCTACTTTAATTTTCTATAATGCTTTAATTGTTCCTACCTGTACATGAAGCTATACATCTAATCATTTTGATTATAATCTGCATTTGAGAGTCATGTGAAGCTCTCATTTAGAAATTAAAAATAGTTCAACAAAAGGAAGGAACAAAAATATCAGATAAGCAACTACCATTTAATTGAATATCTGTGTGTTATTATTTTTTTAACCTGTACCCAGTAGAATTCTGTACTATATATAATAAACCATCTCTGCATTGGAATTGAGTTCTGAAAGGATGTTTGCCCTTAAAAACAAATGCACAATAACATCATAAGGATATATATTTAGATATTGAGATCTAGACTGGGCCAGGATAAGAAAAATACAGGGACAGAGGATGAGAGGAACAGAAGTACAAAGCACTGCTGTCTGCATTGCTTCATGTCTATTTGTCTACTTTAGTCAGAGACTCTTTGTCATATTATTCTGACACATATTATCATCTTCACATAATATTATGGAACTTTTAACACTTTGTGGCACAGTGTTCTTTTATTCTCCAAATGTTTCATATAATTATTTTACATAATAATACATAATGATCATCACTTTTTATAAAGAATGAGTTTGGAAACCCTTTATCATTTGTGTAATCATTTCTAACTTTGCAATTAATATAACCAATGCCACAGAATTTTTGATAGAGATTTTATCAGAGAAGGAAAAAAGTGGTATCAGTTAAACTCAGCCGCTGAGATTTTTTATTTAATTAAATTGAAATCTCTTTAGAAAAAATTCATCAGGACACCTAATTGCTCACCGTAGTAATAATGTTAAGAATTATCTTAGCAAATCTATTTTTTTCTTTTCAGGTCATCTATTCATTTCTTATCCATTATATTTTTATGCAATATCAAAGCTATAATGCATTTGATTACTGTGTTAGACAATTTGCAAAGTATAACCTTCAGATTTCTTTTGTAGATTCTTTTATTTTGTTTTTGACATGAGTTAATGCTCCATCTGCTTTTCTAAATACCTGCCATAACAAAATAATGTGTTTTAGTTATACTCCAAATTAATTTCATGGATATAACAAATCTCAAGAATAGTTAAGAAACTATAATACTTAGGTTCTTTCTCATTGCATCTGCATGAAATTTTCATTCTTTCCAACAAAGAAACCAAAAGCTATTTTATCCACCAGTGGTTTCCATCTACAGAATCTTCTCTACTGAAGAAAAATGTTTATTTTGTTTTAATCAAGACAGACAAATAAGACACCGTCAAAATGCTTGGGTACAGAGCAATTGCCCATACTTCACACTCATTAACAGAAAAAGGAGGGACACATCAGGGATCAAAAGCTCTAGATAAGGGTGAGGCTTTTAGGTGACCTGACTACTCTATTCTGAGGAGCGACTGTCACCTGATATACCCAATCTCAGGTGTTAAGCAGAAATAAACATTACAAAATTTTATTATATGTGGGGGCTAAGCCTATTAATATTCCAGCTTGCTCTCTGCTCATTAGTTCCAGAAGGGCAGGGCAGCCTGAAGGTTATTAGGTGCTCATTAAGAAAAGTTTTAATGTGATAAACCAGGGACAGAAAATAATAGTACTAAAATCTCATGACACAATATTTAATAATCTTAGTCTGCAAGCTGATGTTAAATAAGAGTTTTAAAGTATCATCCTTCATCAGCGTTTCAAAAAGTAATTAAAAGGCAGTTAATGTGCTATGATTTTTCATTTCTCAAGAGATAAAGAAATTAAAAAATAGAGTTATAAAAGTTTTTTAGTCTTAAGTTTAAACTACATAAATCAGACTAAATGTGCAGTCCCTAACCTTTCTCACTAGCACTTGATATTCTGTTTCTAAAATAACTACATATCATTGGTTTCCTAAAGGGTCAAAATTTATTTGATCCTGATTTTTAGACCAAAACTTGATTGTAAGGGTGTAGCAAAAAATCATAGTATCAATCATTATCTTTACGTCTTCTGTGCAAACCATTAGAGGAAAAAGTAACCATCCTCATTCTTTCCTTTTTATTTAAAAAAAAAAAAAGGAAAAGAAGGTTGCATATGAAAGAAAATATATCCCAACATGGACTAAAAGCCTATAGTTTGGGAAGAAGTTTCTCATTTGGAAGAGTAGATGAACCAAATCATACTTAAAGGGGGTCACTAGTTAATCTCCCAGTAATGCCTATCTTTAAGCCCTCACCTGCTTCTCGTCATAGACCTAACCCACCAGCCCAGAGCTCACGTATTCTTCAAAAGCACAATCAGCACAAAATTGGACCTCTGGTGTCCTATTTATTGTGAGGGCACAATTAGAGCTGCTTTATTTAAGCTTCTGATTTACTATGTGATTCACAGTTTAGATGCAGGCTCTTTTACTTGTATATTTCCCGAATCAACTTCTTGAGATATTGTTATTTATAATTAATATATAATTGAAATATAATATGTTATCATATATACTTATAATGTATCATTACAAGTACTGGAATATTTTCTATCAAAGAGTGTAACAGAAGACTACAGTTTAAAATCCCCAAAGACATTATGGATGTATAAGTAATACCTAACAATTCTGCCTAACTGCAGAATTTCTAAAGGTAAAGAACTCTAAAATGCAGTTGCTTAATGTTCTATAAAATATTAATAAAATTATTAAAGATAAAAATATTATATTAGTGCCCAGTAACTAGTTAAATATGTCACAAATGGCTTCTAAGAATTAATTATAATTATATCAACATCTCTCCTAAGTTAAGACAAAAATAATGTAAGGTGCTTACAATACGTGTTGTTAATGGTGCTAAGGAAAACTCCTAAAACAACTTGAATTATTTGTCATTTATTTTAAAGCACCTTCTTTCTGTAACTGTTCTGATAACATATATCTATATGCTCCCTCTAAAATTTAATGATATTATTTTGTAGCTTCTGGGATCAATAGGGTAAAATTAGATCATATAGAATGGAAAGAAAATCAGTACGCCGGAAACAGACTGGAAACATTGCTCACAAAAGTGCTATCAAGCGAGTCATAAAGATTCTTTATTTGTTAATGCTTTAAATGGTTTACCTTTAAATACCTATACATGACAGTTGTTTTGGTAAATTTTTATACTTTCTGAAACTTCATCATGTTATTACAAGCAAATCACTAAAAGAAACTTAACCATGTTGCAATAGTGCAAAGATCTGCTTCTGCTTCATACAGAGCAGATATTGTTTCTTCAGTAAAGATGCTTAATAGCCATCAAGTGAGAACCAAAAAAAATTGAAGCCTCCACTGAAATGTAAAACATAGGTGCTCCTTGTGCCACTTTAGTAACAATAGTTGGATAGTGACTATAGGCTAAGTAGTGTTTCCAAGATTCATTCACATAGTACCTCAGAATGTAACCTTATTTGGCAACAGAGCCTTTGCAGATGTTAAGTGAGGTAAGCATTGAGATAAAATCATAAAGAATTAAGATGGGTCCTAAATGCAATGAGAGTGTCCTAGTAAAAGACAGAAGAGGACACAGACACACACAGGGAAAAGAAAGCAATGTAGACATTGGCAGTGATTGGAGTGATGCTATCACAAGCAAAGGCATGCCTTTGGCTGGACATGAACATTCCAGAGGCTGGAAAAGGCAAGGAGTGATCTTCCTATAGAGTTTTCTGAGGGAGCACGGTGCAGCTGACACCTTGATTTCAGGCTGCTAGCCTCCAGAACGATCAAAGAATAAATTTGTGTTGTTTTAAGACACCAAGTTTGTGCTAATTTGTTATGACATCCCTATAAAACTAATACAAGTAGTAACTTAAAATGGTTACTAAGAAGGGGATTCTTAGCTGAGAGAAGTTTCGGAGGAGGAGTTTTGGGAAAAAAAACTGATATGTAATATAAATTTATGAAGATGAGGTCTATTTACACCATAAGCAAAAACCTGAGTCCTAAATTAGACATTTATAAGGAAAAATTATTTAAGGGATATGTAAAATACAAGGGTTATGATAAATACAAATGGCAATGAGCACGGGAGAAAAAAGAACAGATGTAGATTTATGAAGATACCAGTTAATTTGCTAATTTGTTTTCATAAAGTCAGAGAAACTCTTGATTAGAAGGAACCATAAAGGTTGCCAAGTTTTCTATTTGAATATCTCATCAGATACTTGAATCTCTTTAAATTTCTTTCTAAAGTTACTTTCAGCTTCTTTTTCAACAACCTTAGTAGCAAAAAAATAATTCCTTTTTTAGACAACCTTGTCAGTATCTTTATTATAATAAGCCCCAAACCCCTGTTCTGCATGGCAGACCTTCAAATACTTATCTCTTATTCAGGCAAAAATTCACACTTCCTTCTAAAATTCCTTATATGATATGATTCATTTTCTAGCTTTCTTTTCATCCAAATGAAACTCCTATGAAAACAATATGACTCATCTATGGATTTCTTAAAATAAGAATTCTAAAATTAAACAGAACTCATTTGGTACTTCTAATTAATGCAGTAGCATTAGATTGGCTTCACTACCTACTATCTTTACATTATTTCAGTCTCAAATACATTATTATAATTAAGAATCAAGTTTCATTTTTTAATGGAAACATCACTGGTGTGTTATTATTTTACATGGATGCTTCTTTTTTTTCAATTTTTTATTATTATGTTAATCACCATACATTACATAATTAGTTTTTGATGTAGTGTTCCATGATTCATTGTTTGTGCATAACACCCAGTCCTCTATACAGAATGAGCCCTCTTTAAAAGGCATCACCAGGCTAACCCATCCCCCCACACCCTCCCCTCTAGAACCCTCAGTTTGTTTTTCAGAGTCCATCATCTCTCATGGTTCGTCTCCCCCTCCGACTTACTCCCCTTCATTCTTCCCTTCCTGCTATCTTCTTCTTTTTTTTTTTAACATATATTTCATTATTTGTTTCAGAAGCACAGATCTGTGATTCAACAGTCTTGCACAATTCACAGCGCTCACCATAGCACATACCCTCCCCAGTGTCTATCACCCAGCCACCGCGTCCCTCCCACCCCCCACCACTCCAGCAACCCTCAGTTTGTTTCCTGAGATTAAGATTTCCTCATATCAGTGAGGTCATATGATACATGTCTTTCTCTGATTGACTTATTTCAGTCAGCATAACACCCTCCAGTTCCATCCACATCGTTGCAAATGGTAAGATCTCATTCATTTTGATGGCTGCATAATATTCCACTGTGTATATATACCACATCTTCTTTATCCATTCAACTGTCGATGGACTGCTTGGCTTTTTCCACAGTTTGGCTAGTGTGGACATTGCTGCTATAAACGTTGGGGTGCACGTACCCCTTCGGATCCCTACATTGGTATCTTTGCGGTAAATACCCAGTAGTGCAATTGCTGGATTGTATGGTAGCTCTATTTTCAACTCTTTCAGGAACCTCCATACTGTTTTCCAAAGTGGTTGCACCAGCTTGCATTCCCACCAACAGTGTAGGAGGGTTCCCCTTTCTCCACATCCCCACCAACATCTGTCGTTTCCTGACTTGTTAATTTGAGCCATTCTGACTGGTGTGAGGTGGTATCTCATGGAGGTTTGGATTTGGATTTCCCTGATGCCGAGCGATGTTGAGCACTTTTTCATGTGTCTGTTGGATATTTCAATGTCTTCTTTGGAAAAATGTCTGTTCATGTATTCTGCCCATTTCTTGATTGGATTATTTGTTCTTTGGGTGTTGAGTTTGATAAGTTCTTTATAGATTTTGGATACTAGCCCTTTATCTGATATGTCATTTGCAAATATTTTCTCCCATTCCATCAGTTGTCTTTTGGTTTTGTGGACTGTTTCTTTTGCTGGGCAAAAGCTTTTTATCTTGATGAGGTCCCCAATAGTTCATTTTTGCCCTTGCTTCCCTTGCCTTTGGTGATATTTCTAGGAATAAGTTGCTACAGCTGAGGTCGAAGAGGTTGCTGCCTGTGTTCTCTTTTAGGATTTTGATGGACTCCTGTCTCACATTTAGGTCTTTCAACCATTTGGAGTCTATTTTTGTCTGTGGTGTAAGGAAATGGTCCAGTTTCATTCTTCTGCATGTGGCTGTCCAATTTACCCAACACCATTTGTTGAAGAGACTGTCTTTTTTCCATTGGACATTCTTTCCTGCTTTGTCAAAGATGAGTTGGCCATAGAGTTGAGGGTCCATTTCTGGGCTCTCGATTCTGTTCCATGGATCTATGTGTCTGTTTTTGTGCCAGTATCATACTGTCTTGTTGATGACAGCTTTGTAATAGAGCTGGAAGTCTGGAATTGTGATGCTGACAGCTTTGCTATACTTTTTCAATATTCCTCTGACTATTTGGGGTCTCCTCTGGTTCCATACAAATTTTAGGATTATTTGTTCCATTTCTTTGTAAAAAGTGGATGGTATTTTGATGGGGATTGCATTGAATGTGTAGATTGCTCTAGGTAGCATTGACATCTTCACAATATTTGTTCTTCCAATCCATGAGCATGGAATGTTTTTCCATTTTTTTGTGTCTTCCTCAATTTCTTTCATGAGTATTTTATAGTTTTCTGAGTCCAGATCCTTTGCCTCTTTGGTTAGATTTATTCCTAGGTATCTTATGGTTTTGCGTGCAATTGTAAATGGGATTGACTCCTTAATTTCTCTCTCTTCTGTTTTGTTGTAGGTGTATAGGAATGCCACTGATTTCTGTGCATTGATTTTATATCCTGCCACTTGACTGAATTCCTGTATGAGTTCTAGCAGTTTTGGGGTGGAGTCTTTTGGATTTTCCACATAAAGTACCTTATCTTCTGCAAAGAGTGAGAGTTTGACTTCCTCCTTGCCGATTTGGATGCCTTTGATTTTTTTTGTTGTCTGATTGCTGTGGCTGGGACTTCTAATACTATGTTGAATAGCAGTGGTGAAAGTGGACATCCCTGCCACGTTCCTGACCTTAGAGGGAAAGCTCTCAGCTTTTCCCCATTGAGAATGATATTCGCTGTAGGTTTTTCATAGATGGCTTTTATGATATTGAGGTATGTACCCTCTATCCCTATACTCTGAAGACTTTTGATCAAGAAAGGATGCTGGACTTTGTCAAATGCTTTTTCTGCATCTATTGAGAGGATCATATGATTCTTGTTCTTTCTTTTGTTAATGTATTGTATCACGTTGATTGATTTGCAGATGTTGAACCAACCTTGCAGCCCAGGGATAAATCCCACTTGGTCGTGGTGAATAATCCTTTTAATGTACCTTTGGTTCCTATTGGCTAGTATTTTGGTGAGAAATTTTGCATCCATGTTAATCAAGGATATTGGTCTGTAATTCTCCTTTTGGCTGGGGTCTTTGTCTGGTTTTGGGACCAAGGTAATGGTGGCCTCATAAAAGGAGTTTGGAAGTTTTCCTTCCATTTCTATTTTTTGGAACAGTTTCAGGAGAATAGGGATTAATTCTTCTTTAAATATTTGGTAGAATTCCCCTGGGATGCATTCTGGCCCTGGGCTTTTGTTCCTTGGGAGATTTTAGATGACTGCTTCAATTTCCTTAGAGGTTATAGGTCTGTTCAGGTTTTCTGTTTCCTCCTGGTTCAATTTTGGTAGTTGATACATCTCTAGTAATGTATCCATTTCTTCCAGGTTATCTAATTTGTTGGCATAGAGTTGCTCATAATATGTTCTTACAATTGTTTGTATTGCTTTGGTGTTGTTTGTGATCTCTCCTCCTTCATTCATGATTTTGTTGATTTGGGTCATTTCTCTTTTCTTTTTGATAAGTCTGGCCAGGGGTTTATCAATCTTGTTAATTCTTTCAAAGAACCAGCTCCTAGTTTCGTTGATCTGTTCTACTGTTCTTTTGGTTTCTAATTCATTGATTTCTGCTCTGATCTTTATTATTTCTCTTCTCCTGCTGGGTTTAGGCTTTATTTGCT
>NW_027397116.1:13925518-13927044 GCF_003265705.2 Callorhinus ursinus
AGCAAATAAAGCCTAAACCCAGCAGGAGAAGAGAAATAATAAAGATCAGAGCAGAAATCAATGAATTAGAAACCAAAAGAACAGTAGAACAGATCAACGAAACTAGGAGCTGGTTCTTTGAAAGAATTAACAAGATTGATAAACCCCTGGCCAGACTTATCAAAAAGAAAAGAGAAATGACCCAAATCAACAAAATCATGAATGAAGGAGGAGAGATCACAAACAACACCAAAGCAATACAAACAATTGTAAGAACATATTATGAGCAACTCTATGCCAACAAATTAGATAACCTGGAAGAAATGGATACATTACTAGAGATGTATCAACTACCAAAATTGAACCAGGAGGAAACAGAAAACCTGAACAGACCTATAACCTCTAAGGAAATTGAAGCAGTCATCTAAAATCTCCCAAGGAACAAAAGCCCAGGGCCAGAATGCATCCCAGGGGAATTCTACCAAATATTTAAAGAAGAATTAATCCCTATTCTCCTGAAACTGTTCCAAAAAATAGAAATGGAAGGAAAACTTCCAAACTCCTTTTATGAGGCCACCATTAC
The DNA here is from genome assembly GCF_003265705.2 of Callorhinus ursinus. Lineage (NCBI taxonomy): Eukaryota > Metazoa > Chordata > Mammalia > Carnivora > Otariidae > Callorhinus > Callorhinus ursinus. The sequence continues at coordinate 13,926,081 of NW_027397116.1, forward strand.
CTTGGTCCCAAAACCAGACAAAGACCCCAGCCAAAAGGAGAATTACAGACCAATATCCTTGATTAACATGGATGCAAAATTTCTCACCAAAATACTAGCCAATAGGAACCAAAGGTACATTAAAAGGATTATTCACCACGACCAAGTGGGATTTATCCCTGGGCTGCAAGGTTGGTTCAACATCTGCAAATCAATCAACGTGATACAATACATTAACAAAAGAAAGAACAAGAATCATATGATCCTCTCAATAGATGCAGAAAAAGCATTTGACAAAGTCCAGCATCCTTTCTTGATCAAAAGTCTTCAGAGTATAGGGATAGAGGGTACATACCTCAATATCATAAAAGCCATCTATGAAAAACCTACAGCGATTATCATTCTCAATGGGGAAAAGCTGAGAGCTTTCCCCCTAACGTCAGGAACACTGCAGGTCTGTCCACTATCACCACTGCTATTCAACATAGTATTAGAAGTCCCAGCCACAGCAATCAGACAACAAAAAAAATCAAAGGCATCCAAATCGGCAAGGAGGAAGTCAAACTCTCACTCTTTGCAGAAGATAAGATACTTTATGTGGAAAATCCAAAAGACTCCACCCCAAAACTGCTAGAACTCATACAGGAATTCAGTCAAGTGGCAGGATATAAAATCAATGCACAGAAATCAGTGGCATTCCTATACACCAACAACAAGACAGAAGAGAGACAAATCAAGGAGTCTATCCCATTTACAATTGCACCCAAAACCATTAGATACCTAGGAATAAATCTAACCAAAGAGGCAAAGGATCTGTACTCAGAAAACTATAAAATACTCATGAAAGAAATTGAAGAAGACACAAAGAAATGGAAAAACGTTCCATGCTCATGGATTGGGAGAATCAACATTGTGAAGATGTCAATGCTACCTAGAGCAATCTACACATTCAATGCAATCCCCATCAAAATACCATCCACTTTTT
>NW_027397116.1:13927054-14022371 GCF_003265705.2 Callorhinus ursinus
AAATTGGACAGCCACATGCAGAAGAATGAAACTGGACCATTTCCTTACACCACACAAAAAATAGACTCCAAATGGTTGAAAGACCTAAATGTGAGACAGGAGTCCATCAAAATCCTAAAAGAGAACACAGGCAGCAACCTCTTCGACCTCAGCTGTAGCAACTTATTCCTAGAAATATCACCAAAGGCAAGGGAAGCAAGGGCAAAAATGAACTATTGGGGACCTCATCAAGATAAAAAGCTTTTGCACAGCAAAAGAAACAGTCCACAAAACCAAAAGACAACCAACAGAATGGGAGAAAATATTTGCAAATGACATATCAGATAAAGGGCTAGTATCCAAAATCTATGAAGAACTTATCAAACTCAATACCCAAATAACAAATAATCCAATCAAGAAATGGGCAGAAGACATGAACAGACATTTCTCCAAAGAAGACATCCAAATGGCCAACAGGCACATGAAAAAGTGCTCAACATCACTCGGCATCAGGGAAATCCAAATCAAAACCTCAATGAGATACCACCTCACACCCGTCAGAATGGCTAAAATTAACAAGTCAGGGAACGACAGATGTTGGCGGGGATGTGGAGAAAGGGGAACCCTCCTACACTGTTGGTGGGAATGCAAGCTGGTGCAACCCCTCTGGAAAACAGTATGGAGGTTTCTCAAACAGTTGAAATTAGAGCTACCGTTCGATCCAGCAATTGCACTACTGGGTATTTACCACAAAGATACAAATGTAGGGACCCGAAGGGGTACGTGTACCCCAATGTTTATAGCAGCAATGTCCACAATAGCCAAACTGTGGAAAGAGCCAAGATGCCCATCGACAGATGAATGGATAAAGAAGATGTGGTATATATACACAATGGAATATTATGCAGCCATCAAAAGGAATGAGATCTTGCCATTTGCAACAACATGGATGGAACTAGACGGTGTTATTCTGAGTGAAACAAGTCAATCAGAGAAAGACATGTATCATATGACCTCGCTGATATGAGGAATTCTTAATCTCAGGAAACAAACTGAGGGTTGCTGGAGTGGGGGTGGGGTCGAAGGGATGGGGTGGCTGGGTGATAGACATTGGGTAGGGTATGTGGTATGGTGAGCGCTGTGAATTGTGCAAGACTGTTGAATCACAGATCTGTACCTCTGAAATAAATAATGCAATATATGTTAAGAAAAAAAAAGAAGAATGAGAAGAAGATAGCAGGAGGAGAAGAATGAAGGGGAGTAAGTCGGAGGGGGAGACGAACCATGAGAGACGATGGACTCTGAAAAACAAACTGAGGGTTCTAGAGGGGAGGGGGGTGAGGGGATGGGTTAGCCTGGTGATGGGTATTAAGGAGGGCACGTTCTGCATGGAGCACTGGGTGTTATGCGCAAACAATGAATCATGGAATACTACATCAAAAACTAATGATGTAATGTATGGTGATTAACATAACAATAAAAAATTTAAAGAACATAAAAACAAAAAGGGAACCCTTTAAGTAGAAAGGAAAGACATAATCAGGAGTAAGAATAGTAGGAAGTACAAAAGCAGTAAAAAGAAGTATAACTAAAAAGAAGTAGTCAAGGGATTCACAGAAGTATGCAAATTGTGACACAATATACCAAAAACATGCTTTAAAATGGGTTCAAACTTAAGAGACCATTAACTTAATAGAGACTGCTATATTTGTAAGATATTATGTATAAACCCATTGGTAACCAAAAATCAAAAACCGGTAATAGATGGGTGCCTGGGTGGCTCAGTCATTTAAGTGACCAACTAGGTTTCAGCTCAGGTCATGAAATCAGGGTCCTGAGACTGAGCCTCACGTCAGGCTCCATGCTCAGTGCAGAGTCTGCTTGAGATTCTTTCCATCTCCCCCCACTCCCCCTTTTGTCTCTCTCCCCCACCTGTGCTCTCTCTCTCCTCCCTCTCTAAAATAAATAAATAAATAAAATCTTTAAGAAAAACGGTAATAGATATGCAAAAAATGAAGAGAGAGGAATTAAAGAATATCACTAAAGTAAGCCAGGAAATCATGAGAGAAGAAAGCAAGAGAAAAGGGAACAGAGAAGAAGTACAAAAACAACTATAAAGCAGGTAATAAGATGGTAATAATACATACTTATCAACAGTTATTTTGAGTGTAAATAGACAAAATGCTCCAATCAAAAACATAGGGTGACAGAGTGGATAAGGTGTTATCCATCATCTACCTCTCAAATACCTACAACAAAATTTTAAGTTTTATCATCTCTGATATTCAAGTAAGGAACTGGGACATTGGTGGGTTAAGTTTCTTGCCCACAGTCAATAACTAGTAAGTAATAAAGCCAGCATTTAAAGCTATATCAGCTTGACTCAAACAATAAAGGCAGTATTCGGGAGTAAGATAGAGGAAAACTATATGCTGGGAGAAAGCTGGAACACAGACGGAGCTGATAGGACAGGGAGTTTGTTATGCCAGTGTCCACCTCTAAGAATCGGAAAGAGGTTCTAACAACTATTTTGAGAAAACTCTGTTATATATTCCTAACTTTTTAGACTGTTACATGAGCACATTCTTATTTTCTACATCTCCCGAAGGCATCAATTAGCTACCTTGATTTAGGTGTATTAATTGCTAAGTCATGACATCGTTTCTATAGAATAGCCGAAAAGAGTATCAGCTTCTTGTTGATTGTGGAAAACACTGACTCAGGGACAGAGCCTCAGAGTCTAGGTACCTGAACCCTACCTCCTCAGAGTTCCACTATATCCGACATTATTTTCCTCAAAACACCTAGTGATATCTGGACTTTGTGTGTGTTTATTGAAGATTCCTTTCATTAGCATATAAACTCCTTGAGACCATGGTCCTTGCTATGGTTCTTGTTGTGTTCTAGCTCACAGAAGACATTCATTAAATATGTACTAATCAACTGATTATGAGGTTTGTGAGAGACACACACACACATATACATATTATACACATATACATTATATGTATATATTTATGTGTACATTAAATGTGCATATACATGTGCATATATATCATACATATACACATTGTATGTCTATATTTATCCATTTAAGGACACATACATTTTTTTCACGCTGCTCCTTCCCTTTTCCCTTAACTCATCCATGTATAATATGAGAAAAGAACATGAGATGCAATTAGGTAGGAAACTTATTTTCCCCTTAGAGTTTGAAGAATCATTTTTTTAGCACATATGGAGGCAGCATCAGCAGAACTTATTACTAATTTTGAACAAGATATGCAGAATATTGTGTATGATTATTAGATTACACTGAGACACACTAGCTCACTATTTTATCTCCTCTATCACTAGAGTGAGGCTGTTCTATCATCACAATAATGGAAATTGCTGAAAGATTGACAGAACAACCCCTATGTGAGTCTCAGAACACTTCCAGTATAGAATCAAACAATAAAGTCATATTATTCAAGTCTCTATGACTATGTCCATTCTCCCTGACATTTCATCAATATCAAAGCTAATATTGTTCACTGCATAATATCAGTCCCTTGTCTTTTATTTTTTCTTTTATTTTGCCTTGAAAAGCCTAAGGTTGAAGCTGCATATTATGATAAATACTCCAGATTTCAGCTGCCTATGTGACTGAAGACTCATGACACTTCTCCATAATCAACATAACTGATCACAGTTCTTTGAAAAAATACCACAATATTGGTTAATTATAAAACGAATATGTTCATTGGTTGGTGTCATTGCATAAATGTTCACTGTTATCCAACAAAACTGGAATTATGTTGTTATCATATAGGCTGTTATTGAAACATTCACAAAATCAAACCAGAACATAGAATATTGAGAAAGCTAGACCAGGAAAGGAAACAAATAAAAATTTGATAAAAGTTTGATTTTGATTTGAGTTCAGTTTGATTTGAAATTGTGTTTAACATCATACTTCCTGCAGCAATAAGGGGCATGATACCTAGATATATGTTCTAACTAGCAACTCACTAGCTAGCAACATGGATTATGAAAATACAAAATTATGGACTTTAAAGTTGTCATTTGGATATTTTTACCTTCACCATTTTTCCACCTACAACACATCCAATTCTAAAAGTTGCTCTTATAAATTGACCTTTGAAGGGTAATGGAGTCTTTTTTAAGAATTTGAGAATCCCTGTTAGCCTTTCTATGAATAAATATCTTATAGCATTACTTACACTTGCTCCTAGTGCTTGTGGGGTCACTTTTGCAAATGTGTTGCTCAGATTTTGCCAGTAGCTAGATTTGTGGATTATCTCCATTCCTCTGGGCTGTAACCAGCTATCCACATCCCAGCTCCTGTCTTCCTATCACAGGCATACCCATTCTCAAGTCTCAATGGAGAACAATCACCTTTGCTAACTAGGTTTTCTCATAAGGGGATCAGAAAGTGACAAATCCACCTGTTTTTCCCTATTGAATAATCCTGAACATTTCCCTGAAAGAGACCCCAGGAGTCCTTCTGTTCCATGGGCATTTGTAGCTCTCCTGGCTTAATTTCCCTTGGGCTATGAATTCCTTCTTAAATCCGATAAAATCTGCCCTTAGTTTTTCTATGATTTCTCTTGATTTCTAGACATTCTTCTGATATCTCCGAACTGTTCATGAATTTGTTCTGTATTATGGGATTTGAGGTAGAAGAGAGAGCCAGGTCCATGGACAGCCTCTGAATCTTTTTTTTTTTTAATTTAATTTTGTAATTTGAGTATAATTGGCATACAATGTAACATTAGTTTCAGGGGTACAACACAGTATTTCAACAACTCCATATATTACACTATGCTCACCATAAGTGTAGTTACCATCGGTGACTATGCAAAGCTATTACAATGCCCTTGACTGTATTCCCTATGCTGTACCTTTTTATTTCTGTGACTTTTTCATTCCATGCTAGAAGTCTGTATCTCCAAACCCCCTTCACCCATTTTGCCTGTCCCTCCACTCCTTCCCTTTGCCAACCATTAATTCGTTCTCTGTATTTATATGTCTGATTCTACTTTTCTTTTATTCATATATTTTAGATTACACATATACATGAAATCATATGGTATTTGTCTTTCTCTGACTTATTTCACTTAGCATAATACCTTTTAGATCCATCCATGTTGTCACAAATGGCAAGATCACATCCTTTTTATGGCTACATGATATTCCTGTATGTGTGTTTGTGTGTGTCTATACCAAATCTTCTTTATCCATTTATCTATCGATGGACACTTGGGTTGCTTCCAATACTCAAAGAAAATGAAAACACTAACTCAAAAATATATATGCACCCTTATGTTTATTATAGTACTATTTACAATTCACAACCTCTGAATCTTGATCCAGTATCTGAAGTAGGTTATAAGCTCTTTTGACATATATCACTCTATTAACATTTGGATTTCTTTCTTACTTTTAATCTTTATAAATACAGAGCTCTACCACTTCCGATTCTTCTAGAGAGATTATTTGTTGTTGGTGTTGTTGATGTTAATTTCAGAAAAAGTATTATTTATATTTTATATTAATGGTGAGCGCTGTGAATTGTGTAAGACTGTTGAATCACAGACCTGTACCTCTGAAACAAATAATACATTATATGTTAACAACAACAAAAAAAGAAGATAGCAGGAGGGGAAGAATGAAGGGGGGGATATCAGAGGGGGAGTGAACCATGAAAGACTATGAACTCTGAAAAACAAACTGAGGGTTCTAGAGGGGAGGGGGGTGGGGGATGGGTTAGCCGGGGGATGGGTTAGCCTGGTGTTGGGTATTAAAGAGGGCACGTTCTGCATGGAGCACTGGGTGTTATACGCAAACAATGAATCATGGCACACTACATCAAAAACTAATGATGTATGGTGATTAACATAACATAATAAAAAAAAATTGCACTGGTGGTCAGAGGGATAGCATCTTCATATGGAATCCCTCCTTGCCTGCATTACTCATCTTGGTCCCTCACTCCTGCTACCTGATATTGCACTTCCTAATAAAATTATAGCAGAGAAAAAAAAAGAATTCAATAAAAAAGAATTCAATATTATTTTCCCTATGTACATTCTACAGTTATAATCATAAAAATGCTTTTTTAAACTTATATAGGGTAGAAGGCATATGTTTTAACATGTTATGCTTCAAATTTTTATTTTACCAACATATACTAGAGCTATTTTCTTCACTGAACACTTACTTTTATTATAGTCATATTGTTAGTCAACACAGTAAAACTTCAGTTTATGTAAATATTCACTGAAATTTTTGTCTTATCTCACTGTGTAAAAAGTCAAAATGTTGTTTAACATAGTGAATTCAAAACTGGACAAATTTCTAAATAGAGTATTCCTAGAAGATACAAGATATTAATAATAAATAAGAGGACTAAGATATTTGATCAGAGAAATTGAGGAATATTTAATTAAGACTCTATTATTATAGCTTCTGGGCAAACACAGGCTAGTTAGGATGAGGTATATGCCTCTATAAAATAAAATTACATTTATGTAACTTCCCAGACTTCTTTGAAAAAAAAAGTTAGTGAATATGATGAATACAATTTTCTTGCCTTTTGAAAGCTCTTTCTAAAGTTACCATAGAAATCTTTTTTTTCTTTTACTCTTTTCACTTTAATGAAAGTTAAAAGAATTGTAAATGTAACTGAATTGGCCTTGAAATACAAGACATTATCATTAATTTTCAGTGCAGTAAAGTCCATAGGTATTATATATATCCCTACAATATTCAGTTGCAGCATGTATGCTCTAGATAAGAAAATAATAATAATTAAGAAACTAAAAAGCACTCCCTACAACTGATTTCTTACATCTTTATTTTTAAATGATCTACTCCATAATAATATGTACTTTCACAGAATTCTGATGTAAAAATGTATTTAATACCTTTCTTCAAGCTTGAAAAAAGAGTGTTAAATACATTTTCAAGTCCAACTTTGTCAGCATTCTTTTTGCCTATCTACAATATATTTGTTCTATTTGTATTGAAGTATTTTATCTAATCCCTTGATACCCAACTCCTACAAATATTACTCTATACTATATAAGCAAGGCATTAAATATTCAGCATCTAAAATCTAATTTTATTAAAATGTGAAAATCAAGACCAGAGTCTATTGAACAATTAAAGTAATGGACCTTTTAAAAATATTTTTTTAAGTGCACATATACATTTTTTTAACCAATGTGGACGTTCCAGTGGTTCCCAACTGTCCCTTTCCAAGGAAATTCCATATAAAAACTTCTACTTCTGTACATTCCTCAATATTCTTTCTTCAATTTATTACAAACAAAAATAGGGAGTTTTCAAGTTCTGGTCAAGATATATTTTCTTAACTTTCTACCAAAAATCAAAACAAAACAGCAACAGAAGAATAAAAAACCCTATAAAAGCTAGACATGTATGAAAACACAAGCAAAAAACAAAGCCTCTGACAGGACTGAAGAACAGCTGCAGTAAGCAGCAGCTGAAGCTCTACATTCTATGAGAGGCTGAGATACTGTAAGCACTTGATTCACCACCGGCTTTTCATAGCGGACACAGATGAACTCTGAATAGAGTTCAAACAGAAATTACATTCACATGGGCTGAGGAGGCAGCATTCATATTTTAGAGATAAAGCAGGAGGGACTTAAGGACCAAATCCCAGAAGAGAGGACATCTCAGTGAGTGAGTCCATATTCTGTGAATAATTTTTTCTTTAGGCTGTAAAAAAGTCTACAAATTTCAAAGAAAAGTATCTGGCATCCAATCAAAAATTTGTAAATGCTAAAATTGGAACCAAATTTTCAAAGATTAAAAATAAAACAGACAACAGAAAGAGATCAATAGGCATGTACTATAGAATAACTGATATTAATATGTATAAGAAAATACTAGAAAAGGTGGAGAATCTCTGAGAAACAAGTAGATATAAAAGAATGAAAGAGATTTAGAGCTAAAATATTTTTAACTATAATTAAGTATTCAATATATAAATTAAAAATGTTAGGAAGAGAAGAACACCAAAGGGAAGTGAGGTAAGTAAAAATATTCAGATTAAAAGACAAAGAGAGAAAATAGTGGAAAATATAAAAAGAGTATAAGATATATGGGATACTGTGAAGAGCTCTAACATACATGTTAATTGGAGTCCCAAAGGAATAACACAAAGGGAAAGGGAAAGTAAAATATTTGAAGAACTAATGAGTAAGAATTTCTCAAAACTGATCAAAGACATCAAAATAGATATTTAAGAATTTCTAAAACTCCAAAAAAGAAAAATGCAAAAATAATCTGATCTAAGGATATCAGCACAAAACTAATGAAAATGTGGCATGGGGTGGGGGTGGGGGGAGAAGACAGAGAAAGAGAGAGAATGCATTTGAAAGGAATACCCAAGAGACAGAGAACGATATTGCAATCGTGAATAATAATGTTGACATCTGATACCAACATCTGAAATAAATATTTCACCAAACAAAAATTCTACAATATCTCACTTAATGATATTGAAGTGTGGCTAAGTGTTTGAGGCAGATTGAAGAGATCAGTATCACTGAAAAGAGCATGGGGAAGAGAAGTAATTCAAGTGTCCAGAGTGACAATGTGACTGAGATTTTACTCTAAATGAGATAGGTCGCCATTGGAGGATTTCAAGCAGAGGAGTGACTTGTTTTGAATTAAACAGTATAATTCCAACTTCTGTGATTGTCATAAAATGAAGAGGTGCAAAGACAGAAGCAGAAGATAGATAGTGGTTAGATAACCTTTGTTGCAATCCAGGCAAAAAGTTATTATGACTGAATCTGAGTTTTAACAGTAGAGTAGAAGAGAAACGGTAGGCTTCTGGATATAATTTGAAGACAAGGGCTCTCTGGATTTGCTGATGCCACAGATATAAAGAGTGAGAAATGAAGATGGTAAGGAATATTCTAGATGATGGGGTGGAAAAAGCAAGCACCATAAACAAAATTGAGATTTGACATGAATGTATAGGTCTTTGATCATAATTAAGAAAAAAAAAATGTCAATTGTGCAGCTTCCAATTTCTAGGAAACAATTTTACATTGGTTTCAGCTATTTTTTTATTATTATGTTATGTTAATCACCATACATTACATCATTAGTTTTTGATGTAGTGTTCCGTGATTCATTGTTTGTGCATTGTTTGCGTATAGCACCTAGTGCTCCATGCAGAGCGTGAGCACTTTAATACCCATCACCAGGCTAACCCATCCTCCCACCCCCTCCCCTCTAGAACCTTCAGTTTGTTTTTCAGAGTCCATTGTCTCTCAGCTAATTTTAATTCAATTAAATCATATTGATGAATCTCAGATCACAGAATCTCAGATAACCTCAGTTATTGTCAACGCCTGATAGTATTATTGGTGTATTTCACAGTGATTCAGAATATGAATTTTTCTAAAAATTTGGTAAAAACAAACAAAAATCCCAACATTGAAACAGGTTGTCAGTTTGAATTTTATGATACCAACAAAACTAAAGACAAAATCAACTCCTGCTCTCATCTCATAGCTAAACATGATGAACAAAATTTATGTAAACTTTGGCATATAACTCAAAAAATGCAAAGAACTAATTGGTATTTCTATAATATAAAAAACTTTCTATTTATATATTAAGAATTATAGCAACTAAATTAATAAGGAAGTCGGGCTAGAATTGATAATCTCATTTTACCAATAAGTAATGGTCATTCACAAATATATGACTTCAGGATAATTAATCTCACATATTCCATTATGACATGTCTTTTTAATAAAATATTTTTATACTTAATAACTATTTATCAAGTTATTAGTATGTGTATTTATTTTGATGATTGTATATTATTACAACTAATACTAATACATGTCAATAGTTTATAAGCAGTTTATACATAGCTTAATATCCTAATGGTCTCAGTAAATTAAAAGAATTATGTTAACATTTATATCTTTCATAGCAGATATATGTGCTATAAAGATGAAAGTTGAGGTTAAAGATACTTTCTATATGTTTTACATGTGTACTTCTTATATGTTGTACATGAGCATCTGCAAAAACTTATTTGTAAGAAGTGGAATGGAAATTTGAGATCAAGAAGAGAAAGAAATGATGTAAATTTCCAAATGTTAAAAAAAGTTTAAATGTATGTTTTAATTTCTTTCTTGTCTTTCTTCTCCTTCCTTCCTTCCTTCTTTCCTTCCTTCCCTCCCTTCTTCCTCCCTCCCTTCCTTCCTTCCTTCCTTCCTTCCTTCCTTCCTTCCTTCCTTCCTTCCTTCCCTCCTTCTTAAATATTTTATTTATTTACTTGAGAAAGACTAAGAGAGAGAGACAGCAGGAGCAGGGCAGAGGGAGAGGAGGAAGCAGAATCCCCGCTGATCAGGGAGCCCAACACTGAGCTCAATCCTAGGACCCCAGGATCATGACCTGAGTGGAAGGCAGACGTGTAACCAACTGAGCAACCCAGGCTCCCCTTAAATGTATGTTTTAAATACATACTGTTGAGCTTTAAATCCATGTATGATTTATATTCCATTGGATACTACCAGATTAATTTTTAAATGTCATTATATACAGGGGCACCAGGGTGGTGCTGTTGGTTGAGGGTCCTCCTCTTGGTTTTGGCTCAGGTAATGATCTCAGGGTCCTGGGATTGAACCCCAAGTCCCACTCTGTACTCAGAAAGATCTCTGCTTGAGATTCTCTCTCCCTCTACCTCTGCCCCTCCAGATCGTGCTCTCTCTCAAATATATGAGTCTTTAAAAAAATAAATGTCATTATATACTATATATATATGATTTCAAGCAGAAATATATATGTAATACTATATATATAGCATTACATCCTTTGTACCATTTAAACCTACTATGGTGCATCATTTTTCAAAATTAGTTTAAAGCAAATAAACATTTTTGAAGATCACTGTTTTGGAGGAGGTTTTAATTAATTGCAACTAAAGTTTTTGATTTACCCAAAAGCTTTAAATTATAATGAATTAGTATAATATCTTTTACTAATTTCTTAGGTTAGTGCATTGTAAGATTTCAGGGGTTTAAATAATTTTTTTTTAATGTTCATTATGGGGCGCCTGGGTGGCTCAGTTGGTTAAGCGACTGCCTTCGGCTCAGGTCATGATCCTGGAGTCCCAGGATGGAGTCCCACATCGGGCTCCCTGCTCAGCAGGGAGTCTGCTTCTCCCTCTGACCCTCCCCTCTCTCATGTGCTCTATCTCTCTCATTCTCTCTCTCAGATAAATAAAATCTTAAAAAAAATTTAAAAAATTAAAATGTTCATTATGTTAGAAACTTTTGAAATAAAGAGCAAAATATAATGTATTGAGGGAGACAGAGATTTTGTGCAAGGGCCAGAGTACACATTTTATCTATTAAGGTATTATAATGACAGGAAATTAGAGTTAGGGACATTAGATTGTTTTCAAAAATTGGAAATACATGTTTTGGAGTTATATATATATATATTTTAAGTAAAAGGTGCTGGTTTTCTGAGACTTGACTGAAATGGTGACTGACATTGTTTTCAAAATATGAACCCAAGATAAAAGATCTAATGAAATAGTCACACCTTACTTTTCAATAGTAAGCATCTCTAAATCAGAGATAAATGCAGTGGACTCTGATATGATCTGTGTTGGGCCAGTTTGAACTGAATAGCTTAGCCAGATGTGATGCAGGCAATCTGCTGGGTTTGTATTTCAGAATACTACTAAATGGTTATGAAAATCAATTGCAAAATGTTTTAAGTACTGTTTGCTGTACTCTCTGAAAACAATGCTATAAATAATTTTTTAAAGGTGCATATAATTCATGAATATTAAATGATGCTTTAGCTCTATGAATCTTACATTGGATAGTAGCTTGTTTGCAGAAAATTTTTTCTTTAATAACTATAACATTCCATGCTCATGGATCAGAAGAATAAAATGTCTATACCACCCAGAGCAATCTACCTTCAATGCCATCCTGATCAAAATTCCAATGGCATTTTTCAAAGTGCTGGAACAAACAATCCTAAAATTTGTATGGAATCAGAAAAGACCCTGAATTGCCAAGGAAATGTTGAAAAAGAAAAACAAAGCTGGGGGCATCACGTTGCCTGATTTCAAGCTATATTACAAAGCAGTGATCACCAAGACAGCATGTAAATGATATCATGTGGTATTAGTCTTTCTCTGTTTGGCTTATTGCATTTAGCATAATGCTCTTAAGGTCCATCTAAGTTACAAATGGCAAGATTTCCTCCTTTATGTGTCTGAGTAATATATATATATACATATATATACACAACACACACACACACACACACACACACATATACATCAGATCTTCTTTATCCATTCATTCATTGAAGGGCACTTAGATGATTTCCATATCTTGGCTATTGTCAATAATGCTTCAGTGAACATGGCCATGTAGATATCTCTTTGATATCCTGCTTACATTTCCATTGGCTATTTACCAGAAGTGGGATTACTGGATATAATTGTGTTCTGTAGTGGCTGCACCAATTTGCATCCCCACCAACAGTGCACAAGTGTTCTGTTTACTCCACATCTTTGCCAACACTTGTTATCTCTTGCCTTTTGGATGACAGTCATTCTATAAAGTGTGAGGTAATATCTCACTGTGGTTTTGATTTACACTTCCCTGATGATTAGTGATGTTGAGCACCTTTTCTTGTCTCTATTGGCCATCTATATGTCTTTGGAAAAATGACTACTCTGCCTGTTCTTTAATCAGATTTTTTCTACTGAGTTGTATTTTTTTATATATTTTGGTTATGACTCCTCATCAAAAATATGATTTGCAAATATTTTCTCCCATTTCATAGGTTACCTTTCCATTTTGTTGATAACTTCCTTTGCTGAACAGAAGTTTTTTAGTTTGATATAGTCTCACTTTTTATTTTTGTTTTTGTTGCCTTTACTTCTGATGTCAAATCCAAAAAATCACTGCAAGACTGATGTTAAGGAGCTTATGCATATGTTTTCTTCTGGGAGTTTTATGGTTTAGGTCTTCTGGTCAAAGTGTGTGTGTAATCCACTTAAGTTGATTTTTGAGTAATTTGTAAGATAGGGTTTTAGTCGTTCACTCAATACCACATTTTTGATTAAAGTTTTATATATATGTGTGTATATATGTGTGTGTGTATAAAAAATAGATGTTTTAAGACTTTTGCTTAATTCACTGTCTATGCCCACTCAGATTTATTTTATTGACTAGGTCATCATTTTTTTGTTTTTTCTTTGCATGTTTAGTAGGTTGGGAAATAGGCAGTGCTGAGATTAGATTGCAGTTGTTCCATATTCTGCTGTATTCTTTTAAGGGTATTTTGTTGTTGCAGCAGCAGACAGTAAACTTGCATGGACTCACACTACAAATGCTGTCTCCCTCTTGGTATGCAGCAGCTGATACCTCTTCCTTACTACTGTTATTTTCTACTGCTGCCTTTTAACCAGGACCCAGGGGCTCTCCATTATTTATACATAATTTGGCTTTCAGTCAAGGATTTTTTTTTTTAGCAATGTGGCTTGCTCTGTGATTTTCTTAAATTCATAGATTCTGCCCCAATTTATAGCTGCCTTACTGGCCTCACATTATCTTTCCTCTGATGCATCAAGCCTAGAAAGTTTTCACTTCTGCCACTTGAACTGCTCACGGCTAAGAAATGAACTCAGTTGAAAACAACAAAATGATAACAATAAAAAAGGGAGGAAACATTTCTAGTTTTATCTTGTTCTAATATTCAAGAACAAATCCTCTCCTGCCTTTAGTTGCATTAACACTGGATCATCTTGTGTGTGTGTGTGTGTGTATACACAAATATACATATAATACACATAAACACATATTATATATTTCTGTTAAAGAAGTTAAATAAAAATTTTATTTTATATTTGTATTTCTTGTTATATTTATATTTAAATATGCATTTATATATCTCTCTTATCTGCACACCATATGAATTATTAAAATATAGAACGTGGAGGCGCCTGAGTGGCTAAGTCAGTTAAGCATCTGCCTTTGGCTAAGGTCATGATCCCAGGGTCCCGGGATCAAGCCCCATGCCAGGCTCCCTGCTCAGCTGGGGAGCCTGCTGCTCCCCCTGCTTGTGTGCTCTCTCTCTCTCTCTCTCTCTCTGACAAATATATAAATAAATAAAACCTTTAAAATATAGAATGTGGAAAGAAGGATATTTGGCCAGCATGGGTGATGCCGATGTCAGTCCCCCAGATGAGGACACTGGTAGGTAGGGCAGGTTTGGACATTCTACTTTTAAGGTACCTAGAAGGAATCCAAGAGACTGTCAACTAGGCAGTTAAATATATAGGCTTGGAGCTCAGAGGTGAAGTTATGTTAAGACAGAAGTCTGATTCATGCAGACTGGCAGGCAGCTGACATGCACTAGTGCATCCTTTTTGGCTGTTCTCTGCTGTCTGCTCTACTTGGCAGTTCCCATCATTACACTTGCTTCTGTGAAAGTGTTGGAGAGGTCTCCTTTTCTCATTCTCTTTACCTTCTCATCCATCATCCCCCACCCAAACTCTGCCTCCTTTACTTCTCTTCAGTCTGTCATTCCCTCCCTTCCTCCTCTTTCTATACTTCCTTTTCTCTTTTACTCTTTTTCTCTCTTTTTTTTAAAATTTTTGAAATCCATGTTAAGCCAGCATTTTCTACTTCTGTCTTTTGATTTTGTTTAAATTCTTACAACATCCAGCTCTCTCACTTTTTTTTTTACCTATTGTGTACCTCTTCTTTGTATGCATATGTTTTTTTCTTTTTCTACAGCTGACTGTATCTCTTCTTTTCTCCTTAAAAAAAAAAAAACCTCTTTTAACTTTGTTGAATGTGTAAATAGTTTCCTAACCCTAATTTTAAAAAGCAGGTGAGTTGATTGTTTACAGTTCCTCCAAGAGAACAGTTAACACAATTCATTGTGCCTTGGGAATTTTCCTGTGGTTAATGATTGCTGATTGAAGCCATCAGGAGGAGCCCTCAGCTGGTATCTTTGGGTGTTAATGTTCATTATTGCTGGCACATCTTATTCCAATCTGTTGTCCCACACATTTTCCCATTGGTGATGTCATTTGTCCTTTTTTCACCTCCTTTTGGAAGTTCACAGATTACAAGTGAAGTCAGATCCAAAGTACTTCACGTGCTGCTCTGATGCAACTGTGAAAACCCAGCAGAGAAAAAGTAATTGATTGTTAAGTTCCTAAATTATTAACACAGTCGATGGTTGACTTCATTAAACTAAAGCTTCCTCTGGATTCTGTAACCACAAAAGTAAAGAGCCATCTTCCATCTTGTAATTTTTTAAAAAATACAAATAACTAAAAGTTTCCATTCCATGGACATAAATGGAATAAATGTTTGCCGTGTGCAAGACATTCTGCTTGCTGCTAGCACAAAGATAAATACATCATAGTCCTGACCTTGAAGTGTGTCTCGTCTGTGAAGAATCCTATAATAGGAATATAGACAGGGTCTATATACACCAAAAAAAAAAAAAAAAAAAAAAAATTCCCAACAATTACTACACATCCTGCCTTCAGTAAAATTATGGTTATATTTCATTAAAAATAAGTGGTATACAAGAGTTCAAGGAAATAATCTTGTTCACCATCTCTTTGCAAATACTATATCTATCTATCTATCTATATATATATCTATATATCCTTATGCACAGACTCATTTATAGACTGTTCATTTAAGCAATGCCATTTAAAGTTATTGCATTAGCACTATTTATGTGACAGTATACATACATTATTTTATACAGTATCTGAAATTATGCCATACAAACAACCCCACTATTTCCCTCAAAGAAATCTGTGAGTGTAAAATAAATAGCAAATAATGCCTGGGTATTTTGAAAATGAGTCCCTGTATATATGTTTGTGTTGTTATTATGTAAAGAGTGATCCTAGAGGCTATAATGTCTGTTAATTATTACTACACCATTTAGGTTTGATAAAAATAACTCTAGAAATCCAAGGACTTTTGACTTATAGTTTTAGAATGAAAGAAATGCCCTGTCTTCCAAGAGAAAAACAAACCAAAGAAAAATCTCAAAATACCTGGAGCTTATTAAACTTCTTTTTTTCAACGTATTTAAGTTCTATATAGCCAATTCAGTTTAAGAAAAAAAAAGATATCCTTTTTTCAAATACTTTTGTTCTGTTTCTCATTTTTGTTTGTGTCTATCAGAATGCTTATGGATATAATTCATAAGTGCTTGCCTGAAGATCTCATATGTATTTAAAATTAAATTAGGGACTAAATAAAAACTGCATTAATTTTGCTACAACGAAACACATATTTTTTTAGGGTAATGCATTAAATTTCTTATGAAATAGTATGTGACATACATACAGCATGAGATTGCAAAGGATTTTAAAATTCTATAACTCAGTTATCCTAAAAACAATCCAAAAAAATAAACTCAGAATAATCAGAGCTCCTAGATATTTTGTTTCTAATTCTAGTGTTCTGTCTTTGTGGACCATTTATGCTGAATATTAAAATTCATGTCTTTGTTTTAAATATTTGAAATTGGTATGGATATGATACTTATACAGATACCTTTAGCAAGTAAAGAATAGTTGAAAACTAACAAAACTCCTTAAAATCAGTTTGTAGTATGGGAGATAGAAATAGGTAAATTTGAATAGTGTTTGTGATGAAGACATTATAGAGTATTGTATTTATTTTCAAACTTTCTAAATAGCAGCATTAACAATATAACCATAAAGTAATTCAGTAAATTACCATGAGGCCAAATTTCTGAGATCCTGTATTTGACACATACCTATGACAAAAACAGAAAATTCAAAGCCAAAAAATAAGTAATAAATAAGAATTGAGGTAACACATATTTGCCAGACATATTTCTGACCAGCCTAAAAATAATCAAATCCAGAGGGAAGAGGCACTATGCAAATGGAAGATTATTTAGAAAGCCGTATTCTAGTAGGACTAAGGAGGAAAATAAAATAAATGGAAAAGGAAGTAATCAAGTCTCTAATAGCTGGGAAAACTAATAACCCAGGATGCCTTTGCGACTCATTAGAGTAAACAAGAGGAAATGAAAACCTGTATACAGAAAGCCCAGTCAACGTTTTTAATCCATGGAAATTAAAGCTAGAGAGAATATTGTAAAATAAATTCACAGAAAATCCTGACATACCATTTTAGATTTTAACGGCTTCAATTTAATTATACCTGTTTTGCCTGTTATTTCTCTTCTATCATCTAGCATTGATACACAAAAGCAAAGTGAGAAAGAATGATGAAATCAACATTTATGGACCAAATAATTTCCAAATATGTATTTACCTGGTAGCCTTATATTTTTGTCAGGACTTCTGGGCATTTTATGCATTCATCCAACAGTCATCATTCCGAAATCCAGACTCATCATCTTCATGTCACCATGTATCATACCTTTTTGGATTGTGCTAATAACAAGAATCTTCAGTGAAATGGCCTTAATTTTACATAAATAGTTGGTATCTCATTTTCTTCCATTCCTATAATCAATTACTTATGCATCTCTTTCAATTCTTTCTTCAAAACAAATAATCTACCTATCACCCTACTATTTTTTTTTTCCTTTACCTTAGCTCTAAACATTTCATGTTCAGGCTTTATTTAAGTTCCAAATACATTTTGACATTTTAAAGGTGTTCAAAATATTTTTGATTGATTTAAGAATATACAAACTGGATTTTGAATGACATAATAATTGAATTTATATGATTCAATATCTTATTCTAATGTATCTATAATGCTTAGTGTTGTTTTATAAAAATTTAAGATTAAATCAATACGGGCAATGACATTTTACTGATTATATAAATGTTCTGAAAGAACTCTAGTGTCAAGATTTTGTATATTTACAGATGTGTGTCTACATGGGATACATATACTTAAACATGTAAAAAAATGTGAACTACCAAGAATACAAATGCATTCCAGAACTTTTAAAATCAGTCTCAAGCCTGAACAAATTCATTTTCCTAAAGTTAATTAGGTTAGGCCAACACTTTCTCTGCCCCCCCCCCCCCATTTCTCTATCCTGCAGCTTTCTCTGCCTATCCTTTGAGCCTTCTTAGTAATTTCATTTGGATTCCTTACAACTGACCTTGGCTTTTCCCCTCTATTCTAGCCTTTGTCACTGGTAGTACACATCATGTTTCCGTCTCTAATTCCATTACCAGTGTCATTTGAAACCTTTGTTTGTTTATTTCATTATCTTATTACATTTTATACCACTGTAAGAAAAATAACATGAGAAACAAATGAAATGAGAGATAGTCTGGAAATGTGTAAATGAATTTATTTACAGTGAAATGAATTATAGAATTGTGCATATATTTTCACACCGCACACCCCAATACATGGAGCAAGGGATATGTGTTTCACCAGCAGCGTAGCCAGCTCTCTGCAGCAACAGAAGCTTCTCTTTGACTCCATTCCTGGAGCACACGAAACTTAGACAATGAAACACAGCAGCACAGATGGGATATTTCCCTCACAGGATATATGTGATTTTAATGAGGCTTGAAAATTATCAACTGCATAGATGAATGTATTTACATTTTTTCCTTATTTATTCACCTACAGCTAACTCTAAATTAGACAGCTTTTCTTCTCCTCCTGATGCTTTTTTTGATATCACAGACTTATACCATTCTACCTATTCATCAAAAAATTCCCTTATTCTATATTCTTATTTGCTTTTCCTAACACACTAGAATATTTTATTTTATGTAATTAAGTCATTAATGATATTAAGCAACTTGCTGAATTAAATTCTCATATCTAATAAGTCAGGAGCAAAACTCAGATGTTCTGTTTTTGGTTCAGTATCTTAAAATACTGTTCTTTATTATTATATTATAATTTCTAGAGTGAATTCCAGCTGGATCCATCATATAATGTGTTTTGTCCAATAATTTTACTTGGCCCACAGAAGGATAAATTGATTTATATTGGCAGTATAAATGGTTATTGCCATAGTGCTCAAATATGAAATATAATATTTTAAATGACAAAATTTTATAATTTAGTAACAAGACTATCATACCTTGCATACAAAATGTATTATATTTTGTTGCCTTGAATGAGTCACTCACTGACATTTATATATATTTTGTTCTCTTCTATTTTCTTTATTTCTAGAAGAGCTGCTCGCACTCAATATATGTTAAAAAAAGTGAATAAAAATTTAATGAATGGGCCTCCATTTCTCTTGCAGTAGAACTTAAAAATTAAATTAGTATTTCAGACAAATTGGCACATTAAATGGCAAAGTAAACAGAATATAAGTAGTATTTATAATATAGACTGTATAGGTTTAAGGAGTAAAATAATTGAAGGAACTTGGTGAAGATGCTCTCTTACTACTGACAGGTTTTCATTGAAAGACAATTCTCTCTTACAATTTCACAACAGTTGCACATGTCACATCTACAATACTGAAACACAATATCCAGAGGCAGAGAAAGAACCCTTGGATATTTTGTTTCTTTCTCGGGGATAAGCAACATCTTCAATGTCCCCAGCAGACCTCTCCCAAGCCTCTGTGGGTATGATTGGCTCACTGAGGAGGAAAGCTTCAAAGCACAGGTTCATTTCAGTATATAGAACATGGCCGATGCTATGTACCCTCCAGACCTCATTCCACCAAGGTGGAATGTCGGTTTGTGAATGTTAGTGTGTGACTCCACAGTGGCTCGCTTCCATTCAGAGTGAGTTTATAGGTGATGAGAATGAAGTTGGCTATACATTTAATCCTGAAAACATACTCTGTTACGTGGTCTTTCACCTGCTTTATTTAAACCCTATTATCGGGCACCTGGGTGGCTCAGTTGGTTAAGCGGCTGCCTTCGGCTCAGGCCATGATCCTGGAGTCCCGAGATCGAGTCCCACAACAGGCTCCCTGCTCAGCAGGGAGTCTGCTTCTCTCTCTGACCCTCTTCCTTCTCGTGCTCTCTGTCTCTCGTTCTCTCTTTCTCAAATAAATAAATAAAATCTTTAAAAAATAAAAAAAAAAATAAACTCTATTATCTCGAGGTTTTAGGTACATAAATAACTCCTTCTATAATTTTTGGCAACAATAGAATCCTTTTCATCATCCCAGGGCAAATTTCACCATAAATTATGGAAGGAAATATTAAAAAACGAGTACTCAAGCTGTCACACTTAGAAATCCTTAGGTGTTTTGTTTGTTATAAGTTTTATTGCTAATCAAAAAATGAACAGGATAATTTTAGTAACAAACACATTGTGAATGCTGTTAGGAACCAAACTGATATTTCTCTGATGTCTGCTTTTAGGTAGAAAAGTGAAAGGTTATCAATAACTTATTAAACTTATTCAAACAAATGGTCCTTTTCAATAGATTTATATGAAAATAAAGTTTGAAAATAGTTTTATTTCAAAATCCTGTCATTACTACAACTTAGGGATCAAGATTTCATTCTCTATATTGGAGTTCAAAAGGAATTCAAGCTTTTGGATTTTTTTTTAAGAAAATAGCAAACTGTCTATCTTGTCTGAATATATCACTCACATGTAACAGAAAATATCATTCTTCAATACCTATGTTGCTTTGCAAGGATAAAGGAAGAAGGTAAAAATGGTAGTCACTTGAAATATATTTTATAGGCAACTTTATTTCCTACTGTCCTTCACAACTGTCCTAATTAATGTAACATTGAGAAACTCTTCATAAATAATCACACTTCAGAGAAATGTAACATATAGAAAACATAATTTTCCTATATACAGATCCCTTTGATTCCAGAGAAAATAATCATTTCATAAGGGAAATAGATATAGGATTTTCAGATCCTTTGTGGGGAAAGGGAGCTTCTTCAAATCATTAGATAGGGGACTAATAAATTAATATATAGACTACAGTAATACCTTTTTGGCTTACACAGTGTTGAAAGTAGTTAAATCACAATGAATTGGTTAAGAAGAGTCATTGTATTATGTTTATCAATACAATTTCAATTAAGTTAGCAATGGTCTCCTGGGCAAAATATCATTTCATCAGAATGCATTTAAAGACTGCACATTTAGAAAGGATATTTATAAACTCTCTGAGGACAGAGACTCTATCTATATCACCTGTGAATTTTGATTATCTACAACAGCACTTAGCAGATATAGCAAATCCTCAAAAATAATTGGTGAAGGGATGCTGAGTGAGTTTTCTATCATAAGGCAACTTCCACAGCCAATAACTATGTTGGAAAATGAATAAGAGTTGAGTGAATTGGATAGCATACTGAATGCAGATAAAGTTTAAAATATATATGGAATTTCTACTCTTATAATTTTTATTGTGAAATATAACACACATTTAAAAAGTATATAAAAATAATTGTATACTTCAAATTTTTATAATGTGAACACTGATAAAACTCTCACCCTAATACATAAAACACTGTCAGGACTCAAGGATCCTCCATAAGCTTCAGCAAATTCCCTCCTCACTAAAGTTAACCACGATTCTAATTTACATTTTTTTTGTTGTTTTTTTCATATCCAACCCTAAATACTAAACTTTAGCTTTACCTGTTTTTGAACTTAGTATAAATGGAATTAGGCAACATATGTCATTTTGTATTGCATCTCTCTCACTTTGCATTATGATTGTGTTTCATCCAGGTTACTGTGTGAAGTTATAGTTCATTTATTTTCAAGGATATGCTGCATATCACTGTATGAATCAATACAATTTATCTATTTTCCTGTTATTTTTTCCATTTATAGCTCTTTTTAATAAGGGGGTTATTCATATTCTTGTACATGTCCTATTTATGTAGGTATGCATGCATATATGCATAGATTTCAATTAAATATATACCGAAGGCAGAAGTTACTGGAGCACAGACAGGTGTAGTTAACATTACTGATCTTAAAATCTTTAAAAAAAAATAAGTCCTTCATTGGTTATATATTTTGCTAATATACCTTTCCCATTTTTGGTTTGCCTATTTGGTTTTCCTAGTACTATTTACTCATCAACAGTGAGTTCTTTATTTTAATAAGGTCATTTTTATCTGTTGTTTAATAATGGCTAGTGATATTTTTCCCTATTTAAGAAATATTAATCAGAAATCAGGATCATATCATGCTATATTATAAATAGTTTTATTTTTAAACTATTTATTCCTCTTGAGACTATTAGATGCATGAGGACAGTAACAATGTTATTTTGATGTATGTTGTATTTTGATGTATGTTGTATAATAATATAGAATAGTGTATAACACAAAGCAGACAAAAAAGTAGCTATAAATGTATTTATCTGTCTATAGCTATATATCTCTATATCTCCATATTTCTATCCATCCACCTGCTAAACATCAAAATATCCATCCACACATATGTACAATATGATATCTTCACACAGTACTATATATTAATCTTTTAATTATTTTCCTATTAATTAGAAAAAAAACTAATTGAAATCTAAATAAGATAAAAACACTTGAGGTGTTTCACAGAATGGAAACTTTTGTTGGAGTTCTTTTCTGATGTATGTAACCCTTTATATGAGGCTTTATTTTAAAACATTTTAACATTTCCTTTAATTTGAGGTTCTGAGTGATCCTGTTAGGACTTCAGAGTATATAAATACTCTGAAGTTATACTGATATTTTTCATGATGAGTGAAGTCAAAATCCTAGATTCCTGAGTGTTCAGGAATTTGCCTATCACGAGCCCTTAGAATCCTATGAGATATATGCACAGCATACCGTTGTTATACAAATGTTCTTTATTTTATCCAAATGCTTTAGTTCTAGCTTTTATGTAGGCTCCTTACTTGGAAGATGTGTGGGACTTGTATGAACCATGAGGACTAGTCCTCTAGCCTAAGTGGCTCTCTTGCCCTCTTTAATTTAGAGAACTTGGTTAAAACTTGGCTCTTGAGTTCTTTATACATTCTGATGCATAGGAGAAAATATATAAAGATTAACCAAGAGACAAATAGTTTCTCCCAAGAGCAGAACTATTTTAACCATTTACCATGTCCTAGAAATTATGCTGACCCTTCTTGGCTTTCTAAGGAACTTGCAAGAACTTAGCTAAAGGCTAAGGTGTTTTCCCAAATCACACCTGCATCTAACTATTCCTACAGTAGCTACCTTGGTTGCACGCAGTTTAAAAGAAAAAAAGGGAAAATAAAGCAATCAGAGCACTTAAAATACAGGGGTCATAGAAGAGGAACAAATCCTTTAATAGAGCATACTCTGCATACAGGAAAGAATTTTATTCATTTAGATCCTCTCAGAGAAAATTCTACTCCTTGATACCATAGACCAATAAAACATATAACTGTGATCTTGACTATAACGCTTGATTTTTTTTTGAGATTTTATTTATTTATTTGAGAAAGAGAGCGAGAGAGATAACATAAGCATGGGGAGGGGCAGAGGGAGAAGGAGACTCCTCTCTGAGCAGGGAGCCCTACATGGGGCTCAATCCCAGGACCCTGAGGTCATGACCTAAGCCAAAGGCAAATGCTTAACTGACTGAGCCACCCAGGTGCCGCTGTACAGCTTGATTAAACAGAGAGGAGGTGGGGAAGACAAAGTCTTGAGTTTCACAGAACATTTAATATATAATTTAAAACTAGTAAAAACAATATTAAATATTAAATCTGAATGCCCATAATCCATGTGCGAGTAACATTGTTCTAGATACATATTTTATTAAAGAATAAGAAAGTTAATAAAGTTTTACATGCAAATATACTCAGAATGGTATTATTTATGGCAATGAGAAATTGAAAACTACTTGTGTCCAATATTGAAATGGTTATCAAAATAGTGGTACATCCATATGTATTATTGAGACATGATAAATGATTTTACCTTAAAAATTTGCATTATTAAGCTAAATAAAAACAAGATTTTATATTTTAAGACAGCAATAATAGAAAGAAAGTAATAGATGTGATGGATTTTTGATATGTCACTTTGACTAGATTACTGTTTCCAGTTGTTTAATAACACTAATCTAGGTGCTTCTGTGAAGGAATTTTATAGATGCAATTAGATTCCCTAATGAGTGGAATTTTAGGGCTATTACTGTGGGTATGCTACCATAATCAGTTAGAAGGTTTTTTAAAGCAGAGCTGAAGAATTCCATCTGTGGATAATAGCTCTGGCCTCTGTTCATGTAATTCCAGCCTGATCTTCCTTGCTTCCCTGCCTGTGGACACCGGCTTCTACCATCCTGTGAGGTTCCAGTTTGCTGATGATCTTTCCTTCCTGATAGTCCAATTTCAGAATTTGGATTGCTTAGCTAGTCTCCACCATTGGTGTAAGCCAACTCCCTATGATATATCCTTCAGGATATTATCTCATTGGTTCATTTTCTCCTGAACATTGACTGATACAAGAGATATTATGTATGTAATATGTTTACAAAACAAGAAAATATCCCAAACAACTGTGACTGCTTCTAGGTTACTGAATAGGTTTAGGTTTATTTTTCAATTGCTTCATTTCTATAATTTATGCAGATACATCAGACTATAACAGTTAAATGCTATTATATTTGAAACTCTTAAATATACTTTCCTGGTCTTATTCTACTATCAACATGCAACTTCATATTGCTCACTCTTTTGAAGAAAAAACTGCATTCAGGATAATAATTGTTATAAATGACTTATTACCAATTACAGGATAATTTTTACTTTAAAATATAATTGAAAAACACAAAAGACAATTATTATTTTCATGATTTCAGAGAATATACTTATATATTCTATATATAGTACAGTATATCCTCTATACTGTCCACCTCTGAGCCAATCCCTTCCTCCTGGGTTTAAATTGGTCTAATAGGCCAAGACTTTTTTTTTTTTAAAGATTTTATTTATTTATTTGAGAGAGAGAGAATGAGAGATAGAGAGCACAAGAGGGAAGAGGGTCAGAGGGAGAAGCAGACTCCCCACTGAGCAGGGAGCCCGATGCGGGACTCGATCCCGGGACTCCAGGATCATAACCTGAGCCGAAGGCAGTCGCTTAACCAACTGAGCCACCCAGGTGCCCTAATAGGTCAAATCTTGATCAATGCCCTCCTTGGTGCCAGGCCCAAACCTACTGACAAACAGCCTTATGCCTAGAAGTTCAGAAAAATCCTTTGTAATAATTTGATATTGGAAAAAGTATATCACTAACTTGTTAAACCAAAAAAATATGAAGTTTTTTTGTTTTGTTTTGTTTTGTCTTTTTCCCATGCCAGGTTCTGTATTACTTTCTGGGTGATTTAATATCATTTTAGGCTCTCAATCTGGAAGAAGTTTTATAAAGGTAAAATTGAATAAGTAACTTTAATACAATGAAATAATGTTCTTAGTGAATAAAAACGTAAGTGGCCTAACTTTACTAACTCTGATCCCAGTGAAATTGCTTAGTATTGTCTACATTTTCTAAATTCACTGAATACTACCGTTACTCTAGGCTTTGTCTTAAACTATAGCAAATAAACTGCAAAATCTGATATACAGAATAGTTTAACATTGTTCTGTTTAGAAAGAACACATAAAGGGAGGACATGAATGAAGATGATTTTACATGTTAGCAAAACCATAGAAATTCCTAAAAATGTAAAACAAGGCTGGGCTTCTAAAACCTGAGTATCTGAAGAACATGACAAGATTTGATATAATTAATTGTTGTTTATCTCTGTATATGCATAAATGTATACATATATATCATAACATGAGACTCATAAGTCTTTCTATAATTACCAGCCTGCTTTACTTTGGTGAAACCCCAGAAAAAAAAATTATACTCTCAGAAGAAAAAAGAAAAAAAAAATCTACTATTCATGGTTAGCTCAAATTATGACCTCCCTAAAATTTTATCTGCTACTACAAAACTTAAGATATTTATGAAGGATTCACCAAAACATGAATTATGAAGGCTGACATGATCTATCCTGCATTATTGGCAAAGGCCTCCAAAATGAGCTCTATTTTCTGTTTGAAATGTTGACCAAGGGATACTACAAATGTATACTCATTTCTCTCTCATGCATTTTTTTAATTCTAATTTCTCCATACGGTTTACCCATTATAACTTTTGTAAATAGTATTGTACTACCTGTTTATATTTTATATAAGAGAATCATTTCTCCTTAGTAAAAGATAGCATGTAAACTTTTTCTTTTTATTTTCTTTTAAAGATTTTATTTATTTATTTGAGAGAGAGAGAGAATGAGAGACAGAGAGCACGAGAGGGAAGAGGGTCAGAGGGAAAAGCAGACTCCCTGCTGAGCAGGGAGCCCGATGTGGGACTTGATCCCGGGACTCCAGGATCATGACCTGAGCCGAAGGCAGTCGCTTAACCAACTGAGCCACCCAGGCGCCCCTAGCATGTAAGCTTTCTAATTGATATTTAAACCTTATATGCCAATAGTATATTTAACAGATGTATATAAAATCTTAGCGATATATTTTCATATACAGCATTTCTTCCAAGTTTTAATTTGAATTCCAGCTAGTTAATATACAGTGCAATATTAGTTTCATGTGTAGAATATAGTGATTCACTCACTTATATACAATACCTGGTGCTCATCACAAGTGCCCTCCTTAATACCCATCACCTCTTCAATCCTTTCCTCGCACCCAGCTCCTCTCTGGTAACCACTGGTTTGTTCTCTATACTTAAGAGTTTGTTTCTTGGTTTGCCTCCCTTTCCCCACCACCCACCCATGTTCATTTGTTTTGTTTCTTAAATTCCACAGATGAGTGAAATCATTCATTATTTGCCTTTCTCTGACCGACTTATTTTGCTTAGTATAATACTCTCCAGCTCCATCCACGTCCTTGCAAATGGCAAGATTTCATTCTTTTTGATGGTTGAGTAATAGTACATTATATATATATAATAGATATAAAATATATCTATAATAGCTTCTTCTGTATCCATTCATCAGTTGATGGATATTGGGTTTTCTCCATAATTCACTATTGTTGATGATGCTGCTATGAATATCGGGATGCATGTGTCCCCTCAAATCAGTATTTTTATATCCTTCGGGTAAATATTGAGTGGTACAATTGCTGGATTAGAGGGTAGTTGTATTTTTAACTTTTTGAGGAAACTCCATACTGTTTTCCAGCATGACTACATCAGTTTGCACTCTCACCAACAACATAAGAAGGTTCTGCTATCTCTGCATCCTCGCCAACATGTATTGTTTCCTGTGTTAATTCTAGTCATCTGACTGGTGCACAGTGGTGTCTCATTTTAGTTTTGCTGTGTATTTCCCTGATAATGAGTAATGTTGAGCATCTTTTCATGTGTCTTTTAGCCATCTGTATGTCTTCTTTCCAAACATGTCTATTCATGTCTTCTGCCCATTTTTGAAATGGATTATTTATTTTTGGGGTGTTCAGATTTATAAGTTCTTCATATATATTGGATACTAACCCTTTATCTGCATATACGATACCTCTAGCCAGAAGAGAGAACGTACTATTTTTATTTCTCTTCTTAGAAGCTCAGTTACATATTAGTAATTCAGAAGAAGACTGTATTGAGCTTCAAATATCTATGATTTTTAATTTTTTAATTATTTAAAGTACACTAATATATAAAGTAATCTATGAATGTTTCACTTAAACAGAAGCTATCTTAACTATTATTTATACACGTCATCATATATTTATTATTTTTTATGTAACATTATTGGTAATCAATGGACATTAGAAAATGAACTGTCAGAGAACACTTATAAAACTTATCAATGTAGGGCACCTGGGTGGCTCAGTAGTTAAGCGTCTGCCTTCAGTTCAGGTCATAATCCCAGGATCCTGGGGTCGAGTCCCACATCGGGCTCCCTGCTCAGCGGGAAGCCTGCTTCTCCCTCTCCCACTCCCCCTGCTTGTGTTCCTGCTCTCGCTGTCTCTGTCTCTGTCAAATAAATAAATAAAATCTTTAAAAGAACAACAACAAAAACTTATCAATGTAGGGGCGCCTGGGTGGCTCAGTCGTTAAGCGTATGCCTTTGGCTCAGGTAATGATCCCAGAGTCCTAGGATCAAACCTCAAATAGGGCTCCCTGCTAAGTGGGGAGCCTGCTTCTCCCTCTCCCACTCCCCCTGCTTGTGTTTCCTTTCTCACTGTGTCTCTCTCTGTAAATAAATAAAATCTTAAAAAAAAACCTTATCAATGTAATAATGCCAAGATTAAAAAGGAACCATCAAAGCAAAATAGAATTTAAAATGGCAAAGTTCATAAATATGTAAATCAACAATGGATAGGATACATAAGGAAAGATTAATACAAAGAGCTGAAACTGAACCGGAACTTGAAGAAAGAATATTTGGGTGGATAGCAGTAAGAAACTGTTTAAGTTGTGGAAAACAAAGGTGAAAGAATAAGTGAAAAATTAGCAGTTTTCAAAAGTTTATGAAAGAGTAACTAGAAAAGTCTTATAAAATTACTGAGCTATATATGAGTTATGAAAAACAAATTTGGATTACGCTGTCATTATTTTCAAAAGGGTCTTCAAAGAGTACAGTTTAAATTTAATAAAGTTGCTAATGACCTGAGATCATAAAAGGAACATAATTACTACAGGGAAACAGAGCTTAGTTCCTACACTTGTGAATCTGCTCAATTATATTACTAGTTCTGTGAACTTGGGCAAATTAATTTACTTCTGTGACTAGCAGAAGCACTGATACGTAGTTCAATAAACAATAAACATTAGTTGTCATTTTTCTCATCCATTTCCTTTGGGGTAATATTAAAGTAACAAATAAGAGGAAACAAAGTATATATGCACAAATGAGATTAAAAAAATCATAGTCTTATTTATAGATTAAACACAAATTGCAGGTAACATTTGCATATTCAACTTAATCTATATACCTTGAGTCTTTTGACATAAGTCTAGACACACTATCAACCTCATTTCTTTTTTTTTTAAGATTTTATGTATTTATTTGAGAGAGAGAGAATGGAAGAGAGAGAACATGAGGTGGGGAGGGTCAGAGGGTAAAGCAGACTCCCCGCTGAGCGGGGAGCCCGATGTGGGACTCAATTCCGGGACTCCAGGATCATGACCTGAGCAGAAGGCAGTCGCTTAACCAACTGAGCCACCCAGGCGCCCTCAACCTCATTTCTAAAAATATTTATGAAAAATCATTCAGTGAGTTCTAACTGATAATAAAATGCTCACTGAAAATACTATTGGAAATTTCCTTATATTCATTGCAATTCTATTTACAAAAGTGTAAATGTATATATTACAAAATAAATGTTCAGTGAAATTGTACTCTGGACACATTATCAAATATCTTGCATGACATTTATTTTCATTTATTGAATATCAGAAGAATATTATGAGTCAAGAATGAAATTGAATTCAGAAGTTAATTATTACATGGATACAGCATTAATAAATAAAAAAATTAAACTATGAGAACATATCTCACATGATCTCAAATAATTTATAATCAAATTATGTAAAAAGCAAATTTTATTTCAGCCATTAGAGGCAAATGCGTATTTTTTAAAGTAAAACTAAAATACTGTGCAATCAAATGTTATTATCATTTGATGATTATTGTTACTATCAAATAAGTGAATTACCAAAGGATAACTTGAATCTCAATAGATTTGGATTTAAAAAAAAAACTGCATAGTTGCATTTTGCTAGTAAACCAGAGACAACAGAAAGATAAAGCTGAAACATTTAATGTCTTCAAACTGTTAGAAAAAAGTTTTTATTATGTTTTTTCAAAATACTGTTAAATAACATGGTTTAAAATTGGTGTAGAGATTGCAACATGAAACTGTATTTGTTTTTTTACCACTTACTAGTAATATCTGGATGATTTAAAAAATTTAGCATACAATGATGACTTGTTATACAATGTTAATATTAAAGCTTATAGTTTAATAAATGTTTAAAACTATTTATTGTGCAACTCATAAAAATCAAATTGAGATTGAGCAAAGTAAATGGTATATATTAATTTTTAAAATGTCCATTATTGTTTTTGTGGAGGTATGAGAATTTGCAAATCAATTTTTTTTATTTAAGTATAGTTGACACACAAAGTCACATTAGTTTCATGTGTACAACATAGTTATTCAATTTCTCTATGTTATGCTACACTCACAAGTGTAGCTACCATTAGTCACCAAGCAACATTACAATATCATTGACTATATTCCCAACACTGTGCTTTTTATTCCTGTGACTTATTCATTCCATAACTGGAAGCCTGTATCTATAACTGGAAACAATTCTCCTTCACCCATTTTGTCCATTACCCCACCTTCTTCCTTCTGGTACCATCAGTTTGTCGTCTGTATTTATAGGTCTGATCCTGCTGTTTGTTTATTTATTTGTTTTTTTAGATTCCACATATGAGTGAAATCATAGGGTATTTGTCTTTCTCATTCTGACTTACTTCATTTGGCATAATACCCTCTAGGTCTATCCATGTTGTTACAAATAGCAAGACTGCATCCTTCTTATGGCTATGTCATCGTCCATTACATATGATTCTATCACATTTTTATGCATACATCTATTTAAAAGTGGCCATAATTTTTGGAACTGCATTATATGTCCTCATTTCTATATTTTACATAATAAAAATGGGTACACAAAATAAGTAACATAGTCAACAAATAATTATTGAAAATTATAGAAAAGGCACTTGACAAGGCAATGCAAAGACATTAGAAGCACAGCCTACATCTATCCATGTGACTTTTGGTCTGCAGCCTCTTTCAAGGTCAAACACACCATAGGACCCAAGGCCTCAACCACAGATCACACTGTTAGCATAAACTACATTTAGTACGGCCAAAGAACTCCTCCAAAAATCACATTTGCTAGCATAAAGTATCTGGTGTGGCCCTGTGGCCTTAGGTAAACAAAGATACTATTAGTAGGCAAGAATCAAAGGCTTAAAGATTATATCCCAGGAGCTGAGCAGAGACCAAATACTTCTTTGGAATGAGCAGAATGGAGACAACCCAAACCTGCTTAATAATCCTCTGCTGCACAACAGAAAACCCAAAATAGTGTGAACTGATTTTCAGAAAGTCTAGGAGAGTCTAACAGTTAAGATTTTAAAACTAAAATATTTTCTTAGTGATATTTCCTTTTCTTTTCCTGGGAAATAAACTTATTTATAAATTAAACAGTTTGTTGAGTCAAACAATGGCAGTCTGACCTTGGCTGCTACACTAATTGCTATGCAATATCTTGAGACTCATTAGCATTATCTTACCTTTCCAGACCATCTGGTATTTGATAGAACTAGATACAAGTACAAACAAAATGATCTTTCTGTATTTCTAGGTCATTCTGGCATGATAATCTATTCTATTCTCATGTTTCTGCACATGCATCAAATGCAAGTATTCATGACAAAAATTATTTTTATAATGAAACAAGTAAATTATTCACGGCTACAGTAGCATAAGAAAATGCAGGGAAATTTTTTATTTGGCAGTGAAAATTCTTCCAGTTCTAATTCATCATCAATGTTATAATTCTTCAGCCAAATGTTTTGCTCAATAAAAATGTTAAAGGAGAGAAATAAAGATAACAGGGTCATCTTGACAAATTACTTACTATTCTAAAAACCACAAATGACATATTTTCTTTCTCCAATTTATATTTAAGGAAGGATAAACAGTAGTTAATCAAAAAATATACTGACCAATTACTTGGGAAATTTTAGAATTGTCAAATCATGTTCCTTATATGAGAAACCAACTAGCTGCCAAGAACTTTTAGAGGATGGGGTTATTGTGATGAATTCTGGGTTTTTCCATCATACTTGAGTGTCCTGAAAATTTCATCAAGGGAGAGCATGCTTTCCAATTTCATGCAGACGCTAATATATACAAATTACAATACACTGCCATTAGCATCAATAGAGTCTTCCTGTCACGATGACCATAGTTTTCATGGGCACTTTGTACAAAAAAAATTGTCTAGTTAAGGTGAAAGACTAGTTTATAGCTATAAAACCAGTCATTCCGTCTACTTGATTATTTAGAATCATTAGTGACAGCTACTTATTTCTGAACATTAATGTGAGACACAAGGATCCATATACCCTCAATCACATAGGTACCTTCACACACATCTCCCTCAAAATTGCGTATTCCATTTCTTTCAGACTTGTTCATTCCAAGTTCTAGACAACTACTCAAGATCTTTTCCACTACTCAAGAGTCACCAAATATCCATACCTCCTACTACTTTCCCATATATGCAGTTTGGTTATTTAAGTATTTACTTTTAGCTCTGTTACTAAGAGGACTTTTCTTCATAACTGTCCTTCAAAGCTGTCTGAAAGTGAGAATATATCAGATATAATGTATCAGTAGTCTATTTCCAGCCATCTGGGAAATTGACTGAAATCCTTTTCTTTTAGTTGTTCATAGGAAAGCCTCTTAAGACCAATGGTCTAAGGTCTACCTGAAGAAGAGGTACTGGTCTATAAAAGGAGACCTGGGAGTCTGCATCATCAGGTCATGTGATTTACTTATGTCTTCTAGACATTCTTAAACCTGATCTTGGCTCTACCTCTGAAATGATTATATTAATCAGTTATTGCTTAATAAAAATTACTCCCAGAATTTAGCGATTTAAATGAGCAATCACTTATTTTTACTCATGAATCTATGAGTAGCTGAAGGTCAGATGATTTACACAGGGTTTAACTTTGAGTTCAAGCTACAAACTGGGTCTAATGTGCCTTGGACCAGTGAACCAGCTGTAGCAGGTTTTTCTCATAGCAATGATAAACCAAGAGATCACACCTTTTGGCTGCAGATTTTTGGCACTTTTCAACTGATAAATGGGCTCTATGTTTACTCTCCTTGTGATTGCTCTAACTAGCAAAGTAAAGCAGAAGGGTCATTATGCCTGTTGCAGGCCTAGTCTTTTAAAAAGACTACAAATTCGAACAGTCTCTTGGAGTTCTGAACACTTTGTAAAACATTCCACCATTTTACTTGAGAGACTAAATGAAGAAATGCTGGGATTACATAGAGAAAGAGGCCTATATGAGTGCAACCTCTCAACTATCTCTACAACAACATCACTTATGTAAATGGAAGCTATTTATTTTCAAACCTGACCAGATGCCAGGTGAATGTCACCAGTGACCCCAGTGATAACACATTGAGCAGAAGAGTCTCTCAGCCAAGTTCAGCACAATTTCCTGAACCACAAAAGTATGATATAATGAAATAGTTGTTGCTTTAAGTTGTGCTTAGAGGGTAAGGAATAGAGGTAAGTAGGTTCAGGGGTTCTATTCCGTAGGTCAGGTGCTATGTTTATCTTAATTATACATTTGAAGACCGGAAAAATTAGCACAGAACCCACTGTGAATTGTACTTAGACCAGAGCTTCAGTTATAACCTACCTTCCATAAGCACCACTGTAACTGGAGGGCCTTTTGAGTTTCTCAGTAGTAGAGTCAACTTAGCAACTATATCTAAAATTCATCAAAATATTAGTATATTCTTCTTTCTCCAGTAAACTTATAAAATGGTCACAGAGCCCTTTTAAAAAGAATCAAAATGATTTCTGTTGTATATTTTTACAGTGGTATTATAAGGTCTTTAAAGAAAGTATCCTCTTCTTCAATCAGTAGACTATGGGATTTTGAAGTGTCTTACGTTCAGTAAGGGTAGCAACAAGCATCATCTTAGTGCTCACTAGGTCTTATTGTTATTTTTGTGATTATATGCAGTTCAGCAACATTCTAGTGTCTGTCCCACTATGTAACTCCTAAAACAATTATGATATATGAGACATCGCCACAGATCCCCTTAGATAGGGGCATCCTGAATTTCAGTCTCCCATTGCTGCACTTTATGTTGATTTTGTGCATCACGTATCAATATTTAAGTACTGCCACCGAGCTTCTGCTATCCTAGAATTCCACTGACCCCATTCATATTAAAGAGCCTGGTTCCATAGAAGCATTTTCTACCATGAAATGTAGTTTATAGAGGTCACCCACCACTGAGCCAATAAGATGCCAGTGTGGTCTCAATCAGGGCATGAGTAATTGACTAAGTGAAGGAAATGTCCTCAAGGACCTGCCGGGGAACACAATTAAGTTGTAGATATTTACATCTTGCAAATTAATTCTAACATCCTACTTCCTTAAGCTTTTAACCTTTCCTTAGTGTTGTAACAAAATGTCCTTTCCTTACCATTTCAAGTACTGAAGGCTATTATCTTGTCCAAGTTTTAATAAACCACCTCAACCAATTTTTGGGACTGTTTCTAGTACCGCTGCCAGACCTGGAAATCCCCAGCAATGAGTGAGTTCACCTGTCAATAAATTATTTTCCTACAGCCTCATACTACATGCCTATCCAGCCTAAGATATTTAAGATCTATTTATATATATTTGAAGTCAGGTTACCTATGTTCACAAAATGGCTCCAATTCCTACAGTTTGTGCAAATTTTGGTAATTCACTTAATTAACCTGTGCCTCATTTTATCTATATGTAATAGCATAATTAAAAAGGTTTCTAATAGTGATAGAAGTGAGAAAATTAAGAAAGTACACGTGAAAGGTTCAGATCATTGCTTTCAAACAGCAAGTAACTGGGGCACCTGGGTGGCTCAGTTGGTTAAGCATCTGACTCTTGATTTTGGCTCAGGTCATGATCTCATGGGTCCTGGGATTGAGCCCTGCATTGGGCTCTGCACCCAGTGGGCAGTCTGCCTGAGTTTCTCTCCCTTTGCCCCTCTCCCCACTCATGCTGTCACTCTCTCTCTCTCTCTCTTTCTCTCAAGTAAATAAATCTTAAAAAAAAAGATGCTCTCCTCTCCCTCTGCCCCTCCCCACCTGCACTTGTGTGCCCTCTCTCTCTTTCTCTCTCTCAAAA
Source organism: Callorhinus ursinus (assembly GCF_003265705.2). Taxonomy (NCBI): domain Eukaryota; kingdom Metazoa; phylum Chordata; class Mammalia; order Carnivora; family Otariidae; genus Callorhinus; species Callorhinus ursinus. Next base: position 13,962,028 of record NW_027397116.1, read on the forward strand.
AAAGCAAGTAACTGTTTAGGTTTAATTACATCCCCCAAAACGATAAGTTGAAGTCCTACTCACCAGTAATTAGGAATATGACTTTATTTGGAAATAAGGTCTTTGCAGATGTAATCAAGTTAAGATAATGTCATTATGGGTTGGTTAGGTTGGGTCCTAATCCAATGACTAGTGTCCTTGTTGGAAGAGGAAATTTGGACACAGAAACGCAGAGACACACATAGAAGAGAATGTTATATGAAGACACAGAGAAGGCTGTATGACAATGGACGCAAAATGATGCACCTACAAACCAAGGAACACCAAAGATTGTTGGCAACCAAAAGAAACTGGAAAGAGCCAAGGAACCCCACACCCCCTACAGATCTTCAGAGAGAATAGCACTCTCAACCCCTTGATTGCAGACTTCTGACCTCCAAAACTGGGAGAGAATATATTTCTGTTGTTTTAAGACACCTGGCTTGTGTTACTTTATTATGGCAGCCCTTAGGAAACTAATATAATACCCACAAGGATTAGTCATTAAATTTTTTTTAAGATTTTTTATTTATTTGAGAGAGAGAGAGAGCGAGAGAGCGAGCATGAGTGGGGAGAGGGAAAAAGGGAGAAGCAAACTTCCCACTGAGCAGGGAGCCCTGACATGGGGATTGATCGCAAGACTATGGGTTCATGACCTGAGCCAAGATGCTTAACCAACTGAGCCACCCAGGCGCCCTTCATTTAAATTTTCTGAATACAGAAAGCATATCTACATTTTTTATTATATCTCTTTGTCCTTATTAAAATGTAATATATTCACATAATTATTAGCCTATAATAATATTTCTAAGGAATATTTAAGTTTTTTTCATATTCTTAAACCTAAACCAATGACATGTTTAGTTTGTAATAACATATTAAAAGTTATAGTTAACATGCATTGAATGCTACTCCATTTTAGGCATTATACTAAGTACTTTATGTAAATTACATTGATTTTCCTTATAACAAATATGTAAGGATGTCATTTATTTTAAGATTATATTTATTTATTGAGAGACAGCAAGAGTGAGAGCCAGAGAGTACAGAGGGAGAGGGAGAAGCAGACTCCCCACTGAACAGGGAGCCCTGACATGAGGCTCAATCCCAGGACCCGCAGATCATGACCAGATATGAAGGCAGATGTTTAACCGACTGAGCCACCTAGGTGCCCCAAGAATGTTGTTTAAATGAGGAAACTTTGGTGCAAATAGGATAATATTCAAGTTCTCATGTTGTGGAAATAATGGAAATACATCATATAATATCAAGGAAATCTTTGAAGGTATAGTGCATGGAAGACAACATTTATTAATGGTTTATTATACGCCAGGCACTGGATACTGAAGTTATGTTTCTCAAAGGTACCATCACAATTTATAATCTCTGCCCCTCAAAAAAATTTAGAAAGTTTAAGAAAAACGAATACTTCAATTACAGTGATTAGAAAATGAAGTTCATTGGATGTTAATTTCCTTAGACCATGTGATTAGTAGGTGATTAAGCCAAATAGAAATTTAGGATGATTTGCCTCCCCCTCCCTGAGAGACTATGGACTCTGAGAAACAAACTGAGGGTTCTAGAGGGGAGGAAGGGGGTGGGGGTATGGGTTAGCCTGGTGATGGGTATTAAAGAGGGCACGTACGGCATGGAGAACAGAGTGTTATATGGAAACAATGAATCATGGAACACTACATCGAAAACTAATGATGTAATGTATGGTGATTAACATAATAAAATTTAAAAAAAATAAAAATTAAAAAAAAGAAATTTAAGATGAAAATGAGACAATAAGAAGTACAGGCAATGGTGCAGTTTGTCACATGCAATACCTTTGTTATTAGTCCCACAGTATCAGTGACTCATTTTCTAACATGCACTGTATCTGGATACATTTGTGTAATGTGTCTTCCCCTCTGGAGTGTGTGTGTGTGTGTGTGTGTGTGTGTGTGTGTGTGTGTCTCCCTCCCTTTCTCTCTCTCTCCAAATCTATATATTTTTTTAAGATTTTATTTATTTATTTAAGAGACAGAATGAGAGAGAGACAGAGAGCACATGAGAGGGGGGAGGGTCAGAGGGAGAAGCAGACTCCCCGCTGAGCAGGGAGCCCGATGTGGGGCTCGATCCTGGGACTCCAGGATCATGACCTGAGCCGAAGGCAGTCGCTTAATCGTATATAAAGGTTATCTTTTATATGTAATAAATAAATGTTTTATGAATTTGACACAAATAAATATATGATAATTAGGATTTGGCAACAAAAGAAATACTGAGTTGATCTGTCTGAAAAGATTAAACAAAATGTTTGTTTGTTTGTTTTCAACAAAGTGGATATTACCAACAATTTTGACGGGAATACCACTGTTCGACATTAGACATTACCCCACACAATGCAAGATGTTAACATCTCTGGCATTCCTACCCTCCACACTGGTAGCAATATTCGGTCTATGACAATCAGAAAACACTCCACCATTTTCCAAATATCATTAAAGGAGGTGGTACCAGCCCTAGTTGAAAATCTCTGAGACAGAAGATGACAAAATAGGTTGGAAGCTGGATTATGAGGTTGCATGTAGCTTAATGCTGTAGCTGACACTGTAGATTATACACCCAGGGCCCATTACTAGACTTCTATATCCTTTACTTTCTTGATTACGAAGAATGGGAAGCCAAACATACTGAATTTTCCTTTCAATTAAGGGTGATCATGTGATCCAGTTCTACCACTAGGACATGTTGATGTGTTGGGGGCTTTCTTCCATTCAAAAATAAATAAATAAATACAAGATAAAACCTCACAAGGAAAAGGATGTTTTCAGCTACCTGGCATGGTTACACAAAAGTCAAAGTACCAGAGCCATCTGATGGGATCATGATCATAAAAGGAAACTGCTGGACATAAGGCATATAAAGACAGGAGAAATCTGGTGTCCTGATGATAACTCTGAACATCAGCAACAGCCCTTCATTGATTACACCTTCTTTTTTTGCTATATAAGCATCATATATTTCAAAGTCATTTCAGTAGAATTTTTTTTCCATCATAGCAGTATGATCCTATCATATATATTGTTAGGTAACCTATATACAGAGAGAGAATTTTTTTAAGATCTATATGAAATTATGTCACAAATGGGTAGGAGAAGTTGTGATCAATAATATAGATAGTTAAGCTATTAGAAGGCAAAGAGCAGGTGTGCCTGGGTGGCTCAGTCAGTTAAGTCTGCCTTTGGCTCATGTCATGATTCCTGCTCTCTGCTTAGCAGGGAGTCTGGTACACCCCCTCCCTCTGCACTCTGCCTCCTTGTGCACTCTCTCTCTCTGTCAAATAAAGAAATAAAATCTTTAATTTATTTTTTAAATAGAAGGCAGGGAGCAAATCATTTCCATTTGAGAATACAGAAGCAGGGATAAAGATGGCTGGTAGGGTGAACAAGAAGAACATAGGAAATAATTCATAGAGCTTATGGTAGCATATAAAGGACAGGTTGAACTGATTTTTTAAGAATAAATTCAAGTAAGAGAAGGAACTGAGATATAAAAGAAAAAGAGGAAGTTTAATATAGGAATATTTTTAGGTGAAAAGGAAATGTCTCAGCTACTGATAAGGAAGAAAGGTATGTTTACATGCAGCAAATGTATGAAAAATGGAGAGAAGTATGTGGCCAAAAAAATACTGCTAAAATGAGAAGTCTTAAGTACATAGTAATTTGAATGATTAAGAATTTACTTGAGTTCTATAAATAATGTTAATAAATGCTTACATAAAGACATGTGTGCCCAGCTTTTAAAAAAACCTCCCCCTGATTAAGTCGTAAACCTTTTATTTCAGAGTTCATCTATTGTAATCAATCGTTGGGATAACAATTTTAAAATCAGTTCATTGTCACTTTAAAATATTTTCATTTCAACATGGTAAATCAGTAATAAAGCTGTAATTCTTAGATAAAACATATAAAATAATTTTATTTTCTAAAGCAATATGGAATGAGTGCGAAACTCAGAATGCAGAGACAGTTTTCCATGAATCATAAGCTACTCATTATCAATTTGCTGTTGTTAAAATGCATTTCTCTTGCATCTTATTTTCATCTTTACACATACATATTCCTTTGCATGGCTAATAAGAATGAAATATTTGACCTAAAAGTAAAAAATAAAATATTGCTAGTGTAAAAAAAAATGTGACTCTAAGGTGCAATTTAAAAATAGGTAGTTTTTCTGAAAATATTTCATACAGTTAGTTTTATCTCATGGAAAATGCCTGTGATCATTTTTATAAAAATTCTTCCAAGCTAATCTAATAGACCATGAATGCATTAGAAATATCAAATTTATAATTCACTTGAATAACTTTTATTTGTTAAATGATAAATCTAGGAAAGAAAACTACATGTAGCAAATTGAAGAGAATTTGTTACTTACAAGGTCCATGAGTTTTATTATGTGCAACTTTATTGTGAAATCCTTGGGAATGTATTGATAGAGTGACAGAAAATTTATCCAAAATGAAGGGCCAGAGGAATAAATTAAATTTATCATCAGAGGAAATAGAAAATATCTGTAAATTACAGCATCTATCGACAGCTATGTTTGCAACATCCCTTTAACCATGCATGATATTTGCTAACCATGCTTTCACTATTTGTTCTTATTACAGACCCAGATGGCCCAGGTTGATCTTTAATTTGTTAGGCTCAAAATAAAATATTGCCCTCTCCAGAGTTTAACAAAGGTTGCTCATCTTTGTAGTTTAAGACATTCCAAATAAATCTGTTTCATACTGCAATTTAGCCACAAGCAGGATATAAAGATTAGAACTTTCTCTTGGGTCTTCCCAGCTGCTCAGATTTAAATACCCTCATTGCTTGACCATCCTCCTTTGCTTCCTGTGGACTCTTTTATTTGAGTCATTAAATAAATAAATATATATTTTCTTTGTGTTTAACACTTTCTTGTAAGATACTCATATACCTGTTGGAGTGCTTTTAGTGTAAAATGAAATGTGTACACCTTTTGGGATGAAAAATGCTTCCTCTTTCTCTTCACCTTCCATGATGTGGATTCATTTTATGCACTGCTTCTATTTGGTTAGGTTTCTACTGTTATTAAATACGATTCCAGTTTTATTTATTTTTTTTTAATATCCTATGGTAGAAGCTTAGTAGCTGCATGGTGAAGTACCACGTCGGTATGAATTCTTTGGTGCTAAACAACAAATTTCCATTCAAATAATAAAATTATTTTTGCTAATTCATGAATAATTTTAAAAATATTTAAAAATAATAAGTTTCTTGATTTATACACAACTCTGTTCTTGGGGTACTATTTTAGAATATTGCTACATTGTGTTTAGTTATAAATATGTGATGGCATTACACTGATTTATTTAATATATTTTGTCGAAAGTCTGTCATGCTTAGGTAATGTATGAGGTATGGATGATAAATAATGAGCAAAGCCAAAATTTTCAAACAAAAATAATTTCTTAAGAAATATTACTTAAGAAACAGACTGGTGAGAGACGAAATGTCTGGATTCAAAATTATCGTACAGATAAAGAAAACAAAGAGCTAGGAAATTTAGGAAGGATACACATGGAAGTTAAGTCATATTGTTGGTATGCAAGATAGAAGTACTTTTACCTTTTTACTAAAGCAAATGAATGTACATTTTTTGATAATATAGTATTTCCTTATTTTTTATTTGATTTATATTCATTTGTGGAAAGGTCCTATGAAGAAAATTCTTATTCCTTTAACATCTCTTTCAATCTGAACAGCTATCTTTAATTAGCTATTAATGGACAAATGTATACAAAGAACTCCGAGGATTAGATAAAAAATTAGCAGCTAGTGAAATAACATAAGATAAAACTAATGCCAGACATGGAGTAAGTTCACAGTAAAATGTAATTGTCCACTTCCTCTTCTTTGCTACAAATTCCATTTTTCACACAATTGCTTTACCTATTTAGATCCCACATGGTAAGTAGTCTGTTGTAGTTTCTAATTTCTTAATGCTATCTTTAATTTCCTTTATGGTTATATATTCTCTATTAGGCAATTTTATTCATATTCCTTTTCACTGAGGTGGGTTCTATAAGCATCCCAGTTATGACCAACTAGAAATACTTTGTACTGCACACATCACAGAGAGAAAATTGTTTTCTCACTCAACAGATTCACCACCTTGTATATACTATGCAATTGTTAACAAGAAAATTAAGAGCAAAAACAAATTGGAAAAAAACAAAAAAACAAAACAAATCCACAGATCTTACAAGAAATTTTAAGCTTTCTAATAAATGTTTTTATTGTGAATTGACTTATATTTATGGTTTTCTTCATTAGGGTCTTTTATTTTATTTTTTAAAGATTTTATTTATTTATTTGAGAGAGAGAGAGAGAGAGAGAGAGCATGAGAGGGGGGAGGGTCAGAGGGAGAAGCAGACTCCCCGCTGAGCAGGGAGCCCAATGCGGGACTCGATCCCGGGACTCCAGGATCATGACCTGAGCTGAAGGCAGTCGCTTAGCCAACTGTGCCACCCAGGTGCCCTAGGGTCTTTTATTAAAAAGTACAGTACTTTCCACGCTTAACAATAAAAATCTGCCCATGTATATAAGCCATGTTATATCATGCTGATGAGACATATATGGAGTGGCTTATCCAAAAACAATGATTTATAATTGATCAATTACATGGCAAAATATGCAAAAAACAAAGAACATTTATCAAAACATAGTAAGGGAAAAAAGTAAGAAAAAGCTAATAATAAAGTATTAAGGAAAGCAGGAGTAAGGTGAAATTAAAAGCAAAAAGGAATTGAGGTACTAAATAAGAAAGCAGATTAACATTCAGCTTTGGCCTTAGTCTTCAGCCAAAATCTAGTCTTCAGCTTCTTCAATTTCAGCCTTCTTTTTTAGAAGAATAGTTTGAAAATGTCTACTTTGATATGATTTTTGGTAGCCTTAAATTTTTATGTAATCAAACCATTTATTATCATATATGATTATCATATGAGAGTGATGCAAACAAGATGTTTTATTTGGATTCATTTTAAACATATAAATAATTCACTTTCAAATACTGGTAAGCATTCAAGGATGTAACTTACAGTTAACATGATGGAATAGCCCACAATGATGTATTTAAAGTTGCAAAAGAATACATTTTTCCTCTATTTTTTCAGACAACAATACTAACACGGGAGCCTTACTAATAGCTGCTTGCAGGGAAAATAGTTTCTTTGCCGGAATCTGCTAAACTGAGGTACCTTGACGGTACAAGGATTTCTTACATGATACCAACTGCAAACATTTTACAATAATTCTACTGGAGGGAAGATGCTAGAATTACATGCAGTGTAAGATAAGAAGCAAATGAAAATTGAGAAAATATTTTCCTCACTTTAAAGCCAATTATATGACCAATTGCCAGATTTCCAGATGTAAGTTTTAAGAAGCAGTATTTGCCAACAGATTTAAGAAACAAGTAAAATATTTTTAAAGGTAGAAACAGCAACATAATGAGGATAAAAATATTAAACTTACTTCACAAAACAGGGCACATACCTTCTTTTTGAGAGCTTGTATAAACTGCATCACCTCTGAAAACCAAACTTCAAGTCCAGGAGTAGCGAGATGAGTCTCAGTCTGTTATCATAGAGAAAGAAAAGTTAATAAATTACTAGCATTTTTCTGGCCATGATTCTGTAGCCAAAAACATCTTTCTCCTATAGTTACATCAGTTGAAAGAATGTGTCTACTTAGTATTTTGATTGTGCTGTATAGGAACCGTAGGAATCATTGAACAGCAGAAAAAGCTAAAAATTATTAACCTGAATCACAATGCAAATTCTCAAAATCTGAGAATTAAACCTGTATAACAAGAAAAATGTAATAAAATTCCAAAATCTAAAAAATCAAGTTGTTTTTATATCCTAAGAAGTTCATTCAAGGGCCTGCAGTGATTTCAACACTTGCCTTTGAAAGAACAATTAAGTAGGAAGCAGTTAGTTCAAAAGGGTAGGGGCGGTGAAAGAAGATACAAAAAGAGCCGAATAAACTTAGTCTGGAACATTTAACAACCAATCTGAAGGAACACATACACTGTCAGGGATGATAAGATATCCAAGTTAAAAAGCTGCACTGAATTCTGAAGCATCTCAATTGTTGTCCACTTCCTAAGAGGCGTAACTATGTACTACGATGTTGGGTTTGGCTTCACAAACTTTGTATGTGAACTCTCTAGGGTCCCCTTCAGATACATGACAAGGTCAATAGTGTTCCCAGAGTTGTGCCCTGCACCACTGCTCAAATACGTGGGGACTAGCTATATAGCAATTCCCAGGATTGGCTCAGTGGTCCAATATATACCTTTCTCATTTCTAAAATTGTACTTAAAATAAATTCCCTGTTCAATGGCCATAGTTGGAACAATTTGGGCAACAAACTAAACAAAGTAGTATTAGAATGTAACACAGACTATAAAATAAATACTCATGAGCCCATATTGATATAAATGCATGATTGAACAAATAAATGAGAAAGAAGGGACAAATCTCCTATGCAAATGAATCCCAAATGAATTAAGTAGATGGTCTGCCTCAAGGAAATAAAAGATAACTTTTCACTCCTTAAGTATGGGCAGCACATAATGAATTCCTTACAAAGAGGACAGTATGGAAGGGATGGTGTGGAGGAGAGTAACTTTATAACGCAGAAACTTGACAAACACTACCTCAGGCAGGTGACCACCATCAATACCAACAGTCATATGTCATGCTGATGGATTGTATATTTGATATGATGTAATGAGAATGATACATTAGATTGAAGAGTCTGGATCCTGACCAAAACACTATCTGTGATTTTTCAGGCCTGATCTTAAGCAATTAAAAAGGCATTAACCTGGCAGGCCTCACTGAACGTTAGGATATTAGGTGAAACTAAGGATATCTGAATAAACTATGGACTGCAGAAGTGTAACAATATTGGTTTATTAGTTTCAACAAATACTGCATATTAGTATAGGATGTTAATAATAGGAGAAACTGGATGTGGAGGATATGGGAACTCTAAACTACTCATTTTTTCAGTAAATCTAAAACTGCTCTAAAAAGTAAAGTCTATTGACTTTAACGATTAAAAAAAATAATGAGCCCCTGGTACCTGAAGAAATTCAGGTGTTTTTTTTTTTTTGGCAAAATATCAAGTCTAAACAATAAAGGCCTTAAACATTTAAAGTTCTAAGTCTTTAATCTGAAAATTCCTTTGTTTCATGACTTTCTTAGACTCTTTATACTAACTTTATCTATAAATAAAATTTATCCAATAAAATACTGAAAAACACTACCTCAATAGGAGTTGGGTTTTTGCTTTTGTTTTGTGTCAATTGTAAGAAACTATTCTCTTCTGAACTGGAAGATAAGAGAGTTATTTTTGTTGTTGATGTGGTTTTTCTAATTATTTTCTTCTTTTTATTTTCTTGGACATACATATGATATAATATTTTCTATAAACAGTCTGATTCATTACCTGGGAAAATTAACAAAATAATAAAGTCTACATAGACTGATATGGATAGATAGATAAATAAGTAGATTGATTAAATAAATGATTAATAGATACCTAGAAAGAGAGAGAGAGGGAGAGAGAGGTAGTCTTATGATATTCTCCATAGCTAATGCTTATAAAGAACAACAGCTCAGAGCAGTGATTCTGGAGAACATCTCTGGTCATTCCTCCAAATCATAGATTTCATAGCATTTGCAAACTGCAAAGACAGCTTGTGTTATAGATGATGAAACTACTAAAAAAAAGAAGAAATTACATTTTTGCCCAATGTCACACATTTAATGATTAGATATTTTATTAAGTGGCAGATGCACTAGGATATTCATTAAACTTCTAAGTGCTATAACATGACCATCTAGAATCTATCTTTGACCTTATTTCCAAAAATATGATAATTATTTTCTCTGCATTAGTAAAATTGAGTAAGAATAATTTATTTCATGCAGTTCCTGGTAAAAATACAATTAGATAATAAAAAATTTTAATGCTAAAATTTTATAAGTTCTGAAATTTGATATTAAATTTGACTTGAAATTAGAGTGGCAGTGAGGAAGTTTTCATATAGATTTCTGAAAATGCCAAAAGTGTACACTAATTTATAAAGAATGAAAATTGAGCTTCTAATGTCTTCAGGTTGATTAGTATATACCAGGACCTAACCTGTAAAGTACACGTGCAAACTTGCAGATGTCTAAAATAAGCCTCTATACACTGCGGTGGGATCATTAATGTATCTAGTTGTATCAATAGCATAGGCCATTTATTAATCCTAAAAAGATAACTCAGGAATATATATTAAGCTCAAAAGTCACTTAATAAAATTCACTGATTATCTTTAAAAATGCACATCTTGAACATTTGTTTTATCAAAATATATGCTGGAATTCCCAAAATGCACAGCCTAATCAGTAAAGTGATTTTATATAGTTAAATATATTGTTAAATATCTTTTAATATTATAAATAATAAAGAGGCCAAAATCAGACTTCACTTCTTCTTCAAATATAGAATTAAATTTTGTGAACATAATTTTATAGTATAAAATATATTTTTGTATCCTACAAAATACTCTGACTTATTTTCAAGATATGTAAGGTTTTTGTTTTGTTATTTTTATAAACTCAGAGTATAGTTATTTTATAAGATACTGTGGTATTTACTAAGAACCAGGATATGACCCTGTATCTGAATCCAATTAATTCAGGGGACTGCTCAATAAAATAGTCATTCTCTTTCTCAATGTATGTAAAGTAGGCAAAATTCTTAGCCCCTTAATATTCTTAACCCCTGGTATACATGTCTTCTCCCAGTTATTCAATCAAATACTAATCAAGGTGTTGCTGTGAATGAGTTTTGAAGATAAAAAAGTCTCAAATTGGTTGACTTTAAGTTACAGAGATTTCCTGGGTGGGTCTAGCCTAAAAGTACATCCAGAGGCCAAAGAATGAAGTGGCCTCAAAGAAATGAGAACTTGAAGCAGCTATCTCCTTCTGGCCATGGAGAAGCAAACTGCAGTGTTGTAGAGAAGGCCACATGACAGATAATGGTAGGTGACTTCTAGGAGCTAAAAATGGCCCCTGGATGACAACACAAGAAAATGGGGACCTCAGTCTGAGAACTACAAGAAACTGAATCCTTTCAACAATCACTGAACTTGTATGAAGACTGTGAATTTTAGATAATACTGCAGGCCCAGCTACACCTTGATTTCAGCCTGGTGAGATACTGAGCAGGGGATCCAGCTAACAGCACCCAGACTCATGACCTATGGAAACTAAGAGATAGTGAATTTGTGTTGTTTTAAACTATTAAATTTGCAATAAGTTGTTACATAGCAATGGAAAACTAAAACAAGTATTGCATAAAGTAAATATATTTATAAATATCTTATTAGTATTCCCTTGCTAGATAAAAATATGTAGTTTAGGATGAATTAAATAAAATTAAACAGCCATAAAAAGAATGGAATCTTGACATTTGCAATGACCTGGATGGAACTAGAGAGTATAATACTAAGTGAAATAAGGTCACTTTAAACAACATAAGCTAACATTTTGCTTTGACTAAAAAGTTCTGGTTTTTAATCACTTTCAAAAAAGATATATTTAATAAACAATGAACTATTTCATTTTTTCCCCATGTTATGTGTAGTAATTTAAAAAAATATGTAATTTTCAATTAGGCAAGCATCAGAATTAATATGAAGTAATTTCTTCACAAAAAAACCACTTGACTCATTTTATGAGTATGTCTGTATCACCTTTCAAACAGTGAAATAACTATGTTGTTATTTTTCCTTTTTGTACTCTAATGCAATGATCATAAATCTGCTTTTTCAATTTCTCAGATATCTAAACAGATAGTTAACCAAAAAATGTACATTATACACATACATCACACATGTTTACATTATACATTGTATTATAAATATATATAAATGAATAGCAAATAAAATTATCAAAATATACTTAAGATTATTAGTCATTAGGGAAAGCAACTTAAAACCACAATAAAACAAAACAAAACAAAAACAAAAAAAACCACAATGAGATATAATTACACCTCTATTACTATTGAAAAGAAAACAACTACAACTGGCAACACAAAACATGAATTATTAATTACACAGAGCAAATGGAATCCTAATACAGTGTGGTGGGAAGTGAAAAGTATAGATATTCTTGTCTTGTTCTTCACTTTAGAATGAAAGACTATACTAAGTTATTCTTAATCAAAATTTCAATTGCATACAACTACACTAGAAGAATATGTACACTATTAAAAATTTTATAAATCAGAACAAAAGTTAATATAAAATAAAGCAACACATTAGCATAATTTATAAGAAGTTCCAAATTTTTTTTTTTGGAAGAAAAGGACACACGTGTAAGGGCATAGAGATACTGCTATTTATGTTACATGATGGTAAATATACATTTGTCAAAATTCTTATAACATCAAGGATTATTAATACTGATGGCAATTAAATAAAATTTAATAATTAATTATCATTATGAACTTTCTTTACATTAGATAGTTCACAGTAAATAAAATTATTTATTTTCCTTTTCTACTGCAAAAACTTATCTATATTTTATTTTCATTTTTATTTTTTGTTATGGATCATATTCCTTGTACCAAGAGGACTGTAGGTCATAAAATCCAAAGGATAAACTATCTTCTCCATCAATGTACATATGAATCTTTGTGGTCACAAAATTGAAGAATTAAATAGACAAATTATCTGCCCTCCTACTTCACACACACATACACACACACACACTACACCACTGCAGAGCTGGGAGAGGATAAACTGAAAAAAAGTTCCCAGCAAGATTGAACATGGGAAATACAGAAGTCAATGGTTCATGGTCATGTGATGGTATACTACTGCTGGAGAGACATTGAGAAGTAGGAGAAATTCCTTAATTTGAATTAGATTGTGTTTACTAAGAGGCACTTTCTTGTCTACTGTTTTTGGTGGGAACACAATATGTTTTCTGAGAAAAGGCTTCCAAATTGGCAAGGAAGAAGTCAAACTTTCACTATTTAAAGATGGCATGATACTCTACGTAGAAAATCCAAAAGACTCCACCAAAAAATTGCTAGAACTAATACACAAATTCAGCAAAGTCACAGGATATAAAATCACTGTACAGAAATCTGTTGCAGTTCTATACACCAATAATGAAACAGCAGAAAGAGAAATCAAAGAATCGATCCTATTTGCAATTACACCAAAAACAATAAGTTACCTAGGAATAAACCTAACCAGGGAGGTAAAAGATCTGTATTCTGAAAATTATAGAACACTTATGAAAGAAATTGAAGAGGACACCAAGAATTCAATCTTTGTTAATCCAGTTTCTGATTTTCTTTGTAAGTATAAATCCTTCAAAATATTAGAAGTTATTTGACCAATTTTCTCCCATTTAGATTCATGTGGCACTAATTATACTCAAATTTCTTTACTAGACAAAAACCTCACAAATCCTTTCCTTTGTTTCCTGTACCCATGCAATACTCTCTTAAATTAATGGCAGCCACATAGAAGCCAAATGAAACACAGAAGGCTTAATGGCATTGCTGCATAAAGCACCGTACAGTCTAGTTTCTTATTATTTGGCATCTAAAACCAGTTCTATCTCTGCAAAGTCCCCATTACTGGGCTTCTTTTACTGCGTTTCATTCCTGCTTGTAAACTGGACTCCCTTATCTTCCCCTCCCCCACCTCCCATAAGCTTACCTCTTTCTTGTATTACACATTACTATTCTGGATCTTCCCAAACAATCACATGAGGCTAAGGAGTTCTGCAGAAATCTAGGTCACTTCTCACTTGCCACATGTGTTAATATTGACAAGTGTTTGTCAATGGATAACACTGATTCTAGCTTTTCAATATCAACTATTTTCTCATAATCAAAAGGCCACTGACACATATTTTAAATTCTAAGTCCATTTCAAGGTACATATTTTTGTATCATATAAATTGTCTAATTTTAAACAAGAAAGTTTTGAGATATTTACAGGCTCAAACATGGAAGATGTATTTCTTTCTCCTGCAACTGTACTGGGTAGATAAAGAGATTGGCAGGAGAGTCCTCTCTGCTTAATCTCAGGGATAGAGGCTGACCAAGTTTCCACCATGGTCTTTAACATATGACTTCCAAGTTATTCCTAAATAATCTGTATTCCAGTCAGCCAGAAGGAAGAATAACATAACAGAGCATGTGTGGGAATTGTTATGAGCCAGAACTGGAAAGAATTCATATTATTTCAATGTTCATACCTCATTGCCTGGAACTCAGCCTCATGGTTCTATTTAACTACACCAAAGGCTGGGAAATGCTAATTCTACCCAGGAAGAAGAGGAGAAATTACATTGTGGTGGGCAATTTCTAAGCATAAACTAGAACTGAAGAATATTAAGAACACTTTTTATTATCAGAGGTAGATCCTACACAAATTTCAAAAAGAATATTAACAAGCATGGCCATGTTTGTATTAAGCAAACATCTGTAGACCCCTGGAAATAATACAAGGTGCTTTTAAAGTATTTTGAAGAGAGCAATGAAACGTTAGTATTAAATGATAAAGATGAAATGTAGGCAAATAACATGCTTAGGTAATCTTAAAATTTGAATGTTCATTCATAGTCATTCTAATGCTGAGAAATTGATGGTGCTCAACTTGACACAGGTGGTTTAAATGGGTTGAGGGAATGTAAAATATTTTGGTGAATTCCAGCCCTGGCTGACACAAATCTCTTTTTGCTTCTTAAAGTGTATTGATCATGCAATACCTAATCTTGCGTATCACCATATATCCATGCCAAGATTTGAACATTTTCTGTCATCAAAATAAATTATAGAAAATGATTAAAGCCCCAGATTATGAGTGAGGTGCTAAGCAAAAAATCACTTCAAATTTCAAGTTACTATTAAAACCAATCACAGTTTTGATGTTGAAATTTACTTTTGAATAAATTTAAAGCATCTTTAAAAAACAATTTGCAACATTTGGATTCATCTCACTTTTTTCAGAACTGTAGCCATTGGTTTTTGCATAAAAATAGAATGAAAGACATACAATTGTTTTCATAGTGTTTTTCCCTGAAATACATAAATTCCAAGACAATGAAGTAAACCAAAATATTTGTACATGTTAAAATTGTTCTTTTTTCTCTGGAAAGAGTTTGTGCCTTTCAATATATTCTCAAAAGTGCTTAAGAAGCCAAAATGACTCAGTAACATTCATCTGTATGGTTGTCAGGATTTGGTCTTTAACTAAATTTTATTTTCAAGAAAAGGTTAAGGATAAGTACATCATTTTTTAAGTATATAAAGTAGACAGGAAAAATTTAGTGTGGACCAGATACTGTACATATTAGATTTCCATGAAATTCTGGTGTATTGTCTTCCTAAAACCTATTCCATAGTCAGAGATAGCACAAAATTCTACCCTGAGAAGTTTTTGTGATCTCATGTCTATCTTGTTCTGTGTCCTATCTACTTCTCTTACCATTTTTCAGTTTCTCAGTGTTCAGCAATCACAGTATCTTTTGACCTTGAATACCCCCTCTAAAAAAGTCTCTCCAACTCTTTCAGTCATTTTCCTGCATTCTTTCTTATGTGTGCCATTCTCTTTTATGTGAGGGAACATAATCTCTTTTCTGTCCTGCAGTTTGCTTTCTCCTGCTGTCTTGTTATTTCCTTTAAGGCCTCTTGTTGAATTCCCTTTATACCATGTTTTCTTCCTGTGCTTCTAATCCCCCAGTACTACTTCTGCTTCCTCACTGAATTCCTGCTGTGCCTTCACTTTCTAGGGCTACACCACTTCCCTTCATGCTATTTTTAGGATCTGCACTGAAAGGTGCACCCTGACGTTTAGGTTGGCACTGGAATCCTTCTCCTAATGCTTGGAAAGTGTACTTTAGAATCCATGCTTTGAGGAGAAAGACAATTTCTCAGCAAATGGAATGTGGAATCAAAGGTAAAAACAAATCCTTTAACCAACTGTAATTTCTGACTTTCTAAATTAAAAATGTATTGTTCCTAGTATGCTTAAATATCACTGGAAACATGTTCTCTGAAGGTTTTAGATGAAATTAGAAGAGAGGTCTGTGCGTCCTTTTTACTTTTACTTCCTATCCATTTTGTGTGGGTTACACTGTGATAACTTCCTTCCAACACTTCCTGAAATGACCTATGTGGCCCTTCCACCTGCAGAGTTCACCTCTCCCTCAAAGCTGTCATTAAAAGTAACTTGGTATGTGAGCATTTCTTCACCTCAGTGAATAGAATCCTCGATCATTTTTTGACCTACATAATTCATATAAAACCTGCATTATCCTCTGTGATATTTAACACATAAATGGTTTTTTTTGAAGATATTATTTTAATTCAAGTTAGTTAACATATAGAGTATTATTAGTTTCAGGGGTAGAATTTAGTGATTCATCACTTGCATAAAGCATCCAGTGCTCATTACAACAAGTACCCTCCTTAATGCCCATCACCCATTTACCCCATCTCCCCACTCCCACCCCTCCAGAACCATAAATATTAGTTTTGATGATTTTCTCTGAAGTTATGAACAAATGAGGGCAAGAAACAAAACTTAATCAATGTAGTATGTGAAACGTAGTTTGTAGAAGTGAGTACATGTCCACCGACTGTTAATATTAACTTACTTTAAAAATAACAAAAGAGAAAAATTCACCTAATACTATAAAACTGAAATGTCACTATGTATATACTTATTTATCTTATCCTATTACTTTCGGGTTTATGGCATACAAATAAAATGGATTTATGGCATATAAATAAAATGGCTTAAGTCACACTTCCTTTGATTCTTTAGTGAATAACCTCTCAGGTGACACCAAACAAAGGTTTCTTTATCTCACTGATCAAAAGGCTGGAGAAATAAGGTACTTGATTATTTATAAGGTTCAACACTACTTTAAAAATAATTTTCAAGTGGTCTTAAATGATTCTGATTTTTCTCATTTTATATTGTCATTACTATTACCAAAACAGAAGTATATATATATTGGAGATTCTGCTGCTAAAACAATCGAGATAAGGATTTAAGACATTTTTATATTTAAGTTGAAAGCTAGTCAATCATTTGCACAGTTATTATTATTACACATATATTTTAACATTTTAAACTTCTGTAATTTTTAAACTGGGAACTCAAGGAACATGACATAATGAAAGCAATTTTTTTACACTGATTCATAATAATGTTAGATATTACTGTTTATACTTTTTATGAATCTTTACTTGATTCTCATGAAGAATTTAGCAAATGACAGCATTTAGCATTTGTTAAGTGAACAATTAAAAGTGTGGTATAGGGGCGCCTGGGTGGCTCAGTCATTAAGCGTCTGCCTTGGCTCAGGTCAGGATCCCAGGGTCCTGGGATCGAGCCCCACATCAGGCTCCCTGCTCAGCGGGAAACCTGCTTCTCCCTCTCCCACTCCCCTGCTTGTGTTCCCTCTCTCGCTGTCTCTCTCTGTCAAATAAACAAATAAAATCTTTTTTAAAAAAGTGTGGTATATATGTCAAGTATATTGTTACAGGTGTGTAACTATAGTAATAATTAGTGTAAAAGTAAAAAATCTTTATGTTCATAATAACAATATGTTACTAATTTCCCAGAATGTTTTCAAACCAATAAGTGATTTTTGTACAGCACTGTTACAATTATGTTAACCAATAGCATTTAAGGTTTTTTTCAGAAACAGTTTTATATTATATGAACATTTTTGCATGTTAAACTTTTAATCATTTTTAGAGTTTTCCACCAGAAATGCTTCAATAACCAGAAAAACTTTACAGTACAATGATACAGTGGTCATAATATTTTTGCAGTGATGTCAAATGGTACTTGATGGTAACTTTTAACTATTCTTATTAGATTTGCAGTATATATTCAATGATTATGAAGCTATTTAGCTACTTAATCTCATTATCACAATGGTCATATATTTAAAAGCCCCCATGTCCTATTTTTTTTCTTTCAGACAAGCAATATGTTTTCATTACAGAAAATTTCAAAATATGAGCATACAGGGAAAAATAACTCATTCTATTGCCAATCTTTAATGATCGCTATTAATTTTGTGGTAGGTTAAATCATATCATCCAAAAGATATGTCCAAATTCAAACCTCTGGAATGTCAGAATGTGACCTTTTTTGGAGTAAGGTTCTTTGCAGATGTCATTAAAATAAGAATTGCAAGAGTAAATTACGTGATCCCAGTGACCACTGTCCTTATACAAGGCAGAACAAAGACACAGACACACACAGGGTAGAGGACCATGTGAAGACAGACGCAGAGATCGGAACTATACTGACCAAGCCAAGGAACGCCAGGACCCACCAGACTCTCTAAGAGGCAAGGAGGGCTTACATATGTCTGTGTGTATATATTCCTTATATATTTTGTTGTTAAATTATTTCCTCCAGTTTTCCTTTCCATTTCCTTTATGGAATTGATTTTAAAACACTTTATTAGACCTAAAACTATTTATTTTTGTTTACATTTTAACATCTGTTATAAGGATGTGTCTTATAATCAATGTTCTATAATAATTCATTTAGCAACACTCCTTTTTAATGGGTTCTTAATAGTGCATCTTCTAACTGTTGGGGTCTTAGATTGAATTTATTATGGCATTTAGATATAGCAACCTCTAGATTTATGTCATTTAAAAATATTTTTAATTTTTCATACTTTTATCTTATCTCTGAAGAATTCTTCAATTTATGTCCAAATTTTCTATTTTTTTTTGTTTTTATATTTTACCTAGCTTTATTTTCTGTTTTCTTCAATTCTAAATCTTCTCTGTTCTTTTAATCGTGGTCTGTTCTTATAATGGATGTTATATTGTGTCTGTTTCCTCTGAGTTAATTTTTTAAAATGTGTTTTTTTGTTTTTTGTTTTTGCAATCTCGTGTTAGAAATTAGAGACTTTACCTTAAGACCTTATACCTTAAATTCGAAATCCTTACCTTGGCTATAAATTCATATTTATATTGACTGGAATTTCTGTGTGTATTACTAAAACTTATGACAACACTCTATCATAATAAAGAGAAGGAAGTGATGAGCTTACTTTATGTCCTTTCTCTTTGTCTTATTAATATCCCCCAGAGTATCTTTTCTCCCCCCACCTACAGGTTTAAAGCTGTTTGTTAGGATGCTAGCAACTGAAACAGCAATATAAGCTAGCTTTCATGATTTATCACGTTGTTTATTTGCTCAGTTACTCCTGTTTCCACCCAAATCCTCTCATCTTGCCTTCAGTTGTGTTCAGTAGCCCTGAGTCTGGTGGTATTGTCTTTCTACCTTTCCAATTAATAAACTGCTAATCATCAATGGTGAGAGTGTAGTGTTAAGGGATATATCTGTTGCAGTACAATGATTTTTTTTTTATTCAATGAAATGCTTTGTTTTTAAGATCTTCCTACCATACATCTGAATTCACAGATATACTGTACCTTAAATTGTTAAGCATTTCTGGTACATTTCAGCAGGCTTGATTTCTATTAGTGACTCTCCTTCTGTGAGGCTTTCAGTTTCCTGGTACTGTTATGTAAGTCAACATTTATTTACTAACTTTCTTCTCTAATCATGAGTATTTGCTCATGTGCTGAACTTAATATTTCAAGCTTTATTTTGGATAAGCCACTAAATTATTTTTAATCAGATTGTGGATTTTTTTTTTTTATTCTTAAAAATATTCTGATTGCAGGGACATCTGGGTGGCTCAGTTGGTTAAGCATCTACCTTGGGATCTGGTCCTGATCCTGGGGTCCTGGGGAATGGAGCCCTGGGGCTCCCTGCTCAGTGGGGAGCCTGCTTCTCCCTCTTCCTCTGCCCCTGCCCCCGACTTGTGCTCTCATTCTCTTTGCCAAATAAATAAAATCTTTAAAAAACAATAATCTGATTGCAATGTGAAGCACATACTATTATAAGAGAAAAAACTGTAGACATGAAGTGGATATAAGTCACTTTTATATATGGAAGGCCACCTTCCTTACCACCCCATTATTAAACACACTACTATTTGCCTTAGTATCAAACAAGTTGGTAAATCACCCCCCTGGGAGAAGATTTTGCCATTGGAAAGAATGTAAGTGTATGTGTTTGGTCCTATGAAACTTGAAAAGGTGTTAATATTAGATTACATAGTATTTTGAAAACATTAACAAAGTGGTTTAAGTTCTGGATAATTTAAAATGTTTAAAAATACATGACATAAAACATTGGTAATAGTTTTATAATTTACTAAAAACTCTGGTGTAACAAGTCTAGGGTCAAAATTATTAAGAAACGTATTTCAAATGATTAGATGGCTCTTATTTCATTTGTAACTATTTTTTTTAAAGATTTTATTTATTTATTTGACAGAGAGAGACACAGCAAGAGAGGGAACACAAGCAGGGGAGTGGGAGAAGGAGAAGAAGGCTTCCCATTGAGCAGGGAGCCTGATGGGGGGCTCGATCCCAGGACCCTGGGACGATGACCTGAGCTGAAGGCAGACGCGTAACGACTGAGCCACCCAGGCGCCCAAATTTGTAACTATTTTTTACCACTACAACAAATACACTTAAAAATAACAAACTTTAATGTTTAAACTTGATATTTTCAAGGTCTCTATTTTTCCAAAATGCTTTTTAAAAGACTAAAGAAAGAATATAATATAAAAAATGTTAATAATAGGAACATTATTTCAGAGCTCCTTTGGTATGACTTTGAAATTATTCTCCGTGCAACAAAATACCAAGTTGGGAACAATTTAACAAAATGCTTGAGAAGAAAATCTGTAATAACAGTGGGAAGTGTGAAAGAAAAAATACATAAGAATTATGTTAATTATTTTTGGGACTCCAACTAACTGCTTGTTTTCTTTTTAATTATTTTTTGGGGGGTGTTTATTGCTTTTTTGTGTTTATTGTTTTTATTCCTTTACTATCTGCAAAAAGAAGTGAAATTGCAATATTTGAGTATTAAATGGAGGTAAGAATACTTTAAAATGAAAAGGCTATATAATCTTTTGTAAATCTCTCTTTGCCTTAATATCAAACCAGTTGGTAAATTACCCCCTGGGAGAAGAAATCATATATATATATATATGATTTTCCTTGTTTTATGAATTACCTAACAGGCTATAAAAGGGTTTTATTTTTGGGGGGTGTCTGGGTGGCTCAGTTGGTTAAGTGTCTGCCTTTGGCTGAGGTCATGATCCCAGGGTCCTGGGACGGAGACCTACATCGGCTCCCTGCTCAGCTGGGAGCTTGCTTCTCCCTCTCCCTCTGCCCTTCTCTTCCACTTGTGTTCTCTCTTGCTCGCTCTGCTCTTTCTCTCAAATAAATAAATAATTTTTTTTAAGTTTTTTTAATAATATATTTCTTAAAATACACATCAGTGACATGTAGTGCAGATATACACACTTTATATACAGAGAGGTAATGAGCATATGTGCAAGCAGGAGCACTAGAGTACCATGAATTTTAATTATGTCTTCTATTTTTATGATCGGTATTCATATTGTTTTTAAGTGTACTGGATTTGGAGTGGGATGGTGTTTGAATCCCAGTTTCACAACTTATTAACTATATGACTAAGTGAAACTCAACTTCTTTGTGCTTTAGTATTTATTTACAAAACAAATACAATGATTAGGACTGCCTCATGATTTGTTGTGGGAAATAAAATGATTATGAAAAGCATTCACAATAGTGCCCTTCACAATATACACTCAGTATATCATAGCCATACACAAATCCTAAGACTTTGGCAGGATGTACTTATAAACTCTGCATTCCCATTGTTGGCATTCTAATGCCAGTTTTGAATCTTACTGAACTGTCTTTCCAGTTCACATGGCTTTCCCTTCCCAGGCTATTAGGATATAAAAACTATAAAAACTGAATCTTAGCTATGAGAAAGCTAAGAGTTTTTTGTGTTTGTAAGAGAGTACATTAAGGAGATTAATCTAAATTTTAACAATTTAATATTAGCATTTACACAAAAGCAGATTATGGTGTGTACATGTAAAAGAATATGCTGGTTGCCTTATTTTTTTTGTCCAATTTGTAATAGAGAGAGGATTAAAATTATATTTAAAGTTACTTATAAATGATAGTAAACAGTGAAACCACACATGACTGCTTTTGATGACATGCTTTCTACTTTTGAACAATCTGTTCAATGTATCCCTTACAAAGGAAATTTTTTCTTGAGTAGGACCTGAGTAAGAATGTTCTTCATCTCAGATACTGTGTTTATGAAAGTGAGTGCATAGTCATAGAAAGAGAGAAAAGATGGGATAATTTGCTTATAGAGAATGAAAAGATGTATATAATGCACTTATTCTGTTGCCACACAGTCTGTGGTTACTCATTAAATAAATTATGTAGAAAAATTCACAAATAATTCATCATATTTACATAAAGGTCATGATCATTCTACTATTCCAATTTTAGGATATGCGCTGCTGAAGAAAACAATCTGGTCAGTTTTGTATACTTTTATAATGTAATGTTACATCAGGAAAATTTTAATGCCATTAAATATTCTTGAAAGATACGACTGCAAACGATGGCTTGGATCTTTCTTGTATTAATTTACTTTGCCCTTATTTTAAAGGTTTCTTCTTCATTTTTTTCCTAGTTTGTTGTGAATATCCTTGTATTACCTAACAGAACTAATTCTGCCATCTACTGTTTCCTTTTATGCTTAAGGAATATGGAAAGTGGCCTGGTTTAAGAAGTAGGTTATAGAGTAAATTCCATAATGAGATAATATACTGACATATCAGAAACACATGGAGCCTCACTACTTTGAAAAAATGTGCATCTCTTTTTGTGCTGAGCTCTCCCATTCATTTCTTCATGTTATCCTATTAGAAGGGGAGAAAAATCAAATATTTAGAGTAAGGCTCTGTTTTCTTAGCTTTCTTGGCTAAAGCCCAAACAATGAGGATAATACATGAAAATTACCCTTCATTTCTAAAGCTACATATACCCTGTGGTAATTACTCTGAGTTACCAAAACTAGTCAATTGACCAACACCTCATTCAAGTGATAGAACATAACAACAGAGAACTGGCTGCTAGAGATAACAATTCTCAAGTTTTGGCCAAAGCTTCGTCTCTCTTTATTTTGGAGATAAAAGTTTGGGTGTTGTCAGAAAATATTTATACTATATTTAAACCAAAGGGATTAGATGAAATCACTCAATAGACCTGTTTAGAGAGAGTAAGATGTAGAAAGTGTTCTTCGGACCCCAGTATACAGTGGTGTGAAGAGGAAACTAGATGGAGAATCAGTGAAGTGAGAGAAAAAGGAGAGCAAGTGGTCATAAAAGCCAAGAAAAGAGCCTTTCAAGGTAAAGACAGTGGTGGGTTTCATTGAATGCTGCTGAAAGGCCAAATAAGATAAAATACAAAAGTAACCATTTGACAAAATTAAAATCATTGATGTTCTTGATATATTATTATTTTAATGATATTAATTATATCAGAGGATATGGTCTTCATTTGTTGCTGTTGAGTTAATGGTTAGAAATAATGAGACTGGTCTTCAAACCTGCTAAGTATTTAATGGTGCAATTTTAACTGTATTGTTTTTTACTGTGTCTCGTAAAAATTATTTATTTATTTATTTTTAAAGATTTTATTTATTTCTTTGACACACAGAGAGATAGAGAACACAAGCAGGGGGAGCGGCAGGCAGAGGGAGAGGGAGAAGCAGGCTTCCCGCCGAGCAGGGAGCCCGATGCGGGTCTCAATCCCAGGACCCTGGAATCATGACCTGAGCCAAAGGCAGATGCTTAACGACTGAGCCACCCAGGTGCCCCACTCATAAAAATTATTAATGTTAAAATATCTAGAGAAAAAATTCAAGTTCTGGTCCTAAAAGCCTTCATCTGATTGTTTGCTTAATATACTTTCTTGTTTTGGGGGCCTGAGTGGTGCAGTCAGTTAAGCATCCAACTACTGGTTTTAGCTCAGGGTTGTGAGTTTGAGCCCTGTGTGGGTCTTTGTGCTCAACTCGGAGTCAGCCTAAGACTCTTCCTCTCCCTTTGCCCCTCCCCTCAGCATGCTCTCTCTTTCTCTCTCTCTAAAATAAATACATAAATGTCTAAAAATATATTTATACTTCCTTGCTTTTATCAGAGGCAGGTCAGGCAGAAGCTATGATTATGAGATCACTGTTACAGGCTACAGGCTTTGAAGTCTTTCCAGATGCATTCTAAATTCCCATTTAAGTCACTCCCCTCTCTCTATGTTGTTTCCCTTCTTTCCCCTTCCCTTCCCTTCTCTTTTCTTCACCTCCACTCCTGTTTTCCCTTTCTTCTCTGCCTTCTTTGTTCTCCCCTATCCGGCTTCTCTCCCATATTGCCAGTTCACATTTCAACTCCTTTTGTTAAACAAAATAAAACGTAAGATGCCCTCTCTCCTTTAAGCTTTCAATCCACCTGTTCCTGCCTGTTAAAGACTGCTTCTGTACCCTTCCACAGATTGTCTGAGAATGTGCAACAGTGGAGATGACATAAAGTGACCCAGTAAGATTGAGAGAGAATTTATTTTCATGGAATAAGGGAAAGTATTTCTTTTTCTTCCTCCTACCACCCAGCCCTCTGCATAAATTCACGGGGGACTTTTATAATCAGAAGTGTAAAAGCAGAGAGAGCTGATCAATCAGGAGATTATAATGACTACTTCACATCAAAAGCCACAACAAATTCTATTCTCTTTAGGTACCATGAGGCCCCTCCCTGCTAGCCCTGCAGTTCAGTATCTGAACGTATTTCTTTCCTTCCTGGAAATGAGAATGGAAGTAATAAGAAAAATGAATATAATTCCTATTTTGTAATACATAATGCTTAGGTAAACCTGAAGGACTTTTCACCATTTAATAAAATCTTCCCCCACCTCCATGTGTTATACTTGGTTCAAGCTTGGATCTAAATATTACATTTCAGCACTTCCAAATAGGGCAGAAAAAAAGTAGCACTGAAAATGGAAAGTAAATGTGTTATATTCATGCTTGAGTGAACCCAGGTTCAATTTTATTTTCTACTACTTATAATTACCAAAATGTAAGTTTTGGTAAGTAGCAAATCTGCCTGTGGCCTATTTTACAACATTGGATTTTTTGTCTTTTACCTCAGATTCAACAAATTGATTTCACATGTGTGCAGGGAAATATATTCTAAGAAAAGTTCTCAGGTCTCTGAATGCTGAACTTGAATTCATAAATCAAGTCAATAATATATTATGAAAATTACAGTGGCTTAGTCCTTCTTGATGCCGGCATTGAGTCTTACATAGAACGAGCTGCTTTATCTCCCAGCACACATAACTCTTAAGAATTGACAAAAGGAGACAAAAAAGTTGAGCAAGATTCTGAGTCACTCTAGTTGTCAAAACTTTAGAATCCTGTCTTCTAGAGGCAAGAAACAGGGTAATCACTTTTAAACTCATGAACCTGACAGGAGCACCTGGGGGGCTCAGTTGGTTAAGCATCTGCCTTTGGCTCAGGTCATGATCCCAGGGTTTTGGGATTCAGCCCCGCCTTGGGCTCCCTGCTTAGTGGGGAGCCTGCTTCTTCCTCTCCCTCTGCTGCTTCCCCTGCTTATGCCCTTTCCCTACCTCTGTCAAATAAATGAATAAATAAATAAAATCTTTGAATAAAATAAAGTGAACTCATGGACCTGACAGATATAACTCTGTAACTTTATGCTATAACTCTATCAGAGACAGAAGAGGCCAGGAAAAGATATTCTTTTTTTTTTAAAAAAAAGGGCATAATAATAAATTTTACATATAAATTACTTTCTAAGAATGACAATATGCTTTTTAAATAAGATGATTTTTCAAATTTTGAAAATTTTCCTAGATTTAAAATACAGGAAAAAATTTAAATCAAAACATTTTTATATCAATCTAACTATCCAAATATAGTAATCTTTCTTCCAGTTCTCTCAAGAACTTGCTATAAGACAAGCTAACAAGTGTGATACACTAATTATAAAAAAGGTGTTAATGGTTCACATGATGGCACATCTGTTCAACTTTTTATAATTTAGAGACTATGCAAAGAAAAGACAACAGAGAAGACTGAATGAGGTAGACATCCTTTTCGACCCCCCAATTTTTCTGCATATATAAAAACACATACAACATGTACATTTATTCATTCATTCAACAGCTATTCTTGAGTACATACAATATGTGAGTTACTCTTCATAAATAGGATTTACTTCAACAGAAAAAGTACCTGTTCTCATGGAATTTACATTATATATGGAGGAACTAAACAAGTAAACATATACTATTTCAGGTGAACCTAAGTTCAAAAAAAGGTAAGTAAAGTGGTAAGACAACAAAAAATGATGGTGAGAAAATATCAAGTTTTGCTGAGGTTAAGGAGCCACCAGAACTCTCAATTACCACTAGTGGGAGTGTAAATTGGTAAAGCCATCTGAAAACTAATCAGCATTCTCTATTAAAGCTGAGCAGTGCCCAACCTATGACTCAGGAATCCCATTCCTAGATGTATTTCCAACAGGAATGTATTTATATATTTACCAAAAGGTATATGGTAAAATGTTCATAGCAGCACTGCATGTACTGGGCTTTTAAAGGAAAATAAAAAATGCCCATCAATAATGTAACATATCAATAAACTATATTATTCATGCCATGGTATATAATGCAGAGATGACAATGATTACTGATTACATAGCCAAAGGAGAAAATAATGAGAGATTCCATTTATAGAAGTACTAAAGCAGTTTATATTAGTCTGTTGTTAAATGACAGGAGAGTATAATCTTAAAGGTGGCGAATGCTGAAAAAGAGCACAAGCAGTTATTAGCATGTGCTGATAGTGTCTGTTTTCTTGATCTGGACACTGGTTTCCTAATTGAGTGATTTATTGGCTTAGACTGTGACCTTGTCTAAAGCTAATATTCTGTTTTCTTTCATGGTATATCTGTCAATACTCTCATTTTTCTAAGTAGCGTAGCTGTGCATTATGAAATGTCTCTTCTTTATTACATTTTAGGAGGTAATTTAGTCTCATGAATTCTCACAACAGGGAGTCAATAAAAAGTGCTATTCCATAATAATGCAACTGAGATTCAGTGAGATTACATCCCCAAAACATGACTCAGTAGCAAGAATAACAAAAAAATAGTCTTGTTGGTCCTAAATACTAGTCTTGAATTTGTAAAATTCTGCTGAATTAACAAAGTGTGTCCACTTATTACAGGCATTAGTGACCCTCACCACCACTTTGATTTCAATCTAACAGCAACTAACTTATATTTCAGAAACAAATCCTTACTAACTATAGTATAGAAATTAAAAAGTAGATCAATCTATTTACAGTGTTTGGAATAAGATCAAAACTACCTATTATATAAAAGCTATTAGAAGATGCATCTTTGAATCTCACGAGTCAAAATTATTCCTGACATTCCTCTTGGTTTAATATGTTGACATTGTAAGCCTATTGTTACCATGGTGTCCTCACATTTTTCTTCTGTGTTCAAAAATATATGTACCAAAATAATAGAAAAAAAAATTTTTTGCTTTTCAAGATTACATAATTCTTACAACTAAAATGATTTTGTATTATGAATTCTTATCAAAAGAGAGGATCTAAAAATGAGAAGACATATGACTAAAATAGATTGTTCCTGAAAAATTAATTAAATTCATGCTAGTCTTTATAAAAGTGAATTTAAAAACATGTGCATATAATATTGGGATCAGATTATACTTGAAGGGCATTTTTATAGGCAGAAAAAAACTAAAATAATGTTGCACATGCTTATTGATATTTTGACACTGCAAATAATATGTTGACGTTTCTGAATATATGGAAAACATTACTGTCATAAATATTTGAGTACTATTTTATTACCATAAAAAGGCATGACCAAAACTTTTGTGTGAAATGCTATAAATTTTAATATTCCTTGACCTGTGTACTGTGTAAAATAATCAAGAGATTAACATTAGGTTGGTTGTATTATTATCTGTACACATATCAAACCCCTGACGAACCTATGTACATTATGGCAGTCAGTGCTACATTTACTTCAGTCTGTATCTATGGCATACCACACCTGATACCCACAATAGGTAATTGATAAATATTTGGTGAATAACTGACAAATAAATATATAGCTTTCTGAATGAATAAACACAAATACATGTACAGTAGAATGTTTCTTGAAATAAAAGACTTGTGTCAAATGAATTGGCCCTATACAATTTTGAAAATAGTGAAATCTTGCATGATATCACAAGAAATTTCATCCTGCTTATCCTGCTGTCATTATCCTGAAAACCACAGACCACAAAATTGGACACTCCCACCATTACATCATAAACCAAAATAATTTTCAGCTAGATTAAATATTCAAAGTTAAAAAATCAGACCATGCAGAATATAATATAGATAAATAATTACCTGATTTAGAACAAGGAGAACAAAAAATACGATAATGAATAACAAGTAGTTCCACAGAAATAGATTGATTACCTTAATTATATTTAATGTGAAAGGAACCCTGCACTTCTCCACACTGTCAAATTTTATAAATGAATTTGGGAAATATGACTAGGAACACATATTACAGAGTAAGGTTTACTATCCTTAAGAATTACTGTTACAAATTAACACATGAAAAATGTGCAATTAACAGAAGGATAGGTAAGGTACATACATAAATAAGATGAAAATTATATAAATAATATAATAAAATTTTTCTGAAACAAAAATAGCAACCTATCTGTGTACATGTTTCTGTCTGTACCTCTCTCCCAGGTGCTTATATTAAGTATATGTGTTAATTACAACTTTCATTTATATTGAATCTTCATTGACTATTTTTTAAAATTTGATATTTTTGGACTATAACAAAATAGGTTAATTCGTTTTTACTGTAAGTGTTTGATTAACTGTTGTGGAAAACCATCTGAGAATTCTTAGAATAAGACAGCTGTGCGGAAGAGGGTCAATGGAAAGGTCTGGAGCACAGAAGTCATCTTCTGTGAAAATCCTGGAAGTGCCTTATAGGGACAAAACAACAAAGGTGATGTCAACCATAAGCAAGTGAAAATTGTTTTGGGGATGGTAAAAAAAAATCCTAGACATTATAATGGTTTATATCCCTCCAAAGGGCCATTGTACTAAATGACATAAGCAGCATTCATCAGCAGGGTTGGGGGGGAATGATTAGGACAAAATGTCTAAAAAGGCTACTGCTTGGAGTATAATGAAAAAAAAAAGGGGGGTTGGTAATTAAAAAAAAGATTCAAGAAAAACTGCATAGGAAAGTGGTAGGTGTCTTTTTTGTTTGTTTGTTTTTTGATTTTTGTTTTTTTAAGATTTATTTATTTTGAGAGAGTAAGAGAAATAGAGAGAGAGAGAGAGTGGGGGGGAGGAGCAGAGGGACAGAGAGAATCTTAAGCAGACTCTGCACTGAGTGTGAAGCCCAGTGCAGGGCTCGATCCTACCACCCTGAGATCATGACCTGAGCTGAAATCAAGAGTTGAACACTTGACCAACTGTGCCACCCAGGTGCCCTGAAAATGGTAGGTGTCTTTAAAAAGGAAAAAAAAAATGTTTAATAAAAATCAAATTGTGATCCATTTTCTTACTACCTTAAACATTTTTCCTTATTCTGCTTTGAACACCACAATTTTACATCACTAAAATTGAATAACATTGTAAAAGAATAAAATCTTTTCCAAAATAAAAAAAATCAGGGTAGTAATTAAAATTTTAAGATTAATTTTAGCATATATAAATAGTAATAATCTTTAAACAAAAATGCAGGTGTATGCATGCCTGCAAAATAAGAACAACTGTCAACTAGATGAAATTTGAAAATACTGTGCATTAAATTACATAACATTAAATGACTTAATCTTACTGCAAAGTATGAAAAGTAAAAATTGCTCTTAAGACAAATCCAAGATGGTATTGGAATGTATTACCATTCCTAACATTTGGAAATTATAAGCTTTACTCAGTGTAAAGCAACATAAAAAACAGTAGTCAGTATAAAGAAACAAATACAGAGTAAAAGAAAAGAATTTCCATCAGCTTTTTAATCTGAGAAAAGGGATCTATTGCTTTAGCATATCACACAGAACTACATTTCCAGAGGGAAAACTGGAATAGTTGTGTATTTCAAGGTAATATTGTCAAAAAGAAAACAAAGATAGGCTTGATAATTTTGTGATTTCCCTATGGGACTAGAAAATCCATTTAGATGGATTGTTAGCATCTGGAATATTGAAAATATTCTCTAAAAGAAGATTTTAGCTACAGACATGACTATATACAACTAGTAACTGAAGGCCAGTGGTTATTGTGAGTTGTGCAGACATACCAGTTAGATATCTTTATTGTAATACAGGAAAATCCAATCTCTGCCATCATTTAGTAGAAACATTATACTAAAGCAAAATTTTAAAAAGCAATACAAGGCAAATGACTCAAAATTGCACAAAACACCATTGCACCTATATCTGAGCACAAGAAATTTGTGACAGGCCATAAATCCAACATATGGAAAGTAATATGAATTAGAAAAAAACAAACAAACAAGTGATAGTCCAGTGATAAGTATTAGAAAAGAATAATGTGAACAATGCATCTATATTTTTCTTTGCTGCACTATCACAAACATAATAATCTCCTTGTCCTTTAATATTATTTGGAATAATTTTTAACAATAAGATTAAGCATACAGTCCATGGTTATGTCTTTGCAAAAATGAGTATTAGTGCTTCTTAAGAATTAATACAGTCATCAATAAGTATTAAATGCTACAGTGTAGGGGCACCTGGGTGGCTCAGTCGATTAGGCATCTGCCTTCTCCTCAGGTCATGATCCCAGGGTCCTGGGATGAAGCCCTGCATCAGGCTCCCTGCTCAGCAAGGAGCCTGCTTCTCCCTCTCCCTCTGCCACTCCCCTTGCTTGTGTTCTTTCTCTGTCAAATAAATAAAATCTTTAAAAAAAATAAATACATACATACACACATACTACAGTGTAGGCAGTAGTAGAAATCATAAAAAATAATTTCATATAATAAATTGACATTCAAGTGGATTTATTTACTTTAAAATAGAACACTCTGGTTATAATGGTAACCTGGGCAGAATTTCCTGAGATTTTTTTTTTTCTACTCAGCCCTTGCATGGTTCTATCACCAATTAAAATAAGATGGGCTACTAGTGGAAATGTAGAAGAATCTAAGGACATTTGAAGCCACAAATTTTGTATTAGAGAGATCTCATAGAGAAATTAAGTGATCTGATGATATAAGGGAGAAACGAGAAGGAAAAAAAGACTTTCTCACTGGAGGAAGAGAGCAAAAAGACCACTCACTCTACTGTTGCCTGAAATGCCTAAGTCACTCTAGTGTCCTCTAGCCTAAAGAGAAAGTTCCCTTGTTCATTAAAAACATGGTGTCTTTTTGTGGCCACAAATACCTCCTGATAAAATGGCAATCACAACAAATTCCGCCACAGAATGGGTTGAGGTCATTCTACCTGGTAGGCAAAGACTTGCTTAATCCTTGTAAATCACTTGTTAGAAATTAAGGACAACAGGGGCACCTGGGTGGCTCAGTGGCTTAAGTGTCTGACTTTGGCTCAGGTCATGATCTCAGGGTTCTGGGATAGAGCCCCATGTAGAGCCCAGTGGTTGGGCTCTGAGCTCAGCAGGGAGTCTACTTGTCCCTCTCCTCCCTCTGCCCCCCCACCTCCCACTCTCTGTCTCTCTAATAAATAAAATCTTTAAAAAAAAAAGAAATTAGGACAAAAGAGGTACTCAGGAAAAATGTCTCATCATAAAGGTCTAAATTTGTACTCTGTTCCCTGTATAGACATGGAAATGCAGTATTTTTCTATATTGTCTTGTTCTTGACACTTAACAATTCCAGAGACATTCTAATACAATGATCTACATGAGCACAAAGTAAAGCCACACAAAAGGGGGTGTATTACATGAGTGTCCTAAGAAAGATTAATCACATTAAATAAATAAAATAAGTAGGATACACAGCTGAATTAGTAGGGCAGGTTTTTCATATTGAAATAAAACAAATGGAAAAGATAAAAGAAATTAATGAGGAAAATAAAACATAAATAAGACTTTTCTTGAATAAAAATAAATGCTAAGCTTAATGAAGGAATGTTAAATTAGTAGTCTCTGCTGAGAATAAGATTAGTATCCTCATAAATGGTGTTGGGGAAACTGGACACCTACCTGCAAAAGAGTACACCTGGACCACTTTCTTAGACCATACACAATAAACACAAAACAGATTAAAGACTTAAATGGTAAGATTTGAAACCATAGACTCCTAAAAGGAAACTCCTGGACATTAACCTTAGCAATACTTTTCTGGATCTATCTTCCCAGGGAAGTGAAACAAAAGCAAAAACAAACAATTGGGACTAAATCAAACTAAAAAGTTTTTGCACAGTGAAAGAAACCAAAAACACAAAGGCAACCTACTGGATGGGAGAAGATATTTGCAAATGATTTTTCTGATAAGGGGTTCATATCCAAAGTACATAAAGAATATATAAAATTCAACACTCCCCAAAATAGTAATAGTAATAATCTGATTAAATGTGGACAGAGGGCCTGAACAGACATATAGGTGGCCAAAAGAGACATGAAAAGATGACCAACATTACTAATCATCATAGAAATGCAATCAAAACCACAATGAGATATGACTTTATATCTGTCAGAATGGCTAGTAACAAAAGGACAATGAGTGTTGGGAGGCTGTGGAGAGAAGGGAACGCTTGTGCACTATTTGTGGGAACGTAAATTGATGCAACCACTACAAAAAAGAGTATGGAGGTTCCTCAAAAATTAAAAATAGAAATATCATACAATCCAGTAATTCTACTTCTAGGTATCTACCCAAAGAAAACAACTTTAATTCAAAAAGATATATTCGCCCCTATGTTTATTGCAGCATTATTTATAAAAGCCAAGATATGAATGCAACCTAAGTATCTATTGAGATTAATGGATAAGGTAAATCCAGTATATGTATATACACACCATAAAAAAAAAGAATGAAATCTTGGCAACATGGATGGATCTGGAGAGCTTTATGCTAAGTGAAATAAGTCAGAGAAAGACAAAATACCATATGATCTCACCTACACGTGGAATCTAAAAAACAAAACAAACAACAGAAAGAGACATAAATATAGGAAACAAGCTATATGGTTGCGGGGGTGGGAGGGTGCTGGAGGATGGCTGAAATAAGTAAAGGCGATTAAGAGGTATAAACTTCCAGTTGTAAAATAAATATGTCATGGGGATGAAAATTACAGCATGGGGAATATAGTTAATATTGTAGTAACTTAGTATGGCGACAGACAGTAACTATACCTACAGTGCTGAGCTTTACATAATGTATGTAATTGTCAAATCATTATATTTTACACCTGAAACTAATATAATATTATGTGTCCACTATACTTCAATTTAAAAAAAAGAAAAAAAGATTATTATTCTGAGAGATGAAAGAGATCACTCAAAACACAGGGCAAAAACATAAAGCAAATGAAATTATAAGAATAAAATATGTATTTCTGAGTAATAGGGATTCTGAAAAATAAATAAAAGATGATTTTATTTTAATTTTTTTATTTTATTATGTTAATCACCATACATTACACCATTAGTTTTTTATTTATTTTAATTTTTTTAAAGATTTTATTTTTGAGAGAGAGAATTTTCTTTTAATGATTTGCAAATAATTTTACTAAAATCATCTTTTATGGGGTGCCTGGGTGGCTCAACCAGTTAAGCGTCTGCCTTTGGCACAGTTCATGATCCCAGAGTCCTGGGATCAAGCCCCATGTAAATAAAAATAAAAATTTAAAATTTAAAAATTAAAAAAAATAACCACCCAACTGTGCCCAAACAAAATTCCTGATCTACAAGTTAAATAAATGATTGCTCATTGAAGTGACAAAATTTTACAGTAGTTTGGCAGCAAAATCTTATAATGTTTCTTCCTCGTTTTTCATATAACATGTTTCCTCTATTTCTTTAAATATAATGCTGCAGATATTTTATATTTTGTCCCTGGGAAGTGTAAAGTTCCCTATCTAAATTCTTATTCATTAAAATCCAACTGATTTCTTCCCTACTTGCTTATTCTCACTATGGCACTGTGATCCATTTTGGTTTCACTGTCCCTTTTTTAATGTAATTTTGTGTTTTCTTCTTAGTTGTGAGCCCATGTGCCTCGGATTTTATCTGTGAATGCTTTGAAGACTAGACTGAAAAGTCATTCCTCCAAAGAGAATTTGTGTTTGCTTCTTCCAGTTAACACTTCTAGAAAAGATAACTTGAGTGAAATCTGAAATTTGAAAATGTTAAGAATCACAGGGAGGCTGGCATACCCTTATGAACTGTCTAGGGAGTAAGCTGTTTTTGTTTTTTCTACTAGAATTAAAGTTAAGATAGTCACCTTTCTATTGCAAGTTACATTCATTTCTTATTCACAATTACACTGAGAATCTAATATATGTGGGGAAATCATTTTTATGTGGGCACCTACTATGGAATCCCCACCATGTGCAGGCTCTGGGCTTTCTTTTCTGTCCTCTGTAACTCATGTAGTCCTCAAAACAGAATTTCATTGCTGGTAATTGAAGGCGGGGTCTTTGGGAGGTAGTCAGATCATGAGGTCAGAGCCTTCTTGAATGAGATTAGTGCCCATGAAGGAAGAGACACCAGGGATCTCTCTCTCTCTCTGCCATGGGAAGGGAAAGTGAGAATCCACAGCTGTCTACAAGCCAGGAAGCAGGTCCTTACCAGATGCTGGATCTGCTGGCACCTTAATCTTGGACTTCCCAGCCCCTACAACTCTGAGAAATAAAGGTCTGTTGTATAAGCCACCCAGTCTACAGTATTTTTGTTATAGTAGCCTAAGCTGTTTATGATACCAGTTGGTAAAACTGTCGATGCTTGATTACCTACCATAGTTCCTATTTTTGCACTGTTTTTAGCCTCTGGAAATTCTTTTGTGACAATACAAAACTGAATTTTAATGTTCTTATAGAAGGGTTGTTCATGGTTTATTTTCTACTATATTGCCACTAATGGGTAACTCATTAATTTTGTTTGGCTATCTAACATAGGATAGAAATGACTGATTTTCTTTTATTGCCTTGCCTTCTCATATATTGATATGTGCATCACATTTTGTCTTAAATCAGATTATTAGCATATTTAGTTCTTTTAGATTATTACATATTTTTGGTCAATCAATGTACACACACATCAGACAACAGTCACAAAATGTTCAGCTGTCCTAAACTCTCAGGCCATTGACTTGCAACGATGCTTGAAAAGCCAACATTCTAATCAATCATTTCATTTAATAACTTTTATGTGAGATTTTTCCTAAATATGAGAGAATGGCAATGAACAGGGAGAAACTGAAGACACACATTAATTTACTTAACTATTTTGCCTAGGGCTGGCCCTAAATATAACCGTGTATATTTTTCATTAAATAGAATAATAAAAAATCAAATGCAATTAACTGAACTAATATGAAGGGACAAGATAAATGCTATATCCTAATAGAATTCCAATGCTAACAACTTCAAGCCATAGCTGTCTTATTTGTGGACTACAGCAAATAACATTAAGCTAAAGAACCAACTAATGGATGATTAATGTTCCTTATTAAATTAGATGAAGGAAAATAACAATGTTAGTTGTTAGCAAGTCACCAGGGTGGAGGGGAAAAAAAAACCTTGACAAGGATAATTTTTCTGAAGTTTTATTTTATAAAGATGGTGAATATAATTACCCAGAGAAATGGAATTTGTTATATTATTGACTATAAATTTTCTTTCTAATTTTATATGAAAATATAGTTTATGATTTATGGTTGCTTTCACAAATGGACAGAAGCCTGCACCTAGATTATATACTTGTGTGTAAACAGTACACATTACATTTAGGAATCTTTTTCATGATCTCATAGAAAAAGCCTTTATAGGCAACTTTGATTAAAGGTATATTTGTAGAACAGTCTTACCTAAAGGATTGCTCATCTTCCTTTATTTAACATTATCTTTTGTAGCATTTTTGTATAATTCTCTTCTTTCTGACATTAAGAGGCCAGACATGGAAAATAAAATTTTCTTTAATATTGTATATCTTAACCTATTTTTGTGCATAATTATATAATCAAATAGGGACTCAAGAGAGTGTCCCAGAAAAAGGTTAATTTTTTGGTGCTGAAACAGTTGCTAGGTTTATAGTATAAGACAAACCATATAATTCCATTAAATACAAGACTAAGTGGACAAGTACTTGAATGTTGGTGAATTCTTCCCTACTAACCCTGCTAATCATCATCTGTAGGTTATGAAGAAGTGGTACATGGAAAGGGGGATTACCTCTTCTCTAACATGAATTACTGACTAAAAAGTTTTTATATTACATATAAACAATCAATGCATCATTACTGTTATTGCCTTATACAATCAATTACAGTGAGTTACCTTTAAGAGCACTGTAAATAAAAACACACACACATGTATACACACACACACACACACACACACACAACTTTCAAAGCTACATGTATTCCATTCTAAATGTTCTTAATTTCTTTGTACAGAGGCAAGTTGCTGATGTTAAAAAATCCTTTTGCCTGCAGAACTCTAACATATCTTGTGAAGCAGGTGGGTTGGCAATGAATTCCCTCAAGTTTTGTTTGAGAAATATCTGTACTTTTCTACTTTTGAAGGATATTTTCTCCAGATATAAATTTTTAGGCGGATGAATAGACTTTTTTTCAAAGAAGACACACATATTGCCAACACACATGAAAAAATGCTCAGCATTACTCATCATCAGGAAAATGCAAATCAAAACCACAATGAGTTATCGATCACCCTATACCTGTTAGAATGGCTAAAATAAAAAAAGGCAAGAAATAACAAGTGTTGTTGTGGACATGGAAAAAAGAAACCTCTGTGCATCATCAGTGGGAATGTAAATTGGTACAGCCACTGTGAAAAACAATACAGAGGTTCCTCAAAAATTAAAAATAGAAATACCATATGAACCAATAATTCCACTACTGGGTATTTAACCAAAGGGGGAAAACACTAATTTGAAAAGATATGCACACCCCTACATCTATTGCAGTATTATTTATAATAGCCAAGAAAGGGAAGCAACCTAAGTGTCCATTAATAGATAAATGGATAAAGAAGATGTGGTGTACAGATACAGTGAAATACTTGGCCATAAAAAAGAACAAGAGTGTACCATTTCAGTCAATATGGAAGGCCTTAGAGGGTGTTAATTGCTTTGATGGCTAGTGGTATGTGTGCCTGTTTATCTGTGTGTATTCTTAAATTTCCCAGTTTTCATCTTCAATATAATTGTGAAGAAAAAAATTAATACTCAAGTATTTTATATATAAATTGTGTTCATTCTACTGACTGCCATGGGACCAATGAAAGATACTTTTACTGCCTGTGACTCACACGTTTCCTCTTAAAATGGAAAGGGTCAAATGAGCAAAATGTATATATTCTAAACATCAAGTTATCATTAGCTTAGCTCAGGCTAACTACTCAAATATAGAGAACTGGGGGAAGTATGTCTTACATTATTTTTTCCTAAAAGGGTTTATTTCTAGCAACTCAAGCATTCTTAATTTATAGAAAACAAGCACCAATGAATTTTTTAAATAACATGAATAAGACTGAGTTTATTAAAAGTTATGTTTCACTGTGTGACTACTGGTCGGGCTCCAACATAACACAGTCAAATAAAATTTTCAGTGAAGTTCGCTAATTTGAAAATTAACAAGTTTGTTTTTCACATACCTACTGACTCTTCCCTATGTTGGTTATTCAGTCTAAGAGCTGTGGCATTTCTTAGTTAAAATGTTTCTGGCCTGCTTATGGAGTTTTGGTTTTCTAGATAAAAAGAGAAAAAGAAATCTCTGGTATATTACCTAGATGAAGACAGATTTAAAAGTGGACAGATATAATTAATATATTTTAAACACTTTTGTTTGACAAGCATGCTTATGATTCTTATGATTTCCAAAACTGATTCTTAAATAGTGTAAATCAGTAAAGATTTTACATTATTTAAATTATGATCTGGATCTTAGAGCCAGTTCAGTAAAATTATGACATCAAATTAATTGAGATAATGGGTGTGAAAGAACTTAGCACAGGTGCTCAAGATTTTTCTTAGTAACCGAACACTAAGTGCACAATTTTTAAGCCAAGAAAGTACACAGAAGAAATTATAAAATGATTTGTACTTAGTATTGCTAAGTTTTTATAGCTATAATTATTTACTTGACTATAGCACACGACATCTCTAGATCAGAGACCAGATTGTTCATTATTCATAGAGCATCTTATTGCCATTTCCCTGAACCTCAGTCCACATGGAATGGCATGATAGAAGCCAGACGTTACCCTGCACATAACACTGTGGTTGCACCACAGGACAGGAATCCCAAAATTATATGAAAAGCTTAGATAAGCTGTTACATCTGTTCCCTCATTTCCAGAGAGAAAGAGACCTTAGCTCTTCTGAAAGCAAATGCTCTGGAAAAGGAAGGGTCCCTAGGTTTTCATTACCTTTAAGGTAGGTAAGAGGAGATACATTAAATTTCTCTGGAGCAATTCACTCTCTCTCTTACTCTCAAGTCATGTTTGCTCTTTAGTCATCTAACCATTTACTTTGCTCAGTAAGCCCTAATTATGCAGAAAAGTGAATATATAATATACTATGCAATGACAAATAATTAAAAAAAATCAATCTTTGCCACAGAGTTCTACATAACTCATGTATCAAAGAAAGAAAAATTGTAAGCATTAAAAATAAGTCATAATACGGTTTCATTAATTTGTGTTTGATAAAGGTAGTATTACAGAGATTATGGTCTTAAGTGTTTATACTGGAAGAGAAGATGGTAATTAATAAGCATCTAAATCATGATATTAGAAAACAAATCACATATCTCCCACCCCAAAAAAACCATTGAAAAAGATAGTTATAGATGCCAAACTGTAGTAAATATGCAACAGGAGGAAAAATAACACAAATGTAAGGTCAAATGCTTATTCTTTAAAATGAGTAATACATAAACATTACAGTCTTACTGTCCATGAAGAAAGAATTTTCAAATAAAAATAACAGGTTGATAATTTTTCTAGTACTCTGGTTTCTCTCTTCCTTGATTGTGTCTCCTCCAAACCTACCTCCGCTACTTCATTGCTATACTCCAGAAGTGGCTTTCAGTTTTGTTACTATATGCCATGGAAGACAACACCATGACCAGGATGTACATACATAAACACACAGGCACATGTATGTGAAAAATGTTTCATTATAAACACTACTTCCAAATGTACTAAATGTTCTATCCTATCCTAAAATGCTAGCCATGACCCAAGAAACTGATCTTAAAACACACTAATATGTTGTGACCCTTATTTGCAACACTTCTATAATCTGAGTTCCAAGTGTTCCACTCTACAGAAACTCACTCTTATCTCTGCAGCTCACTCCCTTTATATTCACCCCTGTGACAATATTTTGTCCATTTTTTCCCAAAAATATCCCATAGATGCTATCACTCATACACTCTTGCTTACCACTTTCATACCTTCATATCCCTCTGTGCCCAAATGAGGGATCATTCTAATCATACACTGCATGTACAATCAACCCTCTTGCCCCTCTCTCTTTCTCATATTTATCTGGAAGAAGTCCACATTGTGCTAGATAAAACTCCCTATTCTGTGCCTGCATCCATGCAGATGTATTTGGTGGGACAAAAACACATAACTATATTGGCTGGATAACATGTTAAATTTAAGACTACTAACTTCAAGCATTACTTTACTAGTACAATATCAAATGGCAATCTTTCTCCTAGTTTATCAAGAAAATAGAAGCTCTCAGATGAGAACATTCCAAAGCTACCAACACCAAATTTATCTGCTTACTTTTATACATACCAGTGAACTCTGCCTTCTCTCCCAACATTAGGCATACATAGGACATTTCTTTTCTGATATGCCAAACTCCCACTTATGCACTAGATTTTATCTTCTCTCACCCAATCAATTATAGGCTTCAGTAATTTTCCCTTTCATTTTTGCATCAAAAAGGTGTTTCTGGTACTGATTAGTCTCACAGTAAATACATTTAGAAATAAATGAATGCAATTTTACTGGCAATAATCTACAGTTAATAAAATAGATCAGAGAAATTAACATTGCTAAGTTTTCAATGTTCTCATTGAAATAATTCAATGTCTATATTGAAACCTGTAATACTGAGGTTTAAACATCAAAACATATTACTTCAATATGAATAATAATGGCTCAAAAATTATATAACCTAATTTAAGAAAGGATGACTTGATGCAGTGGAACGCTGGCTTTACTGGAGGATCTTTTCCCCCTGGAGCTGTCTGATCAGCTCATTTTAATGATGTCATAGCAGGCAATCAATGTATTGTCTCCATGTTAACAGGTATAAATCTTGTTCCAACTCCAGAATGCATGCATAAGGCTTTATGATCTGGGATTTACAGAGAAAATTGCAGTAAAAGTATTGATGTTCCCATCAGTTTGGGTCTAAGCCTATAATTAATAGCTTGTTTCTTTTCATTTCAATGGAGACAATCAAGTTCTAAGCTAATTAAGTAGAGGTAAGCCATAAATTACTGTTCTACTTAAAAAAAAATCTGGTTTTGAAACAAAAGGCATTCAGAAGTTTAGAAAGGAAAATGCATTTACAATACTTGACATTTAGAGATGTTTCTCTTAAAAATATGAAATATATTGCTTACTTTCTGAAACTAATATGATGCACTAGAAACCATGATTTATCTTTAGTCAAAACAGACATTCATTAGCTAGTGCATTCTCTAGATAATCAGAACTAGTGTTTTTGATGATTTTTATTTTTCACTGCAGATAATTTTGTGGTTCATTGGCAGTGTGTCTGTTTCGTGGCTGAGTAAACTGTTGTCATAAAGCCATGTCTGTTTTGCATGTCATGATCACAATTGATAAGATTTTTAATATTGATATATTTTTATTATTTAATTTACTGTTTTGTTTTTATATTACCTAAACCTAATAAAATACCATTTTAATTAATAAAAACATTTCATAATTAAACTACTTGGCATTATTTCAGTTTTTAAACACTAGAATCTCAATTTGTGTCATCTTAAAGAGGCAGTTTCCAGTTTTTCCCCACACAACACAACTGAGTGATGATACCACCCAACACATTCAGGGGGTGAAAACGTACTTTGGCTGTAATAGCCCAATTAATAAAAACAAATAAATATATTTGAGACTATGTGTATTCAATGCCAACTTAATACCCACTTAAAAAACCTAGGCATAATACTGACTCTCCTAACTTCTACCAAGCAATCCTCTTTGCTGAAAAGGATAATGAAAGAAAAATTAGAATATTGTACAAATCTTCGTAGAAATCATTTCTAGAAAGTTTGGATTTGCATGTTCACAAATTTTAAAATATTATACTCATTTATTATGTTCCTTGTCACTACTACTAGAAACAACCTCAATTCCCTTGTTATATTTATATTTAAATATCCCAAAACCTCAATTATGTTGAGAATACTAAATTTGCCAGTCACTCTGACAACTTTAAACTAAGTCTGCTATACTGGTGCATTGTTCTCTCAACATCAGTATAACCTACTCACCACAGTTCGCTCAGGAGAGAACTAGTTTCCAGGTGAACTGTTATTAGTACCCTCTTTCACTACAGACCTTGTACCAGACCAGACAGTAAAGTATATGGTTAGCCTAGGTCTGTACATGATCCTAACCCTCTTTTTACCTTCTTTTTCTGAAAGTTCCAGAGGATCAGGGAGAATTGGTGAGTGCAGTCTCCCAGAAAATTATCTTACTCTTGCCTTAAACTGTGCTCCTTTTTCTTAAAGTTGCCATTCTCAGTACTACTCCTGACCATACTGCTCGGCCCCCATGTGCCCATGATCTCACCTGCACCTAGCAAACATTCTCCCTTGGCAGTCCACCCAGGAGCACAGACCCCTGGGGTCTTAATTCTCACAGGAGGTTTATACCTCTACCTAATGCTTCGGGATCTCTGCTCTACTCATGAATCGTGTACACCTAACTTACCTGCCATCAGATCATCAGGGCTTACCTCCTTTCTGTTCTTAAGAAAGAACCACCTTCTCTGATATATATATATATATATATATATATATATATATATATATATATTTGTAGTGGGTCCCTATGCAGTCCCCAAACTAGTTGCTACCCTGGTTGGTCTTTGCATTTTATAAGGGAAACCTTCTTAGTTTATATAGATACTTACAGAAGGCTGGGTTCAAGTACAGGTTAATGTTTTTTCCCGAGTCATTGCTTTTTTTCCAGGATATAAACTCAGTTGGTGATGCTTCCTTGTAGGTCCAAACTACTTCCTCTAGAGTGATTTCTTTCTTTCCAACAGGGCCTTTTAGTTTTTCTTGAATTTTAAATACCTCTGAAATAATCTTAACTTTGACACATAAAACATCTGTGCAAAGTTTGTATTTCTTTCTTTCTCACTTATTAAATTATTGGTCTCGATGATATTTAAGAGGTAAGATCTACATATGTTCTAAATAACACTGAAACATTGCTTTGCATTTGCTCTGTATTGCTATTCTGACTTCTGATATTAGCCTGTAAGGAAAAAAAAAAAAAAAGGACACATACACACCAAAGAATACAGTAGAAGTACTTGCCTTTCCTCTGTGGAATGCCCCTATGATTATTTAAATACGCACACATCCAAACACATATGCATGCACGACAGTGATGCTTTCTACCTAATAGATATTATAATTATTATGTTTGAACGTTGTGCTAGTAATAGGAAATGATAGTTCATCTTCTGATCCTCTGGACAATGCTACTAAACCATTTTTAGAACCTCTTCCCAGCAAATGCAGGAGCAGCTGTTGTAGCCTGGTTTGCACTTGCTTGGTCAACATTATATATAATAAATATTAATAAATACTACATATATATGGTATATATGATATATATTAAAATAATATCTGAGTACACATATGTAGTATACAAAATTTTACAAACATATATACATAAAATACATATTTACATTATGCTTATAAATACAGTCTCCCACAAAGGACTTTTATCTTGCCTTATACCCCAATAATGAGAAAACAATCCAGCTTTAAAAATTGGGAAAAAAATGTTTGAACAAACCTGAAGAAGACATTTGGATAAGAAAATATCACATGAAAAGGTTCTCAATATCATTAGTTCTTTAGAATGTAGAAAATTCAAATTAAGGCTATAGTGAAATTCCATGACAAACCAATTAGAGAGGCTAAAATTAAAATCATACTAAGTGTTGGCAGAAATGTGGAGCAACTCTAACTCTCGTATACTATGGGTAACTATAAAGTGGTACAATCATTTTGGAAAAAGAGTTTGACAGCTTCTTTAAAAAGTTAAAAATACATCCATCATAGGATTCAAACATTCTCCTATGAGGTATTTATAAAAAAGAAATAAAATCATCTACATAAAGACCTGTACACAATCTTTAATACGAGCATCATTTGTAGTAGCCAAAACCCATAAACAACCCTAATGTCCACCAACAGGTGGAAGTATGAACATATCATGGCATACTGTCATCATGAAATGTAATAAAAAATGAACTACTGATATATACAAAAATAGGATTGATCTAAAAAGAATTATTCCCAAGTGAAAGAAGCCAGATCTCCATACTTCTAGATTTTATTTATTTATTTGAGAGAGAGAGAGCATGAGAGGGAAGAAGGTCAAAGGGAGAAGCAGACTCCCTGCTGAGCAAGGAACCTGATGCAGGACTCGAACCCGGGACTCCAGGATCATGACCTGAGCTGAAGGTAGTCGCTTAACCAACTCAGCCACCCAGGTGCCCAAGATCTCCACACTTCTATACCACCCACACACCCACACCTAATTACATAGTATATAGTTAGTTCAATTATATAAATTCTAAAAATGGAAATAATTTTTAGTGACAGATATTTGATAAGTTTTGCCTGGGACATGAAGAGTTGGGAGGAAGAAATTACAAAACGCAAGGAGGAAAATTCTAGAGATGATGAATATGCTCATTTTCTTGATTGACATGGTTTCAGGAGTATAGATACATGTTAGAACTTATCAAATAGTACACTTCAATTATGTGCAGTTTAATGTCAATTATACCTCAATAAATTTGTAAAAAATATAGATTCATAGTCCAGTATTAACAGTAATATATTTGTCCTCCTTTGAGATTTTTGGATTTTATTAATGAATTTCAAATAAAAAAATAATACTAAATGTTTGTTCTTAAAAATTATTTCTACTTATTGTTAAACATATTGATTTCTTTAAACTTTGTCCCAAGTAAGATATATTTGATAAAAAGAAAAATTTCCATCAATTAAAATACGATTTATAGTAGTTTTTATTATACAGTTGACCCTTGAACAACGTGGGGGTTAGAAAAACTGACCCCCT
The DNA here is from genome assembly GCF_003265705.2 of Callorhinus ursinus. Lineage (NCBI taxonomy): Eukaryota > Metazoa > Chordata > Mammalia > Carnivora > Otariidae > Callorhinus > Callorhinus ursinus. Next base: position 14,006,826 of record NW_027397116.1, read on the forward strand.
GACACAGTTAAAATTCCCCATATAACTTTTGACTCCCTAAGACCTTAATTACAAAAAACCTACTGTTGCCTGGAAATTTACCGATGATATAAATATATTATTAATACATATTTTGTATGTTAAATGTATTATGTACTGTTTTCTTAAAATAAAGTAAGACAGAGTACAGATGTTATTAAGAAAATCATTAGAATGAACACATTTACAGTACAGTACTGTATTTATCCAAAAAATTGCATAGAATTGGACTCACATAGTTCAAACCTATGTTGTTCAGTGGTCAACTTTAATTACATTATAGTAAGATAACAACAGAATTCTAATTACAATCTAACTTGCAAATAATTTATTAAAATGCATACAATGAAATTCATATAAACTTTAAGTAAAGACCCTTCCATAACTAAAGTATCATTTTTTGTTTCATTTATCTAAAAAGCACAATAATAAAGGGGACATACTTTGAAATCACACAATTTTTTCAGATGATTTGGGCTATATCTATCCTTATTGATTCTCTCCCCCCAAAAAAGATTTAGAAACACCAACCGTATCATATTATTGACACCATTTTGAGATAATGCATTAATGATCATTATGTTTTAGAAATTATTTTTTTCAAAGGAACATCACTCATTCCTACTAAGCAGTTTATCCATTCCACTGCCAGCAAACAGTATGAAGTTTGAAGACTCTAGCTGTGAAATCACACAAACCTTGGTTGAAGTTCAGACTTAAGAATTTCTAGATATGTATATTCTGGTGAGTTATTTAATCTTGATTTGTTCCCTCCAACAACAAAAAGGAATTTAATGAGATTACATTAGTAAATTTTAGACTAAAAAATCTCTCAAGTGCCTAGCACATGATAAAAGTTAAAAGTACCAACTAAAAATATTAAAATATTTTCAAATACCCATTTTTAAAATGTCAAAATTGTTTGTAGGTTAAAAAATTGTCAAAGGGGCAAAGTTTGTTTTAGTGTTTCTTCAAATTCTCATTTGTCTAATCTTCATACCTTGGCTATTTATCTTTTTCACGTTGTAATGGCCTCTTTTCATGGGGAGGGAAACTCTTCAAAGTGTATTAACTCTTCAAAGTGTATTAACTCAGTAACTATGTATTTTATGGTCAGAATGTTTGTACAGTTTGTGTTTGCAAGTTAACCTTTCAAGGCAAAACATATTCCTTTTAATTTAGTATTTATTTGTGACTGATGACTTTTGCTTAAGAGGTGATTTTATCAGAAGAGATACCAGCAATTTAGGCAAACAAGGGTGATGTTATTTTCAAGTCAATTATATAATCTTGCATATCTCAAATTATAAAGGGTGTGATCTAATCCATCATATAAGGCAAACCTATTATCTGTAGAAAACAGGTATTTCTAAGGATTAGTAAAGACAGACAAAAGAAAAACAGAGAAGGAGACTATGAATATGACATACTCAAATCACAATTGAAATCTTACATCTGAAGTGTTTCCTTGGAAAATTTAGTTACACAATTCCAGATTCAACCTAAAACCTTCAAAGGGGTTTAACAGCAACAAAAATGAGTAACCTCATCCTAAATTGCTATTTCATGTAGATATGCTAATTGGAAAAAGATATATGCAGGCAAATAACAAGAAAAGGTAAAATTTGCATTTGAAGAGGGAAGATACCATTTATGTGTTTTAATTCAAAAAATCACTTTGCTATCTGCTAAAATGTACAAATGTATATTGTAAAATTAGTTAAAAATTGCCCTATATTTAAATGGCTGACTTATTTCATGAAAATAAATGTATTTATCAGTGCTACAAGGCACAAATAAAAGTATTAATTTCAAATTCTATTCATAACATAGCTTATTGTATATATTATTTTCAGCTCACTACAAAATTGCAATTTTACTGTCACATGCAATGAATAGAAGGTATTATTACATTTTAATTATCTTTGTTTAATCAAGTAAAAACCACCATGTCCAAATGTTGTCTTCTTCACCCACAGTAACTTAAACTATATACTTTGGACTCTGATCTTACAATGATGTCCTATTAAGATTTTGTTAGGATTTAAACAACATTTAATCAGAAAATTTGTAATTCTGCCAAAAAGAAATCCTAACAAAATTATCTAAAGCCAATATACGCATGAATAGAAAAAATACATGCTTACATTACTTGTGTTGTTCGACCCATTTCTTCCAAGACTACACACGTATAGAGAATCTGTTGCAGAAAATTAAAGTCCCATAAATTAATAAAACAGTCAAAGAACATATACACTGATGAACTACTGGAAGGTTGCTTTTTGTTACAGATTTTTAATAAAATGTTCAGTGTATCAAGTTAATTATCTCCCTTCCTATACCCTGAAGTAGTTATTAACTTACTTTGTTCAAACAAACATATATAAACATTTATACACATGTATTATTTTTTTAATTAAAAATATAGCATGTCTACTTTCTGCATGTTTACTAACATATTATAGGACACTAATATTATATAATTTATTGGAGGATAACATCTTCTGTCCAGAGTTTTGCTACTATCTGCAACACTGATTATCATATCCTTTTTGACATAGGCTCATATATTTTGCTTTTTTTTTTTCTTTCTCTGATTTTCAGGATCTTATTAGTCAGGGTAAAGCTAGGTGCTATAATAAGTGAGCAATAACATGTTAGTGACTTAACCCAATTACAGTTAATTCCTCACTCATGTAATGATCCTGGGTGAGTAGAACAAAACAGAGGAGAGCCTCCTCCATGTAGTCATTTGGGGACCCAGGATGACTAAATTTCTGCTGTCTTCTACATATGTCTTCCAAAATTTCCCTGAGGATATCTTCTACTGCAAACCAACCAGAAGGTGAAAGGGCATAGATGATCACCAATGAAGATATATACAATCTAGGCCTGAAGTAGCACATACCCTCCGATAGCTAGATCTCAGTCATATAAACACCTCTACTCGCAAGGGGACAGGGACATGTAGTTTTTGTCAATGAATCTGAACAATTCTAAGTGGGAGAAAAAGAAACGTAAGTTTTTGTGGGCCATTTTTTCAAAGTTTAATAGATAAAAGTTGATTTATTCCAGGAAGTTTGAAATATAACCCACTCCCTACAAGAATGCACAATAGTGCCTTTTCCCTCTATTTTAATTAGCCCTGGATATTGTCAATAGTTTACATTTCCGCCAAGTGTATTAAAGGGGTGAGGAGTGTTATACACTGCCTTTTCAGTCTACGAGTAAGTTTGTGTATGTCTCATTTTTAAATGACATTTGTATTTCTTATTCTGAAATTCATCCTTGTATCCTTTGCCTAATTTTCCAATTTATAGAAATATATATATATATTAATTTTGTGCATGAAAAAGTTGTAAATTAGAGCATTTATTCATTTTCAGGCATATAGGATATAAATAATTCCAGTGTATTATTGACATTTATTTATTTTGAATATAGATTCCATATTTTTGAAATATTAGTATAAATTTATTAAGTTGAAAATAATCATTGAAAATGTGATATCAATAGAATAATTTATTTATTGCGCTTATATGTCCTCTTGACAAAAACTTTTGTCAGGAGAAGATGTTCCATGACTAATTTTATTTCTGCCCGTTCAGGGTTTTCTGAGCCAAGAGCACTGGCACTGAAAGGATGATTAAATGGCCCCACACCTTGGAAGTTAGAGACAGTGAATTTCCCCAGAGCCATTTGCTCCTATTCAAATGGTAATAAAGCTTAGAGGTACCTTTCTGATCTCCCTCAGTGCCAATCGCTTACATTCCAGGGTAGAGACATTCTTCTTACTCCCAAGGGAAGATTTGTTCACATTCCAGAGGAAAAACAAATGAACAAACAAAAACAAAACAAAACAAAACCACACAAGATCCCAGTCCTCCCTTCAGAGGGATGGATAAGTATGCCACCAGCTTCGAGGTGAACTCAGAGTTTTGTAATTCCAGAGTCCCTCTCCTCTGATGCACTCTATGCATGCAGGGGTCATCTGGCTCTCATCATGCCACGCTGTGGGGATTCGGATCTGGGGCCTGGGGAACTGACTTAAGCTTCTCTGTGAGTAAAAGGTCTTTTCCCTGATCTAGAGGTTTGTGTGCGTTGGGTAATATCTCATAATCTGTACAGTTTCAGACTTAAACTCTACCATGTTTTCTCTTTTAGAAAATAAATGGTAAAAAGAACATCGTTCCCATCTAATTAAAGTACAAGGCTACCTCCCATGCCTTATACTAAAATTAGTACTGTTACCTTATATGTGATAGCCCCATATGTTTTAATTCCATGTTGTAATTTAACACCCAGAATAAAAGAAAAAAAATTGAAATATAAGTTAACTTAATAATAGCAATTTTGATTTGAAGAACAGCAATATAAAGCCAAAAAAGTGGCATAGATATAAGAGCTAGGATATTCTCATGACTTGGGACTTCAATAAAACTTTCATTTTATTTTGCTCTTTCCACTTTCTTTAAAAGACCATTTTTACACTTCTAAGAGGTTTATATTACTTTTTATATACCAAACTAACAAAGCCATCTGTGATTTTCTTCTTGTACTCCTTAAAAATATTCTCTTGGCATCTAATCAGAAACTAATTCATACTACAGTTGAGTCTTATATTTCCAGTAAATTTTTTTAAAGAACAGATTATCATAGTTATCTACACTGGACCATAGTTCATCCCTTTGCAAATAATGAGGAATCACCAAGTATTTCCAGGTCTTTAAAGTGAAGTCAAAATGAGTCCAAGAAATAAGCTGAATGTCTAATATCTCCTTGTAGAGTTGGATAATCTTCTTTGAACACACCTAATTGCCATAAAGTGGAACATTCCTGCTGCCAGCTACATTAGGTGAGTTGATATTTAAAATTTATCCTTTCAGAGCTCTCATAATAACTAAGAATAGTACAATGAGTTTTAGACTCCAGAGTATAACAGAAAAATAACTTGTTTCAAGTAAAGCAGAGAGAAAAGTGGCATTGCTCCCAATCAGTCTTGTGAGATCCTTGGACACAGCAAACTGTCTACAACTATGTTTCCACCCTCACAGGTCTATGCTAAGGGATATCTTTGGAATGTTCATTTCTCAATACTCCAAACTATGCCAAAATGTCTTGTGCTATGTATCTCCAATGCACTAGGGCTGGTGAAGTTACACATAGCATTACATAATTCATATTTGATAACCATTAAGTACTAATTACATAATTTAAAGGACACACTAAAACTGGTACCATTTTCAGGATTATAATCATGACGGCATGATATTCTAAATTAACATACATACATGTAATGTATATGTATAATATATAATTTATATATAATATATATATGTTACTGGTTTAGAAGCTGTTCTGTTAAAGCTGAATGTTTCCAATACCCAGTGCTTCTACTAGAAAGTCAATGAAAACTAAGTATGTATGTCTTTTCTATTCTCCAAAAGGTTATTTTCCATTCTCTCTCTTACATTTCTTTTAGAATTTTCTAAATGTCTAAATACCAAAGACAGGTAGATTGAAGGTATGTATTTGTATAAGTCCTTAGCATGCTAGGGGTATTGACTACTAAGTGTTTGGTCAGTGTTCATTTATTCTGAAAAATGTGTTTCTTGTTTCAAAATGTATTTAACCTTTATATGGAAACCTTGCCCACATTATACAATTATTTCCTGTAATTTTCCTATATCACAGTGTTGTGTGATCATTTTCATGCATAACATTTTCTATCAGATATAGTAGAGACTTTTTTAGGTTTTTGAAGAGAGGAAAGTATGAAATGGAAACAAATGTTTTTGGACATATTCTATGTGCTGGACACTATACAAAGTGTGTTACATAGATTATTGTAAGAATCTTTGTAATTGTATTATTATATTCCCACCTTTTAGGGGAAAAAAAGCTTAAAATTGTCACCAAACTAAAATCAAACTTTGGAACCTTGACACCAAAAGCTCTTTCTGTCCTCTTTTCTTAAAGAATCAGTATAAATTCTTAGTTTATGGACATTTTCTGGTATAATTTTATAGCATTTTTACGACACTCTATATTAAAATTCTTACCTTAGCAGATTGAAATACCCAGATAATCTAGGATCATTTTTCCCTTGTTCAATAAGCAAGAGAGTGAGACTTCTTAAGATAGTTACGGACTACTGATAAAATTAGTTAAAATCTAAATTCAGAGCATTTAGCTATTAAGACATAAGTGTTGGCTTGGACTTAGAATAATTTTATCTCGGTGGAATTACAGGTGAAACAATTGGGTACAATTGGTGATGAGCGATAAGAATCATAGCTATAGACAGTTAACTCATAAAAAGTTTAGATACTGCTACTGTTTTTTCTGTATATCTGAAACCCTCAGAAGGAAGAAGGTAATACAGTATTTGCTATATATACATAGATCCTGAGCCAAACTTCTATTCCCCTCTTCTTAGGACAGTGAGACTGAGGCTCTCTCCAACTAGGAATACTTTAACCCTATCCCACCTTATTTTGGGCTGACATTGTTTATCAATCTTTCTAGGAGCAATAAAATTACCTGGAAGTATATGTACATGTGTATTTCTTTTAAAAATAATAAAAAAAGCAGAATAATTATAAACAGTAGGGTGGACGGTTGCTAGGGAACAAAAATGCATTTTTACAAATTTATTGCCACTTTTAGGTACTAATCAAGACTTGTTATTCATTTGGAAAGTAAAAAAAAATATATATATATATTTAAACCCCACATTTGACTTAAGGATACCTATACTTTTGAAAAATTTGTTTTAAGATGCATGAGAGACATTTTACCATGTGTGACCTATAAAGAGTTATTCTGTGTTTTGGTTGGTGCATTAGGTTCTAAGAAATGTCTGCATTCCGGTAGGTGATGGATAGTAGGAGATAACATTGCATCTAATAAAACTTGGGTCAAATAAAATTATTGGTGGACCAATGATGTTATTGGACTTTAGAGTCTGATATCAGTAATATCTAACTATCTTGAAGTTATGTTGTCACCTGTACAATAAATTATATAGTAAAAATATTATGAAATGTTAAAGTATTATAAAATGTACTATGCTTATTGTTAATAAAGTCTGTAATACTTGATTTAGATGATAAATAATTGTTTTCATGGTATCTGAGTTAGGTGCTAAAAAAATTTAGTAGATAATAGGGCTTCTGTCAAAACTCATCAGATACTCTTTGAACCTATGAATTTCCAATTCATATCACCTCCTCCTGGGCTGATTAATTGAAAACCATTGAGCTGAAATGCTGTTGCTCTTCCTCTCTGCACCACTGTTTTATACACATGATTTGGTCTGCTTAAGAGGAAAAAACCCACCATAGATACTATTTCAAAAGTAGAACATATAAATAAAGTCCATATATTGAGGACCTAATTAATCAAGTAAATAATCCCAGCTAAATTAGAAAATATATAAAAGAGGTTTTTTTTCCTGTGTGTGTGTTTCTCTTTAAATACTCTCAAGATTTATATTTATTCATTGTCTGATCTAATAGCTTATAGAATGCATAACTCCTGCAGATCAATACAATTTACAGACCTGTCACAGTGTATGAAAGAAAAATCATTTAAATTACTCAAGCACTCTTATAGGAAGCACTTTCCAATTTAAATAATAGATTCCAACCAAAAGACAGGTTTGTCAAACGCATTTTTTAAGCATTTAATGACTGTTTCTTATGAATTATAGCACAAGGTGGAAAGCTCATCTCTTTAGTAAAAGCAATGTTCACATAAAACTATTCCAAGTTTTAATTAATGTTGTATATTTGATGCACTTTTAAGGTTTCTAAAACTCTTTCATAGAACAGCCAATGAGGATGTGTTGTTCTAAGCTCCATCTTATAAATCATTAAAATGAATTTCAGAGAGTTTTAATAACTTGCTCAAATTCATAGGACCATATATGTGGCAGATTAAACAGTGATATCCAGGGTTTCTCATTACCACATTAAATTTTAATTTAATTTAATTTAATTTAATTTAATTTTACCACATTAAATATTTCTGTCACATTAAACAGAATGTATAGTAGTCATCTTGCACATGGAAATGCATTTGAACGTGAACATGATATGCTTATGCCTCTTTAAAAAAGGAATTCAAAATCCTATTTGTAGGATTTGCAAAATAAGCAAGAAAACAATGTGAATGTGGCTGAATAAAAACAATACCAAGGAAGAAGTAGTAACGTGGAAACTTTAAGAAATGAAGAAAAAGAAAAAAAATAAATTAAGAAAAAGAGAATACAAGAGATCTATCTAAAGGTATCCAGGAGTCTATGGTCATTCATTATAGTAGTTTATTACTTTACACAATATCAAAGAAGTCCAACTGCCTGACACAATGTCTTTAAATATGTAAGTCCATAATTACTATCTTTGTATAACAATATTAATATAGTATAGAAATAATAAATTCTATGGTGAAGCTTTTTAGAATAAATTGACTTATATTCAAAGATAAAAAGTCATCTGGATTTATTTCTTTTTACTCCCAAGACCCTGGCAATGTGCCACTAATGGAGAATAAACAAAAAGAAGTAAGAAGAGGAGCAGGAGAAAGAGGGATGGCAGTAAAAGGGGAGAGGAGGAAAAGAAAGAGAAGGAAGGAGGGAAGGAAGCAGGGAGGAAGGAAGAATCAAAATGGTAGAGAGATCATTAGTCAACTAGATTTTTCAACATGTATAATTATCCCAGAAAGCTTTTGGAATATTGGTGATTGAGAGGGGGGAGAGGGGGAAGGATGAATCTCTACAGTATATATGGGGAGATGACTCGAACTGTCTACAAAGCTCCTGAAACAGGATTCCCAGGTGTCAAGGAGCAAGGGGTAGACTGAGATGTGAAAGTACAGAAATGGATCTATAAATCAAACCCTTCAAACTATCCACATCAGCCACACATTACCAACAAAAATATTAAAAACACAGAAGAGGGAAAATGGAAGTGAGGACTAGGAAAATGATAATTCCATGGTGCTTTTCATGCTGTAATAGTCATGAGACTTAAAAAGTGGCACACAGGGCAAACCCTTTTTTAAAAAAAATAACTACACATTGGCAAGTACTGTGAAACTGTATCTTAAAAACCTTAGATGCCTCTAAAACTTTCAGAGAATAGGTTACCTACACAAGAGCAAGATTAGAGTTCTCATCAGCAAACCTAGACAATTGAACAATACCTTTGCATTTCTAAAGGAAAATGACTTTTATCTAATATTCTACACCAAATCAAAATATTTTTTCCTATGGGAGGACTTAGAGAACTGGAATAATAGCTTATAGAAACCTCCAGGAAAAAACAAAGCAAAATAAAACACTTCAACAGAGCAGCTGATTACATGAAAATTTTGAGGACATACTATGTACAAAATAAAGTAAAATCACACACACACACGCACACACACACACACACACACACAATTGTCCATATGAGAAAATGTAACCTTGGCTGTGAGCACCATGTATATAAAGGGATTGGAAATATTTTATTCAATTTTATGATTTCTATTTGAGCTACAGACCAGTAATTCTTAACTCTGTCTTCAAAGCAATTAAATTAGAATGTCTGGTATCAGGGCCCAGTCATGAGCTTATTTGTAAAAGTGCTCTAGATTTTTCTGTTACGTAGTTAAACTTGAGAAACACTCAAAATATAACATAAATATAGATAAAATACAGATATCAGTCTTAGGATTCCAGAAGAGGAAGTAAAATTAATTTCTTTAAAGATTTTATTTATTTATTTGACAGAGAGAGACACAGTGAGAGAGGGAACACAAGCAGGGGGAGTGGGAGAGGGAGAAGCAGGCTTCCTGCAGAGCAGGGAGCCCAAAGCAGGGCTCGATCCCAGGACCCTGGGATCATGACCTGGGCCGAAGGCAGATGCTTAATGACTGAGCCACCCAGGTGCCCCTAAAATTAATTTTTTTTAATTATGAAGAGAAAAATGAAGATGACAGAGGCTGAAAGTGAAAAGTGAGGAGGTATGCCAAAAGAAAGATTGTACCCATAAGGTTGTACCCATAAGGCTGTTCACTGACTGGGTCTCTCCTGACTGGCCCAGAGTTCAGAATCCACTCTACATAATTTGTGCACCATATAAGTTGTTAAATACTTTTAATACTAACCTTTAGGCATTAATATTCTCACCTAGCAAAATATGAAATTAATATATTCTCTTAAACTCTAACAGAAAACATGTAAAAACAGGTAGAAAAACATTATTTAAGGTTGCAAAACTAACAGATAAAAACAAAAATTAGTAGTAACTATATTGGAAGGATGTGGAAGGAGTAAGAAAGGAGTGGTTTAGGTAAGTTAACATATTATTGTCTAAAATAGTTAAATAGAGATCCTAGTAATATAACTATTGCTGATCTAGATTTAAAAATTAGCTAGGACGGCTTTGTACAGTAAACGGTTTGGTGATCTAGTGAGTTCTTTAGGTCCTGCTTCTTTGCACTGGAATTTTTCAAGTGATTTTGTGTCCATATCTCATCTGGTACCACCCTCGACCTGACGACACAGCCAGGTGTCATCCCCATTTTCCAGAAGAGGATAGCAAGGCACAGAGGGTGGAGCAAGATGACAGAGGAGTAGGAGACCTGGATTTCGTCTGATCTCAGGAATTCAGCTGAATTGGGATCAAACCATTCTGAACACCTACGAACTCAACAGGAAATTGAGGAAAGAATAGCAACAACTCTCTGAACAGAAAAGCGACCACTTACTGAAAGGTAGGACATGCGGAGAAGTGAATCCGAGGCGATATTCGGGAGGATAGACGGCGGGGGAGGGGGCCTCTGTCCGCCGCTTCTGGCAAGTGATGGAGCCGCGGAGCACAAAATCGGAACTTTTAGAAGTTGATCCGCTGAGGGACGTCGCTCCAGTGGCTAAGCGGGGGTGGAACACTCGCAAGACAGTCTGGTCTCAGGACCCTCGGGGTCACAGAAAGACCAGGGGTGCCTGAGTGCAACAGACCTCCCAGGTATCGGAGCGGGGAAGCTGGCTGCAGAGACAGAGCCGAGGCGCGAGCTCTCAGCTCAGGGGTCGCCATAAACTGATCAGCGACACAGTCGGGCCACTGCTCCTCCAGCAGGGACCCAACAAGCGGCAGATCCGGGGAGACTCCCCTTCCTCCCCCAGGAGGAGCGGCGCGGGAGCTCACCGTAGGGATCTGCTGGGTTTGAGACTCCACATGGGGTCGGGTGCCAGAGAGAGAAATGCTCGTTCACAGGCCGGGTGAGCACGGAGTGCGGACGGAGACCGGGGAGACAGGAGTGACTGACTGCTTTTCTCTGGGGGCGCACTGAGGAGCGGGGCCCAGAGTTTTGGGCTTCTCCGGGCGGAGATTGGGAGGCCACCATTTTCACTCTCGTCCTCCAAAGCTGTATTGAGAGCTTGCACGGAACAACAGCTACCGAGAGCAAACCCGAGCAGATTACTTAGCCCGGACCAACAAGGGCCAGGCAATTCCGGTTCCGGCAAAGACATTTGGGAACCACAGCAACAGGCCCCTCCCCCAGAAGATCAGCACGAACAGCCTGACAAGACCAAGTTTACCGATCAAGGAGAACGGGAGAACTCCAACGCTCGGGAATACTGCACACAGAATTCACGGCTTTTTTACCGTGATTCATTAGTTTTTCAAAGTTAATTTTTTAAGTTTTTTTTTCTTGAGTTTTTCTTTTCCCTTTTTCAACCAACATCTTATCAATCCCTTTTTGAAAAAAAAAATTTATTTTTCATTTTTAGAGTCATATTCTATCCCTTCATAGTATTACCCTTATTTTTGGCATATATATATGTTATTCTCTCTTTAAAATTTTGAGATACAGTTTCTTCTAACAGATCAAAATATACCCTAAATCACTAGTGTATGGCTTTGTTGTAGTCTCCTGCCTGATCACATTCTCTCCCCTTTCTTTTTCGTTTTTTTTTTTTTTGTAAATCTTCTTTTTTCAAACAACTTCTTATCAATTCCTTTTATAAAATCTTTTATAATTTCCATCTTTACAGTCATCTTCGATCCCTTCACTGTATCAAACCTTATTTTTATATATATGTCTTTCTTTCTTTAAAATGTTAGGAGGCACTTTCTTCTAACAGACCAAAATACACCCAAAATCTAGTGTGTGGCACTGATCTATGCACTAGCCTGATCATATATGATCATATTCTGTTTTTTGTTTTGTTCTGTTTTTGTTTTTTTTTTATCATTTTCTTTTTCTTTTTTTTTTCTCTCTTCTTTCTTTCTTTCCCTTTCTTTCCCCCTGGTTTCAGGTCTTTTCTGATTTGTTTATAGTATATTTGCTGGGGACGTTGTTAACCTGGTAGCATTTTGTTCTCTCATTCATCTATTCTTCTCTGGACAAAATGACAAGATGAAAAAAATGAACGCAGCAAAAAGAAAAAGAGGTAGTACCGTCTGCCAGGGACCTACTCAATACGGACATTAGTACGATGTCGGACCTAGAGTTCAGGATCATGATTTTAAAGATACTAGCTGGCTTGAAAAAAGCATGGAAGTTATTAGAGAAACCCTTTCTGGAGGAATAAAAGAACTAAAATCTAACAAAGTTGAAATCAAAAAGGCTATTAATGAAGTGCAATCAAAAATGGGGGTACTAACTGCTAGGATAAATGAGACAGAAGAGAGAATCAGCAATATAGAAGACCAAATGATGGAAAATAAAGAGGCTGAGAAAAAGAGAGATAAACAACTACTGGATCACGAGGGCAGAATTCGAGAGATAAGCGATACGATAAGACAAAACAACATTAAAATAATTGGGATCCCAGAAGAAGAAGAAAGAGAGAGAGGGGCAGAAGGTATATTGGAGCAAATTATAGCAGAGAACTTCCCTAATGTGGGGAAGGAAACAGGCATCAAAATCCAGGAGGCACAGAGAACCCCTCTCAAAATCAATAAAAATAGGTCAACACCCCGACATCTAATGGTAAAACTTACGAGTCTCAGAGACAAAGAGAAAATCTTGAAAGCAGCTCGAGAGAAGAGATATGTAACCTACAATGGTAGAAATATTAGATTGGCAACAGACCTATCCACAGAGACCCGGCAGACCAGAAAAGACTAGCATGATATTCAGAGCCCTAAACGAGAAAAATATGAAGCCAAGAATACTATATCCAGCTAGGTTGTCATTGAAAATTGAAGAAGAGATAAAAATATTCCAGGAAAAACAAAAACTAAAGGAATTTACAAACACGAAACCAGCCCTCCAAGAAATATTGAAAGGGGTCCTCTAAGCAAAGAGAGAGCCTAAAAGCAACATAGACCAGAAAAGAATACAGACAATATACGGTAACAGTCACCTTGCAAGTAATACAATGGCACTAAATTCATATCTTTCAATAGTTACCCTGAATGTAAATGGGCTCAATGCCCCAATCAAAAGACACAGGCTATCAGATTGGATTAAAAAACAAGACCCATCAATATGCTGTCTGCAAGAGACTCATTTTAGACCCAAAGACACCCCCAGATTGAAAGTGAGGGGGTGGAAAGCCATTTACCATGCTAATGGACACCAAAAGAAAGCTGGGGTGGCAATCCTTATATCAGACAAATTAGATTTTAAAACAAAGACTGTAATAAGAGATGAGGCAGGATAGTATATCCTACTTAAAGGGTCTATCCAACAAGAAGAACTAACAATTGTAAATAACTATGCCCCTAACATGGGAGCAGCCAATTATATAAGCCAATTATAAAAGGCAATGAATAAAAAAAGCAAAGAAACACATTGACAATACAATAATAGTGGGGGACTTTAACACTCCCCTCGCTGAAATGGACAGATCATCTAAGCAAAAGATCAACAAGGAAATAAAGACTTTAAATGACACACTGGACCAAATGGACTTCACAGACATATTCAGAACATTCCATCCCAAAGCAACGGAATACACATTCTTTTCTAGTACCCATGAAACATTCTCCAGAATAGATCACATTCTAGGTCACAAATCAGGTCTCAACCAGTACCAAAAGTTTGGGATTATTCTCTGCATATTTTCAGACCACAGTGCTTTGAAACTAGAACTCAATCACAAGAGAGGAAAGTCGGAAAGAACTCAAATACATGGAGGCTAAAGAGCATCCTACTAAAGAATGAACGGGTCAACCAGGAAATTAAAGAAGAACTAAAAAAAATTCATGGAAACCAATGAAAATGAAAACACAACTGCTCAAAATCTTTGGGATACAGCAAAGGCAGTCCTGAGAGGAAAGTATATAGCAATACAAACCTTTCTCAAGAAACAAGAAAGGTCTCAAATACACAACCTAACCCTACATCTAAAGTAGCTAGAGAAAAAACAGTAAATAAAGCCTAAACCCAGCGAAAGAAGAGAAATAATAAAGATCAGAGCAGAAATCAATGAAATAGAAACCAAAAGAACAGTAGAACAGATCAATGAAACTAGGAGCTGGTTCTTTGAAAGAATTAACAAGATTGATAAACCCCTGGCCAGACTTATCAAAAAGAAAAGAGAAAAGACCCAAATCAACAAAATCATGAATGAAAGAGGAGAGATCACAACCAACACCAAAAACATGCAAACAATTATAAGAACATATTATGAACAACTCTATGCCAGCAAATGAGATAACCTGGAAGAAATGGATGCATTCCTAGAGATGTATCAACTACCAAAATTGAACCGGGAAGAAATAGAAAACCTGAACAGACCTATAACCACTAAGGAAATTGAAGCAGTCATCAAAAATCTCCCAACAAACAAAAGCCCAGGGCCAGATGACTTCCCATGGGAATTCTACAAAACGTTTAAAGAAGAATTAATACCTATTCTCCTGAAACTGTTCCAAAAATTAGAAATGGAAGGAAAACTTCCAAACTCATTTTATGAGGCCACCATTACCTTGATCCCAAAACCAGACAAAGACCCCATCCGAAAGGAGAATTACAGACCAATATCCTTGATGAACATGGATGCAAAATTTCTCACCAAAATACTAGCCAACAGGATCCAACAGTACATTAAAAGGATTATTCACCATGACCAAGTGGGATTTATCCCTGGGCTGCAAGGATGCTTCAACATCTGCATGTCAATCAACGTGATAAAATATATTAACAATAGAAAGAACAAGAATCATATGATCCTCTCAAAAGATGAAGAAAAAGCATTTGACAAAGTACAGCATCCTTTCTTGATCAAAACTCTTCAGAGTATAGGGATAGAGGGTACATACCTCAATATCATAAAAGCCATCTATGAAAAACCTACAGCAAATGTCATTCTCAATGGGGAAAAGCTGAGAGCTTTCCCCCTAAGGTCAGGAACGCGGCAGGGCTGTCCACTATCACCACTGCTATTTAACATATTATTAGAAGTCCCAGCCACAGCAATCAGACAACAAAAAGGAATCAAAGGCATTCAAATCGACAAAGAAGTCAAACTCTCACTGCAGATGATATGATACTTTATGTGGAAAACCCAAAAGACTCCACCCC